>NC_051073.1:29491006-29811318 GCF_004664715.2 Peromyscus leucopus
AGGGGAGGGTTTGATAAAGATATCCTATAGAGTGCTGTGTACTCCAAAGTCTCTTACATTCTGCACAGTGTGGAATTGTGGAACTTGTTACTTCATATCAGCTACAAGAACAAACATCTCTGTTGAAGAATGAGTGATGCGCTTGTCCATGAGTATAACAGTATGTCTTTAGGAATAATTGTATTGATAGATCCCTTCAGCGGAATAATAGTATGACATTTTTTGCTAGGCCCATGGAATATCTACTTCCAGATTTGGGGATAGTTTAGTAATGTCAAGTATGGCTTCCACCTGATGAAGTGTGCCTTAGATCCAATCAAATTTGGCTTTTGACTCTGATAACCTTCATACCAATACTGCAACAATATCTTTTACAGGCAGTTATCTGTTGATGATTACAGAGTTTGTATATAGGTGGGTGATTTTGGTGCTTATGTTTCTCCTCTCAGAGCACTGACAAGACCTTCAGAACCATGTATGCTAGTCAACCGGAGTAAAGCTTCTAACCGGGCACATATCTGGTTTCTTTATTCTCTATAGCATAAGTAGGCTGTGCCTTCAGTCATAGTGCATAGCATCAGATCATGGAGAGTACCCAATAGTTGCAGCAATAGTCTGTGATGTGTTATAGAGTGTCTTGGCAATGATTTAACACAATGGAATATATTCCTGGAATTGAAAGTTTTACTTGGCGGCATGAATTTGCTAGATGGGCTATTATTTCCAACATTATGTGATGACTTCATTTAACTTCTTTTCATATCTGTATATATATTTAGGTAGCTTCTGGAGTAGTAGACTTCCATTTGATATTTCAAAACTACTTTCAGGATTAGGCATGCATCCCAATATTCCCTAATGTTCTCTGCCCTCCCATCGACTCCACCATTTTCCATTCAATTCTAGTTTCCTCCTATTCTCCTTATAACACTATATTCTATTTCCCCTCCATTGAAACAATTCACCTCCCATGTGGTTCCTTACCTGTTACCTAAACTCTGTTTTTACTTTAAATAAAATATGCATATCAAAAGCTTAAAATACACCATCAATTAACATCTAAGTGATAAGTTTTATTTGTGTTTTGGACTCTGGCTTACCTCATATAGAGTTTGTTTGTTTGTTGTTCCATTCATTTGCCTACAAAATTCATTTTATTATGTGAATGTATCATATTTTCCTTATTCATTCATCAGTTAATGAACATTTAGTTGTTTCCAAATCTGACTATTATGATAGTCCATCAATGAACATGAATGACCACATATCTCTGTAGTAAGATGAACAGTCATTTGGATATATTCTCAGGAATGGTATAGCTAGATGTAGTGGTAGATCTATTTTCTGCCTTTTTTTTTTAAAAAAAAAAGAAACCCCACACTGATTTCCATTTGGTTGTACCAATTTGCATTCTCACCAGTAATGAAAAACTGTTTTGCTTTCCCTGAGGTTTTACCAGTATGTTCAGTTTCATATATGTATGTATGTATGTATGTATGTATGTATGTATGTATGTATGTATCTATCTATCTATCTATCTATCTATCTATTTAGATCTTGGCCATTCTTACCAGAATAGAGGACAGGAAGGGTAAAATGCTTCTCTGTGCCCCAGTCTATTGTGAGTGCTGTGCCTCTTTGTAGAGACTATCTGCCTTTTTGTGGGGTCACAAAAGAACAGAGATGTACTATAAGGAAAGACTGAAAGAGTTGCTAAGAATAACTAGAAGGATCCTGGTCTTCCAAAGAGGTTGATTACCTAGGGGATATAGATAGGCTTTGAGAAAGATCTTTGGGAAGGCTCCTGCAGGACTAGGGAAGTCTGGAAACATCTTAATGGGGACCAGGAAGGAGGATAAAGGTCATATGTCAACCTATTTTCTTTTTTAAAAATTTAATATCATATATATTTGTGTGTGTGTGTGTGTGTGTGTGTGTGTGTGTGTGTGTGTGTGTGTGTGTGTGATAGAGGTCACATTTCTGTGGCAGAATGTTTTTACCTGTGTGGGCAAATGCCTATATACATGTTCAAGTGAAGGGCAAAGGTCAAACATTTCCTCAGGATCCATTCATCTCGTTTTCTAAGACAGGGTTGTTCAATGACGGTAGCTTTAGGCTTACTGACCAGTGAGGCACAGAGATACTTTGATCTGGCTCATGAGTACCAGGAATGCAATTCCAGACTACCATAGCCTATCTCTTTGTGAGTGGGTTCTAATGATCTAACTCACATACTCAAGCTAATATAACAAGCATTTTACTCACTGAGTTATTCTCTCCTGTCGATCCAAGATTTTTTTAGAATAATATGGAATACTATGCTTGTTTTGAGTGATAAAGGATTGTGATCCATTTTAAGCACAGAATGCTTCAGAGAGAGGTAAACCTACCACAAATTATAGATTAGGAAGAGGCTTTGGTCTGTGCTGTTCCCCACTGTTGACATTTGCACATCCAGATTTCTTTCAGCTTCTATTCCATTGGAGGGTTGTAAGGACAACCAAAGGCCACAATGGCTGACCTAAACAGAAATCAGAATGACCAACACCCAAAAATCCCTAATTAGGCAATTAGGGTGGGATACAAAGATGTAAAATTTGCCCTATCCCCAAATAGTCAACCTATGGAGAAAGAGGGAATATTTTGGATTGCTCTATAAAAACTTCCTTAAAATTTGTTCCCATTTGGGTGTCTACACAAACATAAATTAATTTTCTTCTTTTTACTATTCAAAGTATCCGGAAGTCATAGGATGTTGAGGATCCTTGCATCCCTCATTAAAACTAAATCTAAAATCTAAAACTAAAATCTGTTAGTTTGTGCTCATTGATGTTCCATTATCATGAAATTTAATATGTGCTTTTTCAGCAAAATTTCAAAAAAATTGCCATGTCATACTGATCATTACATCCCCAAGAAGTGAGATAGAATTTGGAATGTTGATGTAAACAGCACATGTGAAATCAGAGAATATTTTTTCTCAGTGAAGACTAATTAAAGCCTGAGTGATTAGTGAGTATAAATGTGATTGTATGTATACATGCATTATATTGGTCATTACATATTTAGTTATTCATGTTTGTTATTCTGGTTTCTTACAATGATTGTATCCTAAGCTGGCTTCTGAGTCTTTTTCTTAGCACAGCATTCTTGAGAATTTCCCTTCCAGTACCATAAAGTATCACAGGCTACACAGATTTTTTTCCTGCCATAGTCATGGAATCACCACTTCCTCAAGGAGAGATGCTTCTATCAGTGAAGAATATTTATGGATAGCCTTATTAACTGTGTGTGTTATCATCTCTAATGATTATACACTCAAATACATGCATATGATAAGTAGACACTGAGTGTAAGTCTCCAATAACTTCTGCAAATCAACATTAATATTTCAGGTTTCATTATAATACTGTAAGGTTTATTATAACATTTCACATTTATAACCTTGAAAACTTTTTTTCACAAATGAGAAATATCTCCTATTCTTTTCAATATATTAGGACATCCTACCTCATACAACCTCACTAGAGCCCACTTACTTATGTTTAAAGAAATTAACAAAAAGGAGAAAGGAAAGAAGGGAAGGGAAGAAATGTGGAACAAAAGGGTAAATTTTGACTGATGTATTTATTAATGTAAATTTCATTCCAATTACAGTATTTAATATTTCACTCACTGCTTTCTGTCACACTCATTTTCAGTAAATCTTTGTATTTAATTTTTTATGGAATTTAATTCTGTCAGCATAGCTTATCTTTGCCTACTCTAGAAATTGATTCTGTCTGGATCAAATAAACAGTATTTTTTTTAGCCTTATTATCTTAAGAAAATATTTTGAAATAGATCATGATGGGGATATGATTACTGTTTCATTACTTTTTCTGGGTTATAATAAGCAATGGATTGATCACTTTACCTTTTTTTATCCCTTCTCAAAATTTGAGCTGCTTATGGTTGTGAGGCATTAGGTACAAAAGCCGACATAAACATGTTGAATTATCTTGCATTTATGTGTTTCATTTTTCATTTTATTGGTTCTGAAGCACAATATATGTGTAGTCTCAAGTTACAAAATACGTGAAAATATATACTCAGAGTAGTTGGGCAATTTTATACTGCTACAAATACTTTTGGTGACACTTTTATATAAAATAATATTTTCATATGAAAGTGTATATAGGCATGTATAGGAAAGATATTTTTATTTCAGTCTTTCTCTTATCCTTTTTTATTTCTTTCTCACTCTCTCCTCACACTACTAACATGAAGAACTGAGTGACCAAACTATCTAAGTGAAAAGCAATATCAATTAGCTACAATGTACTAGTAAAAGGTTTATTGAACATGAAATTTAATTTTGCATAAATACCTCCGTTTTCCTTTCTAGTGTAAATTTTTCTTCACTCATTATTTCTTTCAGTGGTCTAATAGAGCATCATATAATGTGGTATTGAAAAGTTCCATTGCCTTCACCTGAGCCCCAATTAACTGATTTGTTACTGTGTTATGATAAACCTGTCTTTTTGATGAGGCGTGAACTATAAACTCATTTTTCTATAATTGATAAAGTTGGGTTAATGGTTTTAAAACACCTAAATTAATTTCACATGATTGGTATGCACATCTTTAGTTCTGTTTTGCTTCCCACACCTTGCAAATTCAGCATAAAAGTCATTAAACAAAACCACAGCAGGATTAGATGCTATAAATGTTCTCAAGAAATTGCAACATTTGCAAAGAAAATATTACATATTATGCTGGAGATTTTAGTCTTGTATTGCACTCAAACTGTTAAAGAGAGAAATGACCACTGATGTATAAATTCTAGAAATGAAGATATATTATGTATATATATATATATATGTATATATATATATATATACTTAATACTTTAAAACTATTGTCTTTAGTAATTAAACACAGCATTAATATGAAAAATGAATTGAAGAGAAAAACACTAAAGGTGCTGTTCTGTTTATGCATTTGTTGAATTGGAATTAAATTGTTTCTATAATATGAATTTAAAGTGATATTCATCAGTTTTGATTTTAAAATATTTTGACAATGACATTGAAGGAGATCTTCTTATAAAACCATTTGATCTGTAGTCTCATTTTAAGGTAAGAACGATTATAATATTTTTTGCAATGAACAGTAGACATTAATTTGACCATGATAATTATTTTAAAAACATACTATATTGTTCAGGGTTGTCTAGAAGTAAAGGACCTATAGAATATATATATATATATATATATATATATATATATATATATATATGTGTGTGTGTGTGTGTGTGTGTGTGTGTGTATACACATATATATGTGTATGTGTGTATACATATATATATATTGCTTATTATAACCCAGAAAAAGTAATGAAATAATAATCACACACCCATGCTGTGGGATGTTCTGTGTGTCAAATGTGTTGCTCTGATTGGTTAATAAATAAAACACTGATTGGCCAGTAGCCAGGCAGGAAGTATAGGTGGGACATGAAGAGAAGGGAATTCTGGGAAGTGGCAGGCTGAGGCAGAGAGACACTGCCAGCCGCTGCCATGATAAGCGAGATGCAAGGTACCAGTAAGCCACAAGCCATGTGGCAAAGTATAGATTAATAGAAATGGGTTAATTTAAGATAGAAGAACTAGATAACAAGAAGCCTGAGCCATTAGGCCAAACAGTTTAAATAATATAAGAGTGTATGTGTTTATTTCATAAGTGGTCTCTGGGACTGGTCTCCAGCTACACCCCCCCTTATGAACTATTTCAAATATATATTGCACATACTTATACACAGAATATATATACATATATTCAATACACACACAAACACATATATAATGTTTCTGTGGGTCTTTCTATGTATATGGTGTATTCTACTGAGTCTATTTAGTGTTTCTCAAATGTATCTATGTTTGGAGCTGACAACTTGGGAGTTAAATAGCCTATAGAGGTAGTCTTTCCTGGAGAAGACTGATCCTTCTTCTCTCACTAGCTTTAATTTTCTGTATCTCTTTCTCTAGGGATGGGGCCTCATGAGATTTTTTTCCCATCAATTCTGGTATGACATCTGCTACTGGCACTACATTGTTTTGTGTTGTGTTTTTTTTTTTTTTCTCCTTTTTTGGTAACAAAATCGTCGACCATTTATGATAAGGCTTCCCTGTCATATATAGGAAACATTTTCCTGTACCTGAAATCCTGGTCCTCTAGCCCATAAAATAGATGTGCTCCTCTTCCCCAAAGTTCCCTAAGTCACGGAGGTATGGATTGCACTATAAAGGTATCAATTGGAGACAGGACGGAGGTATGGATTGCACTATAAAGGTATCAATTGGAGACAGGGACTCCATGGTCAGTTGTTCTCCATATTTGATGAGTTGTGAATTTCTGTGATGGTCTCCAATGCCTGCAAAAATAAGTTTCTGTTATGAGGGATGAGAATTACATGTATCTGGTTTAATAGTAAGTATATAGAAAGGACTTAAGAATGGAACTTGTTTAGGAGAGTGGCAGTGGTAGGTTCTCCTCTAAGACACCCAAATTCACTAGTGACAGGTAGTTGGATGAGTTTATAATACAAAAGTACATTCTTTCCTATTAAAAGAGCTTTGCAATCAATTATACTGCTGTTTGTACCCATAAAATATGTGTCATTTTTATGTCCTTTGAGATATCTTATAAGTCTGGTCATTCTTGTGATTCGTAGACTTTATAGCTGGATAGTGTTACTGATTGCTTTTCTCATGGGACAATATGCATAGACAATTCAGACACTATGAGAACTCAGCCTCAGTACTGAGGTTTCTAGGTCATTTCAAGTTCAAGTCCGCTGAGTTCAGTATCTGAAGGGTAGGGTGTGTCATCAATATAGACTTACCTTCAAGTTCTGGAAGTCAGTTAAGGATAATGACAATAACATTTTGTGGGGGGAGTATAATAATGTGTCCTGACGAACAACTCAAATAGAGGCTTCCCATGCCTGGCACAGGAATTTTTGTTAGATAGTCTATGGCATTTTGGGAAACTACAAATACCACAGTGGCATAATTTAACACACACACACACACACACACACACACACACACACACACACACACGGTCACATGGTCCTATGGCCTTGTTCTACCAAGTAACGAAGATTTCTTGGGTGTGCCACTACACCCAGCATTGTCACATGTTTTGGCACATATTCATCATCACAGTGTTAAGAAGATTTAGGTAGTATCATTGATATTATAATAATAATAACTATTATTATTATTATTATTTGTTTTTTGAAACAGGGTTGCTCTGTGTAGCTTTGCGCCTTTCTTGGCACTTGCTTTGTAGACTAGGCTGGCCTTGAACTCACAGAGATCTGCCTAGCTCTGCCTCCCAAGTGCTGGGATTAAAGGCGTGTGCCACCGCTGCCCGGTTCATTATTTTAAAATTTCGGGCCATCAAGATTACATGGTAAGAGTCTTTGCAAACAAGAAAGAGCAATAGGTAGAATGTTGATGATGTGATATTTAATTTAAAAACAGTGAGTTTTAGTGGAAATAAATGATGAAGCAAATATAGATCCTCTCACTAATATTTGTGTTATTTGAGAATAATTGCAAACTGTGGAAGATTCAGGTTCCTTAAGTAGCAACTGAGGATGCACTCAGTGTAGGGCATTACAATGTTATGTAAATTATCTATTGATAGTTTGATAAAATTAATTATATGCTATCTATTGACAATTGAGGAAGTAAATAGCATACTTATTGCTTAAATCAGCTGTGATTTTTCACTTGTTTTTGTACTTTGCACATACTCTTTATCTGAGCTCAATTCTCAGTGTCTAAATTTAAGTGCTTATCAATGTAAAAGTACTAGCAAGTTGAGTTTGCATTTAAATTGTAGGAGTTCTAATATCTAACAGGCAATATTAAATGATTAATAATCTTCATAATCTTGAAGATCTATGCTTTAATTTTGTACTTGATTTTTCTCTCTCTGTCTCTCTTGTTCCTATTTCTATATATCTCCTTATCAATATATCTATCTATATATGTCTGTTCTTAGAGAGATAGATATATTACCATTGCAGGAATTTCAGTGATCAAATTAATATAGTGACCAATTCATAAAATGTGTTCGTCATTAAAATGTTAGATTTTATTCATAAATGGTGGCTTGGGTGAACATGTGTATGTGTATCACATGTGTGCTCACAGAAGTCAGAGTGGGCAATGGATACCCTGGAACTGGAATTACTGGGCTGTGAGCCAACATATTTGATCTAGCAGCTTAACCCGAGTCCTCTGCAAGAGCAACTAGTGCTTTTGAACCTGAACCCTGTCTGCATTCCTGTCCATCATTACTATACTCATCTAGAGCTGATAGCACACATTTGTTAAATAAAAAATAGTTTAAAGCCATAAAGTTCAGCTTTCTTTTTTTTTTTTTTTTTTTTTTTTTTTTTTTGAGACAGGGCTTCTCTGTGTAGCTTTGCGCCTTTTCCTGGAACTCACTTGGTAGTTCAGAGTGAAAGTTCAGTTTCTACAGCAAGCTGTGAGCTTTCCATTTATTAAACAGTAAATAGATTTGCATGTAAATATTATCATGGAAATCACTGAGTTCTATACTGGCACAATGCAAGTGGAATTCACAGTTTTTCATTTATTTTAGCAAACATTTTACTACCTACTCCCAAAAAAATTTCTATCTCAGTACTTTATAAAAATGAAGACTTGATTTATTTAAGTTTCCAAAATATAATAAAAACAATCTTACCAATTCATTGGAAAAAACCAAATCCATGAGCATGCAATTTGTATCATTAAAACCGTATTTATTACAACCAGGGGGCCCTTATCGACTGACCTTGGACCTTTGCATATATGTTGCAGTTGTGTAGCTTGGTCTTCATTAATGATGAGAGCAGGGGCTGTCTCTGACTGGATTGCCTACTTTGGAGACACATTCCTCCTGCCTGATTGCCATCTCCAGCACTGATGGAGGAGCATGTCCTTGTGTCACTGTGGTTTGATACACCATGGCTGGCTGATATGAATGGAAGGCACCCCTGTACCTGGGGAGAAACAGTGGAGGAGGAGTGGATGGGCAGGGGCATAAGGTAGAGGGAACAGGAGGAAGAAGGGGAAACATTGGGATGTAAAAGCAAAAAAGTAAACAAACAAAGACTACGTTTTCCCCCATGTAATATGAATAGTTTAGAATTAACTTTTATCATATCAATAATTTATTATGCATAATTATTAATATATGGTGTCAATTAATTATTTATTAATATTATATTAATGTTCATCATTATTGAAACATTTTCTTTTGTTCTGCTATGAAATCTTATATTTCAATATAATTTTCATAGGATTTGTGTGCTTTTCTTTTGCTATCAGTATAATAATGCATTTAAAGTATAACATTAAATTCAATAATGACATGTAAATGTGTATTTGCCATTTTAATAAAATTGATATACTTTGCATGTTCAGCCTATTTTAAAATTCCAGTGTTGAGCCAGGTATAGATGAACACACATTTAATTAATCACAACACTTGGTGGGCAGAGGCAGGCATATTGATTGAGGCTAACCTCATCTACATAGCGAGATCTACCACAGCCAGCACCAGCAGGCAACATAGTGACTGTGTCTCATAGAAAAAAAAAATCAGTTTTTTTTATGTTGTTTTCTTTCTTTTGTTCTTTTGAAGAATTTCTGAAATACAGCATAATGTCTTTTTTTTTTTTTTTTTTTTTTTTTTTGATCTTCCTTAACTCATCATGTCAATCATGTCATGTCAGGACTTTTATTTTAATTTTATCGGTATTTTCTTAATTTTTATTTTTAACCTTTTTTATTTTATATTTTTCTTTTTTATTATTAAGACATTTTCTACTCATTTTATATACCAACCACAAATCCCCCTCTCCTCCCCCCTCCTATCCCCAGCCTTCCTCCCGAAACAACCCCCCACTGTCTGAGTCATATATGATTAAATGCTGTCTTCTGGATATTTCAGATCTATCGTGAACTAACAGCAGCTGTGTTTTCTTGGCACAAAACCCGCACAAGAACTAGGCAGAGAAATCTCAGCATAGATAGTGTAGATTATCAACAGGCTCCATCCCTTGCTGAAGATCTCTTAGCAGTTGATACATTGAGAAGGGAGAACACATTATGTGTTTTTGAAGATGTAATCACTAATAATGTCCCCATGTTTCCATGGATTGCCTCACACCCATGCATATACGGATACCTCTGACTTGACTTAGCACATTATTGTTTTAATAAAAGACATGAGAGTAGTTGGCAAACAGGTTGAAAGGATACGAAGAGAGGAGACACAGCATATGTATATGACTAAATTCCATTCTCTACATATATGGAATTCTCAATAATACAGAAAAAAATAATAACCAGTGATTCATTTATTTTCTTTTTTAAAAAAATGAATGTATTTATTTATTTTACATCCCAGATGCAGTTTCTCCTCCCTCCTCTCTTTCCAGTCCTTCCCCCAGCTCCCGCTCTGATCACACCCCCAATCCACTCCTGCTCCATTTCTCTTTAGGAAAAAGCAGGTCTCTCAGATGTATCAATAAAGCATAGCAAACCAAGTTGCAGTAAGTTTAAACATCTCCCCCATGTATTAAGATGGGCCAAGGCTTCCAAGTATGAGGAATAGGCTCCAAAAGCCAGTAAAGGAGTTGGAGACAGCCCCTGATCCCACTGTTAGCTGTTAGGAGTCCCAGAAGAGGACCAAGCTTCACAACTATAACACATAGGCAGAGTGCCTAGGTCAATGCTGGGCAGGCTCCCTGTTTGTTGGTTGTTAGAAAAAAAAAATCATGGGGAAATGTCTTTCTGTATGCTGTGAATATGCGTTGCTCTGATTGGTTGATTAAATAAAGCATTTTGGCCTATGGCAAGACAGCTTAGAGGCAGATAGGAAATTCAAAGAGAGAGACAGGAAGAAGTAGGGGAGGAGATGCCAGGCCACAGTCCAGGGAGCAGCATGTAATGGCACACAGGTAAAGCCACAGAAAATGTGGCAACATATAGATTAACAGAAATGGGCTGAGTTTAAGTATAAGAGCTAGTCAGTGGTAGGCCTGAGCTAATGGCTAAACAGTTTTAATTAATATAAGCCTCTGTGTGTTTACTTGGGGGACTCAAGTGGGAAAGATTTGCCCCAATGCCAGGCCAGGCAGGACACAGAAAAACTTCCAACTACAAATGATGCCCATTGGCTCAAGTTTCCACCTGAAACCTGAAAATTCCTAATAAGCAATTCTAAACAGAGCCAAAAACAGGTTCCTGCTTCATGTCTCATGCTGGGAGCAAGATGCCACAACATGTGAGCTTGAGCTACTCTATTGTGGGTTCAGAGCATGCAGGCTGGAGCTATAATGTAACAGATTCCCTCCCTGTTACACAGAGGTTTCTACAAGTCCTGTAACATGGTCCTGGTGGGTATAGCTTTTGCTACAAAAACAAAAAACAAAAGACAAAAAACAAAAAAACAAAAAACAAAACAAAAAACAAAAAACAAAACAAACAAACAAAGGTTTCTGGGCTACACACTGCTGGATGGAAGCATAGACACATAGCTTCCCAGAGTCAGTGGTGAGCACGGTTCCTTAGTTCAGCCATGTTGGGAAGCTGAGTTGGGCAGAGTCAGCAGGCAAAGCTGCCATTTCAGTCCTAGTCATTCTACAGTTTAAAGCAAGAGATTCACAAAGTAGATTCAGATGGAACAAGAGTTTAAATGGTTTATGGTGTGTTTAAAAATGTACATAAGCTTGGAAGAGAGAAGAAAATGAATATAGACAGTTATATAAAGAAATAGTTTTAGAAAATAAAGTCTTTAAAAAGACAGTAAAGGTAGTATTAAAGTAAATCCCGGTCAGGCGGTAGTGGCACATGCCTTTAATCCCAGCACTTGGGAGGCAGAGGCAGGCGGATCTCTGTGAGTTCGAGGCAAGCCTGGGCTACCAAGTGAGTTCCAGGAAAGGCGCAAAGCTACACAGAGAAACCCTGTCTCGAAAAACCAAAAAAAGAAAAAAAAAAAAGTAAACCCCGTAAAGATGGATATTACATAGAGAATCTGGATTGTGTGTCTTTGATATTTTTAACTATAGAAACACATTTGTTTGTAAAAGCTGCTAAATTAAGCCTATATATATATAATTATTATATATTAATATATATTAATATATAATATATATATATACATACATATATATATATATATATATTAAGGTATCTTGACTTCAAAATTAGATCTAAGGATATGTTGCTTTGGAAAGGAGACTCTGCTTTTGTTTCCACAGGAAGCAAGGGGCTTTGGATTTGTTCCAGATTAAGGTTTGACCAGACAAGATCCCCTGAAAGGTGACACTATGGCCCAGATGTTCCAACATCCAGAACAGTTTCAAGGCAACTGTCTCAGACAATGCAGTTTCACAGACTATTTGAGTAAGGACTTGACCATTAATTTTCTCAGGAGATGCCAGGCCCTGTCCAGGGAGCAGCATGTAATGGCACACAGGTTAAGCCATGGAACATGTGGCAACATATAGACTAACAGAAATGGGCTGAGTTTAAATGTAAGAGCTAGTTTAAATGTAAGGTAGGCCTGAGATAATGGCTGAGCAGTTTTAATTAATACAACCTTCTGAGTGATTATTTTATAAGTGGCTGTGGGGTCCATGGGGCTAGGCAGGTGTTGATGTAACCAACAATCTTATTAAATAAGAAATACAGAAACAATGTAAAAGAGAAAGCCGAGAGGTCAGAGCTCAGAGCTAAAATCTCACCCTTCCTCCTGCCGTGTCCCAGTGTCCCGAAAGAGAGCTATTTCCTTGTGTGTCAGTCATTTCCATAGTCATTCTGCCTTCTCATTGGTTGTAAACCCAAACACATGACTGCCTCGTCACTGTCTGAATGTACAGCCCCCTAGGTCTTAAAGGCATATGTCTCCAATGCTGGCTGTATCCCTGAACACACAGAGATCTATGGGATTAAAGACGTGTGCTGCCGCCGCCGCCGCCGCCCCGCCGCCGCCGCCGCCACCAGCACCACCACCACCACCACCACCACCAACACCACCAACACCACCACCACCACCACCACCACCACCACACTCTGTCTATGGCTCTAATAGCTCTGAGCCCCCGGGCAACTTTATTTATTAACATACAATCAAAATCACATTTCAGTACAATTAGAATACCACCACAGGCAGGACTAGAGAAAACTTCAGCTACAAAAGAAAACATGTTCAACAAATTATACTAACCTAACTGGATGTCAGCATATAGAATAATGCAAATAGATCTATATCTCTTGCCATGCGCAAAACTCAAGTCCAAGTTGATCAAAAACTTCAAGAAAATCGGATAGATGAGAAAGTGTGAAGTAATCTGGATCACACTGGCACAGGAGACAACTTCCTGAACAGAACACCAATAGCGCAGGCACTAAGACCAACAATTAATAAATGGGACCTCATGGAATTGAAAAGTTTCTGTAAGGCAAAGGACACAGTCAATAGGAAAAACAGAAGCTTACGGAATGGGAAATGATTTTTCACCAACACCACATGCAACATAGGGATGAGCTCCAAAATACATAAAGAATTCAAGAAACTAGACATCAACAAACCAAATAATCCAATTATAAAATGTGGTACAGATCAAAACAGAGAATTCTCAATGGAATAATCTCAAATGACCAAGAAACACATAGAGATATTCAATGTCCTTAGCCATCAGGAAAATGCAAATCAAAATGGCTCTGAGATTCCATCTTCCAGCTGTCAGAATGGCTAAGATCAACAATACAAGTGAAAACTCATGCTCGCAAGGATGTGGAGCAAGGGGAACACTCCTCCCTTGTTGGTGGGAGTGCAAACTTGTACAGGCAATTTGGAAGTCAGGGTAGCAGTTTCTCAGAAAACTGGTAATCAATCATAAGACCACACTATACTACTCTTGGGCATATACCCAAAGGATGCTCAATCACACCACAAGGACACTTGCTCACCTATATTCCTAGCACCTTTATTTGTAAAAGCCAGACCCTGGAAACAACCTTGATGTATTCATTTCTATGAGTATTAATGTATTTATTATTTTCACAACTGTTTTAGTGCATCTATAATCAAAATAAAATGTAGCTTTTATGTAAGCACTTCTAAACTTACCAGAAAAATGTACAAAAATATGGACTCCCCTACTCACTGACAGGGTGAATACTTCTTTGCAGCAGCATCTGAATATTAAATTTTAGTTACACTATGATTAATTGATTTAGGATGGCTCTGTTAAGTAATTACATTCAAGAAGAATCTGTCAATACCATTTGTTTTCAATTGTCATATTAAATCAAATATAATGGGTACAGGTGTGCCCAGTGAGGTAAGAAATAGTGATACTAAGTAAAAGATTCAAATAAATGTATATGCAGTGGTGAACTAAAAATAAGTAAGTTAAAATAATAGAGTAAGACTGATTGATTGCCTTCAGGGTTCTGAAAAGTCAAACATGTCTGCTAATGATTTAAATGTTCCACTTAGTACCCTGAAAATATTCCCTAGCCATACTTCATAAAATAAAGGGTCATGAGGCATAGATAAGGTCACGGAGTAATTCAGAAACTGGCACAAATGAGCCAAAACTTCAAAAATCTACTGTGCTATCAAAAAGAACAAGGTTAATAGTTTTATAGAGTATCAAATGTAATTTATCACTTAGAAACTGTTTAATTAGGGTGAAGTTAATACATCATTCAGTTGAAATTTCCCATATCCTTTTTCTGTACTTTTTACAAATGGTATGCTCCTTTTAAAAACTCTACATTTGTAAGAAATATGGTCTTTCAATACAATAAACAAAAATGCATTGCTTAAAAGTGTGAAAATAACAATTTGCTTAATAATGTTTTAAGGTAATAAGCTATACACATGAAAACATAGATGTGAAATTTCAACATTTCCCTACACAGATGTTTATTCCATTCAAGTCAAGATATAAATGGCTAAAGAAAAAGTATAGGCTATTTTAATATTGTTTATGAAACCCGTGAACAATATCTTAATAAGCAAGAAAATATCTTACCTTTTAGAAAATTATATATTGAAAATATTCCTAATATTTATTAATTCATCCAATCTCAACCCATTCTTATGAGTGATTGCTTTGTCTAATTAGAATAAATGAAAATATTTCCAAGCATTAGTATTTTACTTTAAAACAAACTCTTCCATCCAGTAATGTACACTGGGTCCTGATCACAAAACTATTCATTAGGTGCCATATCTATACTTTACTCAACATCATAAATTAATAACAGCAATAAGAGTAAATTAGGGTTTACTAGACATTATGGAAAAATAGTACTCACTTTTCTTAACATTATCTCTGATATTTGATTAATATAGCTCAAACTAAAGAACGGAGTTTGTAATTACATTGATATGATCAATTGTGTTAGGCCTATATGATATTATACATGTATATTGTGGCTATTAAGAATTATTTGGCACAGCCTCTAATATTTTGTATTAATTTATATTAATTCATGAGTGGCATAAAATAATTCTTATATTTATGGAAATATAATAAGAAATTGTCTGGAAATATTCAAACAAAAAATGCTTAGAATGTATAAATTTCTATTGGCCTCACTCCACATAAAAGGTTTATGAGCATAATAACTAAGATCTATAACAGTTAATGGTGAACAGAGAGATCTTTTTTCCAGCTATGCCATCACAGGTAAGGTGCATCTGACCTTGTAAATAGCTCATCCCTCAATCTTGTCAATAGCTTTGCACTCATGATTCTGTAAATATCCCTTATTGAACTCATTGGATTAACACACACACACACACACACACACACACACACACACACACACACACGCCCATGCACACATGCACAAGATATATAAGTTAAACTGGAATTCACTGGGAAAAAGATGACGATGTTCAACGGAAATAAGAAGGAAAGAGAGAGTAATGGGAGTTGAATATGATCAATATGATCTTATATTCATATATGGAAATTATTGCTAGGTATGAGTTATGAGATTACAATTTGCAATTGATTCAGTTAGTGGACACAGAATCCACAGATATGGTGGATTATGATAATCAGTTTTACAGCTATAATTAAAGAGTATATGTTGAAATTTGAAGCTATACATGTTAAATAATTATTTTGCAATTCATTTCAAGTAGGTTTTCATTTTTGATTAAAAGCAACATTAGGAGCCTGACAGCGGTGGTGCATGCTTTTAATCCCAGCACTGAGGAGGCAGAGCCAGGCAGATCTCTGTGAGTTTGAGGCCAGCCTGGTCTACAGAGCCAGATCCAGGACAGTAGTACTAAAGCTACACAGAGAAACCCTGTCTAAAATAAATAAATAAATAAAATAAAAATAAATAAAAACCCAAGCAAACAAAATGCAACATTAGGAAGTATAGATAATGAATCAATGTGAAAAAATGCTTGCTTCAAAACTTGAGGACCTGAGTTCAAATCCCCCAAACTCATGGAAAAGCTAGGTACATGTTAATGTGCTCCTGTAAACCAATGCTAAGGGCAAGGACAGGCCATAGATAAAAGAATCACCCATACTTTTTGGACTCTATCCTTGGTCCAGGTTCCATGAGAGACCTTGTCTACAGCAAATAAGCTGGAGAGTGATACACCAGGAACACAGAAAGATTCTCTTGTCTGCAAGCCCGTGCATAGGTATGTACATCTCTACACATGTAGGCATGCAGCATACACAGGCTCAACACAAAATTGAAAGGGAAAAAATAGAAAGGATATATTTTTCATTATTTGTAATTTCAACCAGAAAGAAGTTCATCAAATCCTGAAATTGGAAAAACTAGTAAAATTTGCTTATGAACAATTAAACTCTTAATTGATAAGAACATGGTTTAAATGCACAATCAGGAATAAAGTAGTGATTAATATAACAAATGACTTTATTATCTTATGAGGTTGAGTTTGGTGTCACAAATTGCATGTACTTACAAGTGTGTTTGTAGTCATGAATATTTAAATATAATGATATCTGATTCATAGTTAGATATTAATGTTAAAAATAATTTTTGTTCCTAATCTTTTTATTATTTTGGTAGAAATTACAACATTGTGCTTTGAGCAATAACATGAAAAGCACAATGTATTCTTTATTAAATGAAATGAATTTAAGATATATTTTTAAATCCTCCTTTACCCTTTGTTCAATTTTAAAATTTTGATCATGTAGAAACTCAAACCTTTGATTTTACTGATGTTGACTTTCTCTTGCAGCAAAATTGTGGCATTCATGGACATCTTGGGAACTACTTAAGTATAATGAAGGTTATAGTCTTGTTATTTATTCTTTCTTCCTAAAATAATATAAAATATTATATTATAAAATTATGATTTATGATTACATTTTCTTCTGCAATATTTTTATCTTTAATAGCTCTGTGAATGTGAAACATGGCATAATATGGTAATGTATTAATTTGATATATGTTGATATTTAATGATTCGGTTGTACTGAAAATGTCAACTTTTTCATGAATTTCATTGTGAAAATTTTCCTTTAGCTTTATAATATGGACAAGACATCACTGACAAGACAGAAAACTTTAGTTTAGTTGCTGGAATCCATATGTTAGAAAGAGATTTAACTTCCAGAAATGGTCTTCTAATCTTTGCATGCCTTATGTGACATATTCTCTTATAAATGCGTATGTGTGTGTGTGTACAGGCAAGCTAATCTCTAATTTGGAGACCAGTCTGGTCTGCAAAGTGAGTTCCAGACAGCCAGGTCTACACAGAGAAGCCCTGTCTCAAAAAATCAACCCCCCACCAAAAAAAAAAAGTTTGCTACAAAATAAAATGATGTAAGAATTAGATTGTAGAATATTGAGTAAATGGGGAAGCAAACCAAAGCTTGAAAACAGCTGCATGGATCATAAAACAAAACACAACAACTAGCCAGGCAGCACAAGTGCCAGTTATAGAAAATGAAGGCAGAACTTCACATCCAAAAGTATAGGGAAAATGGCCTCCTTGAAAACAAACTGCATTTTAGCCAGGTGACTGTCTTTGGCATGATCTAGCTAAAAAGGAGTGGGCCGGGCTCTGCAATAATGACTTCTACTGAGCAAAATCTACATACAGCAAGCTTTCCAAGAGCTGCTTACAAAAGGGAGGGATGTAAAGGTTTTTAAAAATAACTCTTAAGAGATGAAGAAAATATTGAACTACAGTAAATACCAGTCAAGAAAAAAAAGAGAAAGAAATAAAGAGAAAGAGGGAGGAGGGAGGAAGGAAGGGACAGAGGGAGGGAGGAAGGGAGGAAGGAAGGAAGGAAGGAAGAAAAGAAGCAAGCTAAGTATTTTGCAGTAAAGTAGACCAAACATCTGAAGAGGAGGTAGGTAAGTTATAGATTATTAAAATTGACTTAGAGTATGCTAGGAACCAGAGTCCCATTGCTTAGAGATGTGTGAGCAGAATATATGAGAGCTTCAGAGTGATACTGAAGGAAAGCATTCTGAGACCCATCTGAGAAAGAGCTAAAGATATTACTGGTAATCTCAAGAAGGCCAAAAGAAAGCCAAGACTGCTGAAAAGACTAGAAATGACAACTGAAAATATGAGGAATCAAATTGGAGACCATCCACATACCTGCACTGCTTGACCTAAGACAATGGAGATCCACCCCCACCTAACCCTCAGTTACCCCAAGTCAAATTATCTGAATTCAGCCTTGAAACTGAGAGGCTACTTTATACTAGAAAGATGCTCTCTCCCATCTCCACACTGTCCACCTTTTCCATTAAGCTGTCTATGCCTCATTTCAGAGCTTTTGCATTGGCTGGAGTCTGAGATGGTTTGGGGAGCATTTAATGAAAAGTCAGCCTAGTTAAGAGTGTTCGGAAGGACTGCTGTACACACTTTTATAACTGCTTTTTTTGGTATCGTGACCATTTATACAATATTCCAAATTGTTCCACTCTTTACCTTTGGATTAGGGTGCCCTGGATACTATATCCATTTGTGGAAATTCACAGTATGTGGGCTGGCAGTGCACTTTTCTTAAGATGTTCTCTCTCCATCCAATCTTCACTTTCATTTACAAGTCTGTGTGGTCCTTTAGGTGTGCATTTTAAATCTCTTTTTGTTTATTCTGCTGAGCCCTAGATGGGAGATATAATAAAATAATTCAACTGTTTTATACTCACATGTCTATGATGAATTTAAGAGGTTTTTATCATCCCCTTTCTCTTCTATTCATTTCCCTCTTCCATGGAAACTGTTCTTCCCAATAAATTCCTCTCTTACTGTCATACCCCCTTTTTGTGGGTGTCTAATTGAGTTAATTAGTTTATTTCTCAAACATGGGTGGATGATTATTTAGTGGAACAGGAAAATTTATCAATAACTCTAGCACTGAAGAAAACACTCTTGGGCCCCTATCTTTTCTATGATGAAATATTGATGGGGCCAATCTTGAACAGACCTTGTTTACATTAGCACAGCTACAGTGAGTTAAAATAAATGCAACAATGATGTCATGCCCAAAGAATCCTTTTTGCTGTACAGCTATACTACTTCTTCTAGGCTATTTCATTCAATGCCTTTTCCATGAGTCTAGGCATGTGTTAGCTGACATATTAATCCCAAGCACTTTACCATATGGTATTAGATTTCTACACAGTTGCTGTTGTTGATTTTAAGTAAACTTTCTACTTTTCATGTAGATGCTTGACTTGTTCATGAGGAAACAGACTTTGAAGTTGTTAAGGCAAAGCATTTTGTTTTTTAGACTGCTGTTAAGGGCACCAGACTCTATCCTCAGACCTTTATAGCAAATTGTGTATCCTTTTACACTCCATCATCTGTCCAGAAATGAACTCACAGTGAAAACAGAGTGCAAGTTGACTACAAAATAGTGCAGTCCCTGAACACCGATTGTTTGGGTGAGTACTGCTTGTATATTAGTGATTGTGCGCATGTGCGGTGAAAATAAGGAAAAAGTAGAAAGCAAATCACTGTGTTCTTCGTGATTACAATTAGGTTGCTAGACAGGAGATGGAGGCAGGTGACATACATCGAAACAGGAGCTGGAGAGGCAAAGGCATTGGAGTGAGCAGATGTGAGTGTGATAAATATAGATGAAAAATGGAAAGATGAAGGTACAAAATCAAGCCAGGTATACAATGTCAACTCTTAGAAGATTAAGTCAAGGAGACTATATAGAATAGGGCAACCTGTGTTCTTCTATTTAGAAGAAAAATGATGGGATATAAAGGAAAAAAGGAAGTGGAAAGAGAGAGGGACGAACCTGGACTGCTATGGTCATAAGAGATCCAAGATTCTGTCTTTACTCACAGAGGATAATTCTTCGTAGAAGAGTTTTACATCTTAGTGAAATTAAAATATAATTGAGGTATATTAAATGATAAATTACATATGACTATTATAGGAAAATGCTAACATAAAGCAAACATATTTCAATAAAATATATGGATCTGAAATTGTCAAGCCATAATTTGGATCGACAGAATTTTTCTTGTGTGAATTATTAGAAGGTTTAAGTACATTGTTGAGAGGAAAATTGAAAGTATTCTCTTACCTTCACCAGTATTTGATACACAGTTTGTTGTACTTTAATCAGATAGATCTAACAATGAAAAATTGTCTTATCTTTTCAATTTATAGGTCTGTGTACTTTAATCTTTTAGAATTGAATGATCTCATAGTGCTGATATAATCTTATAAGAAATTGGAGGATATTTAAGACACATTAATCTGATTCATACTTGTAATTTGATTTTTCAAGATATGTCAAATGAAATTGGTTTAAAGGTTTACTTATTTTCTCTACGGTAGCTCAATTGCTCCCAGTGTTGCCTGAGTGGCAAGAAGCAGACTATGAGGCACAGAAGAAACTTCAGCTTGGATTTACAAAATAAAACCCATTTTGTTTAAAGAGACTAATAATACTACAGAACATTTTAAAAAATACTGACTTTGGGAATGTATATATTCATGTGTTCTTATCAATCAAAAAAAATCATACTTTCAGGAAATCATTGAATAACATTGCTTACCTGAACATTATATTTATTTACACATATTTGAAAAATGACACTTTTATTTACTTACTTCCAAGTTGAGCCTTCTGTATACTAAAATCTACCTCACATCAGATTTTGATGCTAAACACATGACACCCTGAGCACCCCGAAACATATTTAATACCCTCTCTAGAAATCTACAGTCAGGTTTATGGAAACATCAGTAAATTTCAATAAGCTGCTCTTTCAAATTTGTAAAATTTTATCTAATTTTCATAGCTATCTCTAAACAGTTCGTTGTATGTAAGTTCCTATATTTCCAAATTGGGAAAGAAAACGATCTCACATAGTAAACATCAATAAATACAACAATATTAAAATCTGGGGTTACTAACACTGGGAAGGAAAGAGTTAAAATTTTCCAGCTGATCCTCACGTATTATCCTGTGTAACATACTTATAGCTAAAATAGTAAAGCATTATTGTTATCAGTGAGATTGATGTGGACATGCTTGCTCTGAATTATAGACTTTCTATTTTGGGTATATTAAGGGGTTGAAGAAGCTTGAGAATTCTTGTGTCATAAGGAGAAGTTCTGCAAATAAGAAGCTTCGCCACCACTAGGCATGTGATAAACTTCATAACTTGAACTTCTTAGTTACTTGAAGCCAAATGTTTAATTTTCACTCATGTTGCTTCTGTACTATGAGTCCTCTAATGTATGATCTCTGTTCATAGTCTCCTCAGTATCAGAATTATTACAAGAAATGGAGAAATAAAGTAAGTACTGACCAGGAAGCTTCCTCCTTGTTGGCTAGTTCCTGCTGAGGGCTCTATGAAGTCTGTTATGGGTAAATGTACTGGAGTCTTATCTAACTGGAGATTTTGAAGTTCAGTAATAAACAACACTGCAAAATGTATCCATGAATGCCATGATAGTATTAATGCTATGAGATCATCTATCAGTTTTCTGATTGGATTTAATCCTGCTCCCAAGAAGAAAACACATGCCTAGTACTGTAAAGATGGCCAAAACTCTGTGAATGCTAGTAGAATTTACAGGCCACAGAGGAGAAACTACAATTAGTAATTTTCTAAGTGGATAGAATATCAAATTGAATTCTAATTTCAAATCTACCTATTTGTAGAGTATTACAGCTCTCAGACCTGATCAGGAGAGGTTCTTTGTATAATGGACAGTCATTAACATAAAAACAACTACTTAACTGAGGGAGGATCCAAGGTAATAAATAGAGAAGAGATAGGAAGGATAATGAACACAAAGGGTGAATGAAAAAGCCATAGGGAAGCACTATTTAATTTATACATATACAAATATAAATAGCTTAAATGAAGTTTTGTCATTGGGGGTAACTATAATACTCCTTCAAGATGCAAGGACTATTTAACAAAAACCCTACAAACAAGAATTGGAATACTCCCATCAAGTTGTATGTCAAAGTATGGTTCAAGAGCCTTTCAATCTATATAGACTATGGTTTATGAATATTGTCCTTGGTTTTCCCCTAAATAACTGGACTGTAGACATATCTTTTCAATTTCTAGCTTTCTCATCATTTTTTTATTATTAAGAAATTTTCTATTCACTTTACATACCAACCACAGAACCCTCCCTCTTCCCTCTTCCCATTCCCCCAGCCTTTACCCCAACTCTTCCCCCATCCCCACATTTCCCAAGTCATGGTCTCCCAAGGAATACTCGTTCTTACCACAAGGACACTTGCTCAACTATGTTCATAGCAGCATTTTTCCAAATAGCCAGAATCTGGAAACAACCTAGATGCCCCTTAACTAAAGAAAATTAAGAAAATGTGGCACATGTACACAATGGAGTACTACTCAGCAGTAAAAATAAAAGATATCATGAAATTTGCAGGCAAATGGATGGAACTAGAAATATCATTCTGAGTGAGGTAACTCAGACTCAGAAGGACAGACATGGTATGTACTCACTCATCAGTGGATACTAGATGTAAGGCAAAGGATAACCAGCCTACAACTCATAGCTTCTCATCATTTTTAACAGTGTTATTTCTACAGTAAAATTTAATTATAATAAAAAATCTACATTTTCAATTAGTTATTTCATGAACTGAGTTTTGTTGTGTGGTGTATTTTCTTTGCTATAATACAAGGCCCCTCTATATTTGCTCTCAAGGCATTTTATAGGGTTGATTTTGCAATTTATGTTTACAATGTAAGGCCCATTGTAAATTTGAACGATAGAGGGTCAATGTCCAGATTAAAATTTTGCATGTGAATATCCTGTCATTGCATCACCTATTTAATTAAAGTTCAGCTGAGTGCTATTTTGCTCTACTTTGGGGTGCTTCATTCCTTTCTGTTCATCTTTCTCTGACAGCATCCTGTCCTCATTACTGTAGTGGTATGGTAAACATTGACATCTTGTACTGTCTGCAGTGGTCTATCTATTCTGCCTTTTTTCTAGTTTTATTAATCCAATAGGTGTGAGAATAATTCTTCCAAAAACAAATGAAGTAATATAACTTGGCAAGAAAAAAATATGTAAATGAGTTCCTTGTTCCTTGTCATTTAGAATGAAATATGAAATTTCATAATAATGTAAGGCTGTGTTATATCTGACCTTTGCTTTTATCTCTAGCTGCATAATAACTCACTTTAGCATTTCTTCATAATAACTTTGATTTCTTTCAATATTTAAGATATATGAATATCATTTTTCTCTTTAGGTCTGAAATTCTTCTTTGAGTTTTCAGACTTTTTTCCTCCCTTGTTAGAGGAACAGCCACCTCCTCATGTATAATTCAAGTTTGTAATAAAGATATGTGTACAGCAAGTAATCTGCTACCCACCTATTTCTCCAGATAAATAAATTGTTTAATTTATTTGTATATATAACATATATATGTTATATAGATGTATAGATAAACAATCGCTTAAAGTATAATAAATTGATACAACTTTCATCTTAAGTAAAACCCCTTAAAATTCAAAGACAAAAGAAATAATTTTCCACTAGCAAATCTATGATTTGGAATTTGAGCTGGTGTTTTACTGGTATACTGAATCTTTTTTAAATAAACATGTTTTTATTATTTTTAATCATATGCAACTGTGTATGTGTGTGCTTGTGTGTGTGCGCTTGAGTATGCACACAAGTGGCGTTGTTATACATAGTGAAGGTACCCACAGAGAGTATTAAAAATGGAACTACATGTTTGTTTCTGAGACTGCAGTTAACTGATCTTTCCAAGTTCATGGAAACTTTGGCGATTTCTTGGATGATATAGTATTTCTTAAGTTTTAACAGAAGCAAAAATGATTTCTCAATTAATTCTTTTTCAAAGCTATCCACTCCTAAAGCAATATAGAATTCATTCTTGTTATATTAACCTCTACTTTTGTGTAAGTGTGCAGAACATTATTTAGATTATAAAGTTCTATTCTTAATGCATTGTATTGAAGCGTATCACTGTTCAGGTTCTGTCGAAATCACTCATTGTTTTATAGCATATTGAAGACAGAATATCCTTTTTGAGTATTCAGAGGAGGAAAAAAGGAAAGGAGAAAAAGTAATTTGAGATTTTTTTCTTCATATATTTTACAATAGAGTTGTGGCATGAAGATATTCTAACTTGTGTTTCTTTCCTTCATTGCTTGTTCTGAATAGCAAATGCATTATTTTATGTATATTAAAGATTTATTATTTATTTTTACACTTTCAGTTATAGATTGCATAGTAGAGATTATAAGTAAATTAAAATATTGTGTTTTTCTTCAGTCTAATGCTCCCCCAGCTGAGCTATTTCGGCGGCTATACTGTGTTTTTCTGTGCAAGTTTCCAAGGGTGGTACTAAACCTAGAGAATCCTACTCAACTATTGTGCCTGGGTACCAAAACAAAGAAGAGCATAGCACAATAAACCTAAAGATTTAATTCAGGCACATACATCTTGTTGGTAACTAATATCTTTTAAATTGGGCATATGATTCAACAAGAATAAAATCATGACACAAATAAAAATCTAGCCAAGAATCCAAGACTGGTGAACTAACAACCTCCACTTTATTAAATCAGTGTAACTCCTAATTTCTTTCTAAATAAGTGCTCATTTTCCCACAAATAAATGTAGTTCTCATCTCTCATGAAGAAAACTTCTCTTTGAAATAGGGGAGACCATTACTTTAAACCACAACCAACAGAATAACAGCTATAGAGCCATGTCTAAAAAGATAGGTATAAAAAACAACTCTGACATCTATGGCTCAGGGAATAGTGAGTGAGGAAGAGGGAGTAAAATAATTTCAAGAGACAGAAGATCATGGAGGTCTGAGTAAATCTATGTAGCCTACTAATATCAAAAGCTATACCCATAACCATCAAGATGACTGCCTAAAGATGTACTAAACAAGAAAAACAAAGGAAGGCATACTAGAGTGGACAGGGGAAGCACACAAGATCAAAGCTCACTAATTATGTATGTATATGTATATGTGTATATATACAAAGGTTTTTTTCAGCATCTAATGAGATGATATGTGGTTTTTTTTTCTGTTGTTTATATGATGGATTACATTGACAGAATTTTTTTATGTTGAACTATCTCTGCATCTCTGGGATAGTTCTTGATCATGGTGGATGATATTTTGATGTGTTCTTGGATTTGTTTTGGCAGTATTTTATTGAGTGTTTTTGATCAATGTTCATGAGGGAGATCGATCTGTAATTCTCTTTCATTGTTGAATCTTTCTGTGGTTTTGATATCAGGGTAACTGTAGCCCCTGTTTGGTAATGTTCCTTCTGTTTCTATTTTGTGGAATAATTTGAGGAGTATTGGTATTAATTCTTCTTTGAAATTCTCGTTTAATTCAGCTCCAAAACCATCTGGTCCTGGACTTTTCTTTTGTTGGACACGTTTAATGACTGTTTCTATTTCCATAGGACTTATAGATCTATTTAAATTGTTTATCTGGTCTTGATTTAATTTTGGTATGTGGAACCTATTCAGAAAATTGTCCATTTCTTTTAGATTTTTGAATTTTGTGGGGTATAGGTTTTTAAAATAATAGCTGGTGATTCTCTTGATTTCCTCATTGTCTGTTGTTAAGTTTCCCTTTTCATTTCTGATTTTGTTAATTTGGATGCTCTCTCTCTCTGCCTTTTGGTTAGTTTGGATAAGAGTTTGTCTATCTTATTGATTTTCTCAAAGAACCAACTCTTTGTTTCATTGATTCTTTTACTGTTCTCTCTGTTTCTATTTTGATTTCGGACCTCAATTTTATTATTTCTCTGTGTCTACTCCTCCTGGCTGAGTTTGCTTCTTTTTGTTCTAGAGCTTTCAGGTGTGCTGTTGAATTGCTAGTGTAAGATATCTCCAACTTCTTTATGTAGGCATTTAGAGCTATGAACTTTCCACTTAGTACTTCTTTCATAGTGTCCAATAGGTGTGGATATGTAGTACATTCATTTTTATTGAATTCTAAGAAGTCTTTAATTTCTTGCTTTATTTCTTCCTTGTCTCAGTGGTAATTCAGTTGAGCATTATTCAGTTTCATGCAATTGTAGGCTTTCTGTAATTTTTGTTGTTGAAATCTAACTTTAAGCCCTAGTAGAATGATAAAATATGGGAGGTTATTCCACTTTCTAGTATCTGTTGAGACTTGCTTGGAAACTGATTATGTGGTCAATTTTAGAGAAGTTCCATGGTTTTCTAAGAAGGTATATTCTTTTGTTTTGGGGTGGAATGTTCTATAGATGTCTATTAAGTCCATTTGGATCATAACATTTGTTAGATCCCTTATTTCTCTGTTAAATTTCTGTCTGGTAGACCTGTCCATTGGTGTTAAAGTGTCGCAATACTAGTGTTCTGGGTTTGATGTTTGATTTAAGCTTTAGTAGTGTTTCTTTTACATATGTGGGTACCCTTGTACTTGGGGAATAAATGTTCAGAATTTATACTTCATCTTGATGGATTTTTCCTGTGATGAATATGTAGTGTCTTTCTTGATCTCTTTTGATTAATATTCGTTTGAAGTCTATTTTGTTAGATATTAGGATAGCTACACTGGCTTGCTTCTTAAGTCCATTCGATTGGAAATTCTTTTTCCAGCCACTAAGTCCATTTGACTGTAACATCTTTTCCCAGACAGTACTCAGAGGTTGTGTCTGTCTTTGAAGTTGAGGTGTGTTTCTTGTATGCAGCAGATGAATCCTGTTCTTGTATCCATTCCGTTAGCCTTTGTCTTTTTATAGGAAAATTGAGATTATTCCTATCAAAGCATATTAGTGACCAGTGATTATTAATTCCTATGATTTTTAGTGGTAATGTTGTATATTTCCCTTCTTTAAAATTTGTTCATGTGGGATTGACCTGTGTATCTAACTTCTTTAGGTTGGATTTTTTTTTTCTTCTAGTGCTTTCTGTAGTGCTGGATTTGTGGATAGGTATTGTTTAAATATGGTTTTGTATGGAATATCTTGTTTACTCCATCTATGGTGATTGAGAGTGTTGCTGGGTAAAATAGTCTGGGCTGGCTGGCATTTAGTGTCTGCATAATATCTGTCCAGGACCTTCTGGCTTTCAGAGTCTACATTGAAAAGTGAGGTGTTATTCTGATGGCTCTTGTTTATATTTCACTTGTTATTTTTCCTTTGAAGCTCTTAATATTTTTTCTTTATTCTGTATGTTTAGTGGTTTGATTATTATGTGGCAAAGAAACTTTTTTGCAGGTCCAGTCTATTTGGTGTTCTATAAACTTCTTGCAATTTCAGAAGCATTTCTTCTTTAGGTTGGAAAAGTTTTCTTCTATGATTTTGTTGAAAGATTTTTTTTTGCCTTTTAAGTGGAATTTTTCTCCTTCTTCTATCCCTATTATTTTTGGTCTTTTCATAGTGTCCCAGATTTCATGGACATTTTGGATTATAACTTTGCTGACTTTAATGTTTACTTTGACGAATTTTTTTCCTCTATCATATCTTCAACACCAGAAATTCTCTCTTCCATCTCTTTCATTCTGTTGGTTATGCTTGCATCTGTAGTTCCTGTTCATTTGCTCAGATTTTCTATTTCCATCATTCTCTTGGTTTGTGTCTTCTTTATTGCCTCTATTTCAGTTCTCAAGTCTTAAACAGTTTCCTTCACCTGTTTGGTTGTATTTTCTCAGTTTTCTTGACTTTATTAAGAGATTTATTTATTTCTTCCAGATTGTTTGTTTGTTTATATTTTCCTCAATTTCTTTAAGGCAATTTTTCATATCCCATTTAAAAGCCTCTACCATCTTCATAAAGTCATTGTTAAAATCATTTACTTCTGCTTCATCTAAGTTGGGATATTCATGTCTTGCTGTAGTAGAACCACTAGGATCTGGTGGTGCCATGTCGATCTTTTCTATTGTTGAATATATTCTTGCACTGGCATCTACCATTTCTTCCTTCAATTGATGCAAACAGTGTCTGTGTCTCAGGAAGCCACTCTTGATCCAATTGGAGCTGGCAGAATCTGTGTCTCAGGGAACATCTGATATCTTGGGGAATGGGTGGGTTTGGGGGATGGAGAGGGGCTTGTAAGTTACAGGGTCTAATGATAGATGGTGATACTCTGGCCTGTCTTCGGGAGTCTTGCTTACTGGCCTGCAACTGGGGCTGCAATAGATTTGGATATGGAGGCTTGGGTTATGCCTCCAGATGTAAGCCCTAAAGAAGTATATATTTTTGAATATTTCTCTATTTTTGGGGGGTAAGACTTCATAATTTTCTCTGGGTCCTCCTCCCAAACATCTCATATACTCCTAATGCTCATTCTTTCAAACAGATTGCCTCTTTTATCATTAAGTACAAATATATATGTGGGAGCCTATGTAAGAAATATGTGAATTTACAGTGAACTATGTATGCTGCAGGATCATACATATGTTAAGGGATTTTCTATACAATAAATTTTGGCAGTAATAGAAATAAATACACATTTTAATGATAAACAAAAAAATAATAAAAATATTTACAGTTATAGAAAAATTTCCCTGATAGTCTTCCAAATTCTCCACAGGCTTAAATTATACATTTGGACCAGATTTCATTAGTATAGACATATTTATTCTTCAGATAATTTTGTATGATATGTGTGCCTGTATTGCATTGCCATGTGTGTGTGTGTGTGTGTGTGTGTGTGTGTGTGTGTGTGTGTGTGTACTCTGGAAGATAGACATAATATTAATATGGAGTTTTCTTTAAATGTAGCAGTATAATAAGTCCATACCTCAATCCCAATGCCCTTCATTTTCTTCTCAGGCTTTAGTTTTAGGCCATGAACTTAGCAGTTATCTTGAAAGTAACATGTAATCTAAATACAGTCCTATATAATTAAAAAACAATGAACCTTAGAATCATAGGAAACACTAGAAACAAGAATGAGATTAAACTGTTGATTATGGGGCTCAAAAGATGGGCACATATTTAAGAGTACTTGCTGTTTCTTAGAAGATTATTTCTTATTTTATTACTGAATTAGTTTATGGATAATGAAGCATCTCAACCCAGACTTCATTTCTTCCTAATCAGTTTGTTTAAATGCTTATTTTTTATTTCCATTTATGTGCCAGTACATTTGTCTATGTATTAGTATGCTCATGGGGCTCCCGGTGGAAATAAGAAGAGGATTTCAGATCCCCTAGAGCAGGAGTTACAGGCAGTTCTGAGTTGCCCTGTGTGAATGCTTGGAACTAAATTTGGTTAGGATTTCTGTAAGAGCAACCAATACTCAACCACAGAATCATTTGTGCAAACCAATGATCAATTGCTTAGTCTTAATTTTGGTGCTAGTATTTGATATGCTTGTTTAACATATCATATTGCTTCCATTGAGTTATGAATACATTCATCTTAAAATACTATTAAGATATGCATTCTGCATTGATGTATGTTAGCTGTGAAACATTTATGAGTTGTTAAGATGTTACACTGAAGGCTAAAATCACCTAAATTCATCATGATCTGCTTTTGTTTTTCATATTACTTTACTTACTAGTAAGGTAGCTACTTTTCTCTTATTTGAATGAATGGATATAACATACTTTATTTGAATATTAAAATCATTTTGTGTCAATATTCAGCCACTCTTAAAAAACAAAACAAACAAACAAACAAAAAAAAAAAAAAACAAACAGAGACTTTGCCAATCACACCTGGACATGCAATAGCATGTGTGGTATGTGGACCTGAGTCATGTCCATTCTATACATGTGTTCTAGATCTTACATTTGATGGGGGAAAAAAGATGACATCTAAGTGGAATTCTTCTAATGCAAATCTTCTGTATTTTTCAAAAAATGTGATTTTTAAACATTGCTCTAGGTTCATATAATGACTCTTGGTCAACAGCACACAGCAATTTTCTTTTTAACACTTTCATTTCTATAATACCTTCACTGAAATCTTTGCTCAGAAATTCTTCTGCTACCAATATGATTATAGAAGCTTTAATGTTGTTCTTTCTACATCACACAATAAGGGAGAAATTAGTAAGATTTGTATCCAAACTATCTAGAAAATCTTACATTTTCTGCACTGAATATCTGGGTTTTGTTTATTTGTTTATTTGTTTGTTTGTTTGTTTGTTTTTTTTTTTTGGTGCGGTGGTATTGTGTACCCTAATAAACTTATCTGGGGTCAGAAAACAGAACAGCCACTAGATATAGAGGCTAGAAAATGGTGGCACACATGCCTTTAATCCCAGGAAGTGATGGCAGAAAGTTATATAAGGTGTGAAGACCAGAAACTAGAAGCTTTTAGCGTGGTTAAGCTTTCAGGCTTTCGAGAAGCAGTTCAGCTGAGATCCATTCTGGTTGAGGACTCAGAGGCTTTCAGTCTGAGAAAACAGGATTAGCTGAGGAACTGGCAAGGTGAGGTAGCTCTGGCTTGTTCTGCTTCTCTGACCTTCCAGCATTCACCCCAATACCTGGCTTCAGGTTTGTGTTTATTAATAACACCCTTTACAATTTGTGCTACATTTGGGAATATTTTTTACCATTTCTTTGTTTGTTTGTTTTTCTTTTTTTTTTTAGTCTGTAGCATTACATGGGCTGGGTTATTTAATTCACACATTTTTTATTATGAGAGAAGTAGTATTTCCACTTCACAGATTAAGTGTAGCAAGGGCAAGCAATTTGTTCATGAACCTTGAACTTATGGATGACAGAGTATAATTTGCTTATCCTATTTCCTTAAATAGGTATTTTCACTGCACTTCCTGTGATGATTTCCATGTATTCTCTGTTTAATTCATTTACAATACCCTTAGATCTTCCCTCAATACATGTCACACAGTGCTCTATATGCCTTAACACTATTCAAAAGTTTTGCCCATAACAATGATTTTAGCAAACCATTATTATACTTGTTTTAGAGATAATGAATCTGGGGACAGAAATGTTGAATTCCATGACGTGTCCTACGATATAAATACTTTCCTTTCACACGATATTTGATATAAGCTGGAGAGGCAATGTTTTACATTCAATACATGAAATCTAATGTTCAAATAAATAAATTGTTGTAAAATCGTTGAACTTTAAAAAAATTAGTTCAGCTTTAAAAAGGGTTTTATTAACGGGTAGAAGTCTTTTGTTTTTGTTTTATTTTTGTGATCAATTATCCATACTTGAAATATATTTAACTTTTAAGTCCCTGTCAGTCTGTCACTACCACTGTTTCTTTTTGGCAGTTGGTAGACTTTCAGGCTGAGAAGTTTGGGATTACTAATGATTTCAATGAGAAACTCAAAAGAGATCTGGTGTATTTCACTGATGACAAGTGTACTCCTTCCTCAGTACCCTTCACTGCAGCCAAGGCTGTCTGTGCCTGAAAGGAAGAAGTACTTTGCAGAATCCGTGAGACAGCAGGCTGCTGACAACGGCTATTAACTAATTTAGATTTAAGTGTCTGCGGAATAGCTGGCTGGGCCTGCCACAGTAGTGCTGTGGGTAATAAAGGTTTCCTCTTCTCAGGCAGTACTTGTTCTGCCTGTTTCATAACTCTCCACATTGGCACTTAGTACACTAGCAACACTGTGTGCGTGTGCGTGCGTGTGTGTGTGTGTGTGTGTGTGTGTGTGTGTGTGTGTGTGTGTATGTGTGTGTATGTATGTCTGAGTGTATGTGTGTGTCTATGTTTATAATAATAGTTGATAATATTTGAGTAAATGTAAATTTTATACAATGTCACGAGGAAACTATTTCTATCAATCACCCAGCATTAAACAAATCAGGGTAAATGCACTATTATTTTGTTATCTGGATCCTCTGTGATATTATTGGGTATATTTGATATTCCATGTGGTAGTCTGAAAGTAATTGGTGCCCATATTCATAATCCTGTAATCTCGCAGGGAGTGGCACTGTTAGGAGGTGTGTGGCTCTGTTGGAGTGGGTATGGTCTTGTTGGAGGAAGTCTGTTACTGTGGGGGTGGACGTTAAGGTTTCATATAAGTAGGATACCACCCAGTGTGTCAGATGACTTACTGTTGGCTACAAGATGTAGCCGTCAGCTCTGTCTGCACATTGCCATGCTCCTTGCCATGATGCTAATTGACTAAACCTCTGAAACTGTAAGCAAGCCCCCTCAATTAAATGTTTCCTTAATAAGAGTTACCATGGCCATGGCATCTCTTCACAGCAATAAAAAGCCAAATTAAGAGATTCCACGAGTTCATTTTCAATGCAGTTCTAAAAATCAGCCATCACTGCATGAGTCAAGAAAGATTTACAGAATCACTAAAATGCAGATATTTAGTAAAAGAGTTTAAAAAGAAAGAAACACATTGTATGGTACAGAAGATTATAAACATATGTTCTATTCATACGGTTTTTGAGTATTATTCAATTGCACAGAATATAGAAATAAAGTTCCATTAAATTGAAAGTTATTCTCTTTTGCTTATATGTTAAAACTAAACTTCTCGGGAACAATGAAAAGGTCTCTTACTGTACTCATAAATAGCTTGTTGTTCAAATATTAAATGTTTTTTTTTTTAGTAAAAAAGAAAAAACAAAAACAAAACCCAGAGCCAGATATCAGGGTGAAAGCTGAAGAGCAGAGAAGCAGAGCAGCTGGACACTAGTTCTTACCTCTATGAAATCCTCAGTCTAAAGAGAGTGAGTTCCTGTTTCCTCACGTCTTATATAACTTTCTCTGCCCAGACACCACTTCCTGGGATTAAAGGCATGTGTGCTTCCCTGTACTGGGATTAAAGGTGTGTGCCACCACTAGCCTGGTTATTTTCAGCGTGGCCTTGAACTCACAAAGGTCCAGATGGATCTCTGCCTCCTGAGTGACAGTATTAAGGCTGTGTGACAACACTGTCTGGGCTCTATGTCTAATAGTGGCTGGCTCTGTCCTTTGATCCCCAGGCAATTTTATTAGGGTACACAATATATCACTATAATAGCTAACTTTAGTTATTGGTAAAAGCATAAACACATATATACAAAGAAACATGTATAATGTTTTGCATATCATTGATTAAAAATCATCTACAAATTCTATAACTTCTTGATACTAAGTGCACATTTGTTAAATGGTAAATTTTCAATGATAAAAATTGATATATTATGATTCTTGTTTTGAATGTGCAATCATAAATGAAAAATGTTAAATATATATGCATTCACCCCTCTGTAACAACAGATTATTTATTTAAACATCAAATAAATCACACAGCAAAACTATTTGCCATTATTTTAACATGCAATGAATATATGCATTAACTTGTTTTGTTATTTCCTAAATGCAACAGTAGACTAGGTCTTAGATAGCTTTCATGTTCGATTTTTGTTATAGATCTCGATGTAGTCTAAAGAATGTAAAACCAAATCATTTTATAAAAACTATTTATTCTTTAATTTTTTTGTATTTATGGAGGCATGTATCAAAATCAGTGCTCCAGAATAGTGAATACAAATATGCAAGCATGCACATACACACACACACACACACACACACACACACACACACACACACACACCCATGAACACAGATACACATACTCTCTAATATCTTTCAATTAATCTTCAGTGTTTAAAAAGAGCCCATTGTTTAGACATAATCATTTTCAGTCCATGAAGAAAATACTCAAAAAAATATCTGCATGTATGTTCCAGGTTAACAACTCAACTATAGTTTTTATTATTCTTTTTATATTTCATTTATTATTATTATTATTTAATTTTATTTTACAATACTATTCAGTTCTACATAACAGCCACAGATTCCCTTGTTCTCCCCCTTCCTTCCCCCTTCCCCTTTCCCCAGCTCACTCCTGATTCCCACCTCCTACAGAGCAAGGCCTCCCCTGAGGACTGAGATCAACCTGATAGACTCAGTCCAGGCAGGTCCAGTCCCTTCCTCCCAGATTGAGCCAAGCGTCCCTGCATAAGTCCCAGGTTTCAAACAGCTAACTCATGCAATGAGCCCAGGACCTGGTACCACTGCCTAGATGCCTCCCAAATAGATCAAGCCAATCAACTGTCTCACCTAATCAGAGGGTCTGATCCAGTTGGGGGCCCCTCAGCCTTTGGTTCATAGTTCATGTGTTTCCATTCATTTGGCTATTTTATTATTTTATGGTTGCATATGATATTTTATGATAAATTAATTTATTTACTTTCAATAATAAAATGGTGTGTCTTTTTATATTACTATAATAAATGATTACACATATAAACAACACTTTTCTTAAATCTTTTAATCTGTGGCTAATGTTTCTACATATGTTCTAATAGTCTTTATCTAAAAGCCCATTGTAAATAATTGTGATTGAACATTGAAACTGACTGACTGAAAGGCATTTTGGATATAATTTGTGATCAGTGTTTTATAAAATTTTAATGGACTACCAATTCTTTAGGAAGTACAGTTTTATATTACTAAATTACTTATATTTCCTTTATACTATAGTTTTTGTGGAATATTCACTATAATCAAGACATTTTGATGCTTTCATTCTCAAAATTCTTCTATTGACTCCACTTTATATGCCTTCTTTATTTTCCTTAAATCTTCATGAATTATTGGAGGTTCTAGTCTTCATTATACCTTGAATGTTTTGCACTATAATACAAATACAATGATGAGCTTATTTTCCTAACTATTGCACTCCATGTTGCTCTATGTGAATTCTAAACTTGCAGATAGGGAATTGAATGGCAAAATCTGTGTTTTAATCTACTTTGTTGAGCCTTTATCATTTAAAATTTTATTCTCTCACTACAAGATCTCAATCTAAATATCTTTTATTTCCTATTGTGTCTATACCACATCTAGACCACTTGAAACATTGAACATTTATTTAATATTTAAGCCCATAACTCGAGTAAGCAATAATAATTCAATCATAAATACAAAAGGTTCATTTGATTATAGGTTTTAATTCTAATTCAAATAGAATTACATCATTTTCTTCCCTTCTTTTTCTCCCTCCAGCCTTTCCCAAACACCATCCTTGGAAACATTCCCATGCAACCCCACTCTCAAGTTCATAGCCTTTTTTCTTTGATTGGTATTTTACCATGTAGAAATATAAGTGTAAGTATGCACAAATATATATGACCTGCTATGAGTCTGTCTTTGTTGGTGGTGTACGTTTGTTTCCTAGGATGACCACTCTAAGTAGTCTCTTCTCTGGGAGAGGTTAATTCTCCTTCTCCTAGCAATGACTAGTTGCCTGTAGTTCTTTGGTCAATGGTGGCCAAATTTCACTTTTAATGTAACTGAATTTGCAAACGCCTTTCTGAATTCTCAAAGACTTTCTGTACAAGGAAGAGGTTTTAGAAAGATTGACTTGAGTAGCAAGACTCGCTTTAATGTGGCTGTTACTCCCTCCACCTCAGAGGGTTGGGTCTCAGATTGATAAAAAGGGATACAATGAAAAAGGTTGAGTACTCTAATTCTTATTTGCTGTTTGACCAATTCATTAGAGTAGAATAGTCTCACAACAATGCCTGCTCTGCCTGATTACCCATATTTCCTGCACTGTAAAACAAAATAAGCTCTTCCTCTCTTAGCTTGCTTTTCTGGTGTGTGGAGTTGGACATACTCAGAGGCCCTGATGAAAGAATAAAGGGACTTTAGTGCTGTTTCCTTGTCCAGGAACAGATTTGACAAGGCTGGTCCAGGGCTGGAGTCAGAGCCTGAGTCGAGATTATGGTTCCTGGGTACCTGACTCTTCCACAGGGTTCTGGTTACCAGTGCTTAGGCCGCGGCATCCATAGCATCCTGTGTTCACTTGGCCAATGTTTTCTAACTTTGGTCTCTGCTGACCTTGGTCATTTTCCTGCCTGCAAATTGTATATATGATGAAGTGCTTCTTAATAAACTAGCTTGGAATAAGTCACCAGCTTAAGTAAGAACTCTTGATACCAGTTCTTACATTAATCTTCTTATTCATATTCTTTAGTCCTCATCCCTGTCCTTCCACTTGACACTGCTCTGTTCAAGGACCTAATTACTATGTGTTCAGGCCATTCTGATACTTAGTAGTAAGGTGAGAAATGCAAATAAAATGTGCTTGACTCATACACTAATATATTTACTTACATTATAATACATATGTAATTATTGAATACTAACTTGACTTAAAGGATAGGACAGTATCCAGATTATAACATGTATCCAGCAGCATTTGGTGCAAAGATTTTGTCCTTTTTTTCTGTTTCACTATTTTTTTTGGTTTTGAAAAATATTTTTTATTAAATTTTTTTTATTCATTTTACATACCAACCACAGATCCCCCTCTCTTACCTCCTCCTCTCCCCAGGATCCCCACAAACCAACCCCCAATTACCTCCTGCCACAAGGTAAGGCCTCCCATGGGGAGTCAGCAGAGTCTGTTACTTTTAGTGGAGGCAGGTCCAAGCCCCTCCCCCTGCATCAAGGCTGTACAAGGTGTCCCACCGTAGGGAAAGGGCTCCAAAAAGCCAGCTCATGCACCAGGGATGGATCCTGATCCTACTGCTAAAGGGCCTCATAAGCAGATTAGGATATACAACTGCCTCCCTTATGCAATGAGCCTAAAACAGTCCCAAGGAGACTACATAGACATTGGTCTATCTAGTTTATGAGTTCCCACTTGTTTGGTGGTTTGTTTGTCTCTGTAGGTTTTCCCCGTCATGATTTTGATGGTCCTTGTTCATAGAATCCCTCTTTCCTCTCTTAACCTGGATTTCTGGACCTCGGCCTGGTGTTTGGCTGTGGATTTCTACATCTGTTTCCATCAGTTACTGGATTAAGGCTCTATGATGGCAGTTAGGTATTCACTAACCTATTACCAGGGTACACCAGCTCAGGCAACCTCTCCACTATTGCTAATAGTATCATCTGGGGTCATCCTTGTGGATACCTTGGAACTTCCCTAAGTACCCCGTGTCATCGTCTTCTCTGTTTCTATTTCAACTTTCAGGTCTTCTCTGTTCTTGATCCAGCTGGGATCTCCCGCTCCCCTAAGCTATCTTTCCCTCGACCCTTGCCCTTCATTACCCCCAATCATGTCCGTTTGCTCATGTAGATCTCACCCATTTCTGTCATTGGGTGATCCCTGTGTCTTTCTTAGGGTCCTGTTTTCTAGGTAGCCTCCCTGGAGTTGTGAGTAGCAGCCTAGTCATTCTTTGTTTTACATCCAGTATCCTCCTATGAGTGAGTACATGCCATGTTTGTCTTTCTGAGTCTGTGTTACCTCACTCAGGATGATTTTTTTCTAGATCCATCCATTTGCCTGCAAACCTCATGATGTCATTGTTTTTCTCTGCTGAGTAGTACTCCATTGTGTATATGTGCCACATTTTATTTATCCATTCTTCAGTTGAAGGGCATCTAGGTTGTTTCCAGGTTTTGGCTATTACAAACAATGCTGCTATGAACATACCTGAACATCTGCCCTTGTGGTACATGCCCAATAGTAGTATAGCTGGGTCTTGGGGGAGATTGATTCCCAATTTTCTAAGCGCCATATCACTTTCCAAAGTGGTTGTACAAGCTTGCATTCCCACCAACAGTGGAGGAAAGTTCCCCTTGCTCCACATCCTCTCCAGTATAAGCTGTCTTCAGTGTTTTGATCTTAGCCATTCTGACAGGTGTGAGGTGGTATCTCAGAGTCGTTTTGATTTGCATTTCCCTGATGATTAGGGATGCTGAGCAATTCCTTAAATGTCTTTCAGCCATTTGAGCTTCCTTGTTGAGAATTCTCTGTTTAGTTCAATAGCTCATTTCTTAATTGAACTGTTGGGCATTTTGATGTCTAAATTCTTGAGTTCTTTATATATTCTGGATATCAGCCCTCTCTCAGATGTGGGGTTGGTGAAGATCTTTTCCCATTCTGTAGGCTGTCACTAGAGACCATGATAAATGAAGACCCCATGGGAATATTAAGAAGCAAAGTGCTAGAATGGTTCACAGAAATCCACAAAGATACCTTCACAATAGACTACTGGCAATGGTCGAGAGAAAGCCTGAACTGACCTACTCTGGTGATAGGATGGCCAAACAACCTAACTGTCATGATAGAAATCTCATCCAATGACTGAGGGAACCTGATGCAGAGATCCATGGCCAGGCCACAGGTTGAGCTCTAGGAATCTAATCGGCAAGAAAGAGGAGGGAATGTGTGAGCAAGGATTGTTGAGACCAAGATTGGAAAAAAGCACAGGGACAAATAGCCAAACTAGTGGAAATATATAAACTATGAACCAGTAGCTGAGGAGCCCCCAACTGGATCAGACCCTCTGGATAAGTGAGACAGTTGATTAGCTTATACTGTGTTGGAGGCTCCCAGGCAGTGGGACCGGGACCTGTCCTTAGTGCATGAGCTGGCTGTTTGGAACCTGGGGCCTATGCAGGGACACTTTGCTCAGCCTGGGAGGAAGAGACTGGACCTGCCTGGACTGAATTTACCAGGCTGAGCTGAATCCCCAGGGGAGTCCTTGCCCTGGAGGAGATGGGAATGGGGAGTGGGAGGGGGGAGGACAGGGGAATCTGTGCCTGATATGTAAAATTAAATCAAATTATATATTTTTTTAAATTCTAAAAAACAAAAAAGTGAAAAAGAAACAATTTCAGGTCTTGAACTGTTTCCTTCACCTGTTTAATTTCTTTTTCTTGGATTTTTTTAAGGGATTTATTGATTTCTTCCGATTTTTTTGTCTTTTCCTCAGTTTCCTCAAGATATTTTTTCATTTCCTCTTTAAAGGCATCTATCATCTGCATAAAGTTACTTTTAAGGTCACCTTCATCTGCTTCTTCTTTGTTGTGATGTTCAGATTTTCCTGTTGTAGAACTGCTAGGTTCTGGTGGTGCCATATTGCTCTTTATGTTGTTGTATGTAGTTTTGCACTGGCATCTATCCATCTTTTCCTCCAGTAGGTGCAAGATGTGTTTGTGTCTCAGGGATGTGCTCTTGGTCCAATCAGAGGTGGCAGATTGTGTGTCTCAAGGAGCTGCTGAGTTAGCTCTGGGATACTTGGGTTTGGGGTAGAGAGTGGGTCTTGTAGATTGCAGGGTCCAATGGGGGAGGGTGTTAGTAGTGAAGACTACCAGCTAGCCTGCAACTGGGTAGGGTGGGTTGGAAGGCACAGGTTGTGCCCTAGGGCCTAGGGCCTAGAGGCAGGACTCTCTGGGTGGTAGAAGAGTCACTCACTTCTTGGTTCATTCAGAGATGGCAGATTCTATAAGATTTTGTATTTCTTGTTGGAGTGTAATTCTAATTACTGAAAGTATAATTATGCTAATATTGACTAGATGCCTGTTTACTTTTTTGTTGGAAATTAGAAGTATGCCTTGGAGGATAGGAAAACCACACTACATATATGAAATGTCATTTTAATACTTATCATTTTTCTTATGGAAGGCAGCAATTTAGGCCCAGGAGATATTGAAACAAAAATAGGCAATGTTGGCTACAATATGAATTTAGTGCTATTGGGAAGATGCAAAACATAAACACATAGGTTCACACAATGAATAAAATAATTCAAGATTGTGATACAGTGTAAAGAAAATAGAAACCTGGGCTAAATTGCTATATAGTAGTATCTTAAATTGAATTCTTAGTGGATAATTTTCCAGAAGGCTGACATTGGAGCATAGACTTGAAAAATTAGATGTTCATAGCCAACAGAAACAATTTGGGAATGGCATTCCATCAAAAGGAAATGCAGAAATATATTTTGATGAGGAATAGAAATGAGGGCAGTGTCACTGAATTCAGTGGAATATTGACATTAGACAAATGTACACTATAGGACAGGAACTCATTCTATAATATTTGGAAATCTGTGTTACAGAATTTTAATTTTATTGAAACTTTCAGTGAGAAGATGTTGGAAGATATAAGGCTAGAAAATATTGTTTCCCTTGAAAAAAAAAACAACCTTGACTTGCCTTATATTATAATTAATCACTGAAGAAGTAAAATTAGAACTCTAGGCTTGATAGAACGTCCCTACACTGGAATTGGAGCTTTGCAGAAACAGACAAATTTTTTAAGGAAAATGTTTATGTTTACATTGAAATAGCAATAAATAGGCAATTTCTGAATTTAACAGGGCACATTTCTGTTTTCCTTAATTTATTAACTATTATTATACGCAATGTTAGCTGTATTAAGAGAAACAGACAGATTTTAAGTAAATATCAGATGGAGAACACAGTCTGTAAATGATGAATTTCATGGAGGTCAACAAATTGAATGAAGACATTAAGGTACATATGAAATTTTGGACTGAGAAATCAAATGATTATGTTTAAATTCAATGATTAAATTAAGCTTTTAGTGAGATAGAAAAATAATATTTGGGAAAATTGGTACAGCTCTAAAATATATGCTAAAGCATTATATACTGCTTCATAGAAACATTATAATTGTTTAGAGAAATCCAAATATAAAAGCATTGGGTCACTGTGACTGTAAAGGCCAGTAACTACAAAATACATCATCATTATATTACTATAAACCAATGTCACTTTCAGATATTATTATGTTTTTAGTTTTCAAATTCTTGTGTGTGTAAAAAAAAGCAACATATTGTTTATAGGCTGGAGTGATGATTCAGTGGTTTAAAACTTTTGCTGTCCTTGCAGAGGACAACAGTTTGGTTCTCACAACTCACAAGAAGTGGCTCATTTTTATTGGCTACACCAGCTGTGTGGTATCCAACACCCTCTTAGATCTCCGTGGAAACCAGCTCACATGCAGATGAGAGAGAGAGACATAGGCAAAGACAATGAGACAGAGAAAGAGGGAGATGGAAAGAAAGACGGAGACAGAGACAGCCAGAGAGACAGAGACACAAAGTGAAAGAAAAGTGGGGAAAGGTAGAGGAAAATGTATCTAAAACTTTCTTTTCTATCATCATTTTATTCATACACAATGTTTAAATGGCATTCATTGTTATATTCCTTATCTTTTATGTGTATGTTCTTTATTGGTTTCTCTGAAATATAGAGATCATTTCTTTATTTTTAATTTTAATTAATCAATTATTTATTCCCAGCCCAATCACATTTTCCACTCCCTCTCTCCTCTCCTCCTGGTCACTCCCCACAACGTCCCCTCTCCCCTATCCACTCCTTTTCCTTTCTCTTCAGAAAACGGCAGGTCTCCCATGGATATCAGTCCAGCCATGGCATATGAAGTTGAATTAAGACTAGGCACTTCCTCTCCTATTATGACTACATGCGCTAAGCCAATAGGAAGAAAGGGTCCAAAAAACAGGCAACAGAGTAAGAAATAGTCCCTGACCCAATGTTAGGAGTCCTGCAAGAAGACCAAAGTACACAACTATAACGGATGTACAGAGGACTGAAGTCAGTCCCATGTAAGCTTTCCGGTTGGTGGTCCAGTCTCTGTGAGCCCCTATGAGCCCAAGTTAGTTGATTCCGTGGGTTTTCTTGTGGTATCCTCGGGCCCTCTGGCTTCTCCAATCCTTCCTCCCCATCTTCCAAAGGCTTTCCTCCAGTCTGCCTAATATTTGGCTGTGAGTCTTTGCATCTGTTTCCATCAGTTGCTAGGTGAATCCTCTCTGATGACAACTGGGCTAGTCAGTGATCTATGAGTATAGTAGAATGTCATTAGGAATAATAATTTTTTTCCCAGTCATGTTTGATTCTGTCCTAGGTCTCTGGCCTGTTCAGCCTCTGGGTCTTGGCCCCCAAGGCAGTGTGTGGGTGCATTCACTCCCATGGTATGTGTCTAAAGTGGTACCAGTCATTCATTGGCCACTCCCATAATTTCTGCACCGCTTTTACCTCAGTATATCTTGTAGTTAGGGCAAATTGTAGGTCAAAGGTTATGGGTTTGGATCCCCATCACTCCACTGGAAATCTTGCCTGGTTACAGGAACTGGCCAGTTCAGGCTCTGTATCTCCTAGTCATAGGGGTCTTAGCTAATGTCACCCTCGATAGACTCCTGGGAATTTCCATTTCATTGTTTCTGTCTCAGCTCAGAGATGCTCCTGATTCTGGATGTCATTCTCAGTACTCTCTCCATCTTCCCCCAACCCCCGCCGTCTGATCCCTTCTATTCCCATAGTGACACCCAATTCAGAACCCTTCCCAGTCTACATGTGAAGTCTATTCTATTTCCCATTCACAGTAAGGTTCATGTGTCCCCAAATGAGCCTTCCGTTTTACTTAACTTCTTTCAGTCTGTGAGTGTAGCATGATTATTACTTAGTTTACAGCTAATATCTACCAATAAGTGAGTACATACCATGTCTGTCTTTCTGGGACTGGATTACCTCACTAAAGATGATCTTTTTTAGTCCTATCCATTTAACGACATATTTTATGGTGTCATTGTTTTTAGCAGATGAAAAATACTTCAATCCATAAATACACCACATTTTCTTTTTCCCTTGTTCAGTAGATGATCATTTCATTAGATGCTGAAAAATCTTTTGACAAGAGAAAATTAATTAACACAAAAGTTGTGAAACAGTAGACTCTTAATGTGAAAAACCTAACTTCATATCTTTTGGGTAAATGTAAAAAATTTTTGGTCTTACAGTAGAAAGCCAGATGAATACTGTAAACAGATCATAAAGGAACTTTTTAGTAAGAGAATGGAATACAGTTTGACTGAATGCAATGTGGACTCTATCCAATGTGACACTCTAACTTTATTGTATTGTAGTATGTTCTTGAATTTAAAGGTCATTTGAAATATAGTTAAATTTCTTTGACCCATTTATCATTCATTAATATGATAATTAATCACATGATGTCATGGATTATGAGAGATTCATTGATTATTGATTTTAAGCTTTTTGTGCATTGCAGTCAGATGTAATATATGGAGTTATGTAATTCTTTCTGAATTTATTAATTTTTTGGTATAATAGAAAGTTTCATATGTGCTGATTGGAATGTGATTCTTTACTGTTTGGTTAGCATATTCTGTAGATATCTGTTGCATCTATTAGATATATGTTATTACTTAATTTTCATGTTGCTCTATGTATTTCTTATCCAGTTGACATATTTATTAGCAAAAGTGTAATATTGAAATCAAGTACCATTATTGATTTTGCATTAATCTGTGCCTTTAAGTCTAGTGGTAATTTTTATGAAAATTTTCAAGAGAAATTGGTGCATATATGTGTAAGATTGGACTATCTTCTTCATTAATTTTTCCTTGATCAGAATGATGTATCCTTCTTTATCTCTTGTGGTTAATTTTCAGTTAAAATCAATTTTGTAATTTATTTTTTTTGGTTCCAAGAGCCATGTATTATGGTTTATAGAAATTAAAGAAAATTAGCCTCAAATAATTTCTAAGTTCTTTTGAATGTTAATGTGGAAATCCATCAAAAACAAACATGAAGATTCTTTCAGTGTTTAAGAGTTTTATAGCACAGTATCACAGTTGGGTAACTAACTTATACACTAATTCGTTACCAATTTTAAAAGTATTAGAAGGATTTAAAGAAATAAACATTGAATAGGGATAGAAATGCTAATTGGTCATTACAAATTGTATACATGTGCTGGAGCCTTATATTGTTTTCCATACGTATAAAATAAATTTCAAAAGTTAAAATTAGATTTAGAAGAGAGGGAGAACAAGGAATAGGAGACCATGGTAAATGAAGACCACATGAGAAAAGGAAGAAACAAAGAGCTAAAGAGGCCCACAGAAATCCACAAAGATACCCCCAAAGACTGCTGGAAATGGTCGAGAGACAGCCGGGACTGACCTATTCTGGTGATGGGATGGCCAAACACCCTAATAGTTGGGCCATAAACCCCATCCAAGGACTGAGGAATCTGGATGCAGATATCCACGGCTAGGCCCCTGGTGGAGTGCTGGGAGTCCAATTTTGTAATTTATTAAAATAATGGTACCTGCTTACTTTCTGGCCTCATTCCTTAGAACAAGTTTTCTTTTTTTTTTTTTTTCATTTTAAAGTCCTGTTTTTCTTTAATGCTGAATTGTTTTTTTTTTTTTTTTTGTACACAGAAGATAGATGGGTTTTTATTACTTAATCCATTGAACTGTGCTGTGTCTTTAGATTAGAAAGTGGAATCGATTATCAATTAAAGTTATTTTTGACATGTGTACCCTGATTGCTGTTATTTCCTGTTGTTATTTTGGTCAGGTTATTTGTACAGTTCTGTGTTTCCTTATCAAATTTGTTTGTTTATGATGTTCATATACCTGTTAACTACTATCATTTTTTCTTGGCCTATACAATATATGTACTCATTTTCACAATTAACTATTGTAATTATAAGTCATTTTAGAACACAAATATCAAACAATCCACATACCATAAAAGAAGATAAGCAAAAGTTAAAAAAACAGACAAACAAAAGCAAAAACAACAATAAAAAATGCCTTGGTAGAAGTCATTTACAGTCGTGTAAGGACTCTGACAAAGTGGTAGTGGTTTTGAAATTATCAATACTGAAAGATTGGGCCTGGAAGAGAAGGAACGTATTGAATTAGATAATCTGAAGTTTAATAATTTAGGGAAAACAGCTCTTCTGAAGTTGAGAAAAAAGAAAGACGATCTCTTTCATTGATAATTTCAAGAACTGGAAAGATCATCACTGTGATCATTGATCAGGTAAGCCTCCAGAAAGGTGGACAAAATATATCTTCATGTCAAAACAGTATGACTTATTGATTATCTTCATTTGCAGTATGTTACTGTTAGCATAGAATATTCAAACCAAGGTCCACTTTATGTGCTAACCATATTTCCTGAATGAAAATTATTTTAAGAATATATTTTAAGAATATACAAGGTTCCCTTTTTTAGCAATAGAAACTATGTTAATATTGACTATCCCTAAAAGCATTCAAAGGGCAATTTATTCTTACATATTTATGAGATCTTATTAGAATTTAATAATATCTGCTTTTAAGATATTAACTATTGCAATGCACTTTACTGTCTCATATTATACAGAAATCCTTACACTGCTTGAGAAAAGTTTTCTAATCCAGTTCCTGCCTTACAAGTTCTGATGAACATCACACTTAAATGAAAGTTTCTTTTCCTATGGATACAATAATTGGAACAGAACAATCAATTGTGAAATATGTCCAGTTAAGCTTGGCATTTTTTTTCAAAATTATTTTTATATTCATGGTATGATAATCAGTAAGTAATATATACATTATTGTGTTTTAAAAGTAGTTTTGTACTGAGAGTTAACAAAGATATTTATTTACTGTGCTATATAGATGAGTATAGATCATGATCTAAAGGACTTCAGGATATCAGAAGATATCACAAAAAATATGCTATTTTGACATACTGATTATGTTGATGACAGTCATGAAAATCACATAATTATTAATAAAAATAAGAAAATGAAGATGACACACATGTGTTCAACAGATCAATGTGCTGAAATTAGTTAAAAAATAATCTATTAAACATTTGTCATAATTAGAATTTCTTCAAGGCTCATTTCAAAATTAATAATAATTAATTATCCATATAATCTCACTATACATTGAGTGCTTATTGAGATAGCAAACTAATATACATATATATGAAAAAAATTATTATAAAGACATGAAATATTTTTATTTTTTGTATATTATACTAATTAATAAAAAAAACCCTTCACAGATTTTCCATTAAATATGGAGATTTACAAATGTGTTCCCTGACACTCATAACTATGTAGGCCAAAATTAATTTTTGAAGGCATCTCTAGACTCTTCTCCAGGAATTAGGATCCTATAGTCGACATTACAAGCTTTATTAACTCTTTTATACTAGATGTTTTTCTGTGTCCCACCTGGCCATGGTTGGAACAAATCTTTCCCACCCACTCGTGTTCAGTAGCTGCTTAGTCCCAAGTAAACACATAGAGGCTTATACTATGTACAAACTGGATGGCCTGTGGCTCAAGCTTCTTGCTAGCTACCTCTTATAACTTGATCCATTTCTATTAATTTATAAGCTGTCACCTGGCCATAGCTTACCAGTATTTTCACATCTTGCTTCTTCTGGCATTGCTGACATCTCTCCCTTCTATCTTTCTTCTTCCTGTCTCTCTCTCCAATTTCCTGCCTCTCTATAACCTGACTTGACATACACCAAATGACTTTATTTATCAACCAATCAGATCAACACATATTCACAGTGTACAAAAAGATATCTCACAGCACTCTTTATTATATATTATTTTCTCAATAATATTTTCAAAGTTTTCTTTCTAAAATATTTAAAGTTCTTTTATCCAGATAGTTGCTATTTTAAGGCTGTATTGCTTGTTATTACCTTTGAAATACTCTTATATAATTATCTGAAAGCATGAAGCTTCGATCATTTTATTTGGAGGATGACATTTGGGGACAAAAAATGATTAGATGGGAAAATGTCTTCTTCCCTCATTATCAGTTGGTTGATTTGGGTTTGGCAAATAACCTCTTTTAGCACTGCCTTATCACTAATATGGAAAAAAGTAACAGCTTCCTTAACTATTTTCAACAGATACTCTGCTTATATTTTAAATGAGTGGCCAGAGAGGATTATTTTTAAAAGGTTACAATGCCATAAGATTGACCCAGATGAACTTTTAGATACAATTAATCATCTAGAAATCAAACAGCAGCAAATACAGACAACAGAGTGGTGAAAAAGATATTCTTGTCCACTGTTAACAATAGTGTTATCTGTTGAAGCAACTATGGAAATCAGTGTGGATGTGCCTCAAAAAGTGAAAGTCCACAGCTATAAGATCCAGTAATTCCATTCCTTTGGCTAATACCCAAAAACTCTATATCTACCACAGAAATAATTCCTCGTTTATGTTCACTATTCACCTTTCACAATAACTAGGAAAAGGAATCAGTCAAGAATCCATTAGTGGAAGAATGCATAATTAAAAATTCAATGCATATACACAAGGGAATTTTATTTTCATTTCAGGAAAAGTGAAATTATAAAATTCACAGGTAAACATAGAACTGCTTAATTTACCTAGATGCAGAAAAAATAAATGGTGCTTCTTCTATCTCATGTGTAGATACTCTTTTGAATCTTTATGTTATGTTTGACTTGAAGTACATAGAGAAACCATAAGAATAGAAAGTGGCCACAGGGGACTGTTAAAGGAGAGGAGTTATCAGAAAATTGGTGTTACATTACATACAGAGAGGGAATACTATGTATAGAAATGCTTAAGCAAGAATTGGGGTGGGGAATGGTAGAATTATGTGAGTTAGTCGAATAGGGATATATATATATATATATATATATATATATATATATATATATATATATATATAGCAAGTCTACTACTTCTAAATCAACCCCAAAATAATTTAAGGCAGAAGAATTAGAAAGGAAACATTCTGCATCACTAGGTATTGTAACTCCTAGGATCTCTATTCTCTATACCATTTTGTTTCTGGTCAAGGATGTCGTAAAAGCACCCAAAACTACTAAGGTTTTTGCCATTCTTCTGTGATCAACATCAGAACTAGAAGATCACATCCTATTATTGAAGACACCACACACATTGGTTGCAAAAATCAAAGTAACTGAGTGGAAAGTTGGGTGGAAGCTTTCTCTAGCCAGATAAATATCAATGTTAAAATGTGCTGCTGCTTTCACTGGAGAATGAAAGTTATAAATGGTCTTCCTCAACTTGAACCCAGCAAACTACAACCCCAACCTGTGAGTCAAGATCTTCAATAGTGGCAATTCACAATTGTGGAATCTAGTAAAAACTTTCATTTTGGAATCAAAGCCCATTGCAAAGGAGGGAATATATGTCTGTCACTGTAGACCTAGTCAAAACCCCATAATCCTATAATCTGTACAGGGCAACCTGTCACTGTGTGTGATACCTCAGTAAAACCCCCCACTCTATCCCCTACAGACAAAGAGAAGATTCCTAAGTGTAGATAAGAACTTAGACCCTTTTCCCAGGTGGCTGTATCTGCTACAGGGACTTTGGAAAACACAGAGTCAGGATATTCGACCAAAAGACTAAAAAGGGAGGCGGTTAAAATAAATTATATGGTCTGTGCCTTTAAGAACTAGCCTCACAAAGAAAGGGGAGTGCTCCTTCCAACCTCCCTGCTGTGAGTGAGAGATTTGGAAGAGCCTCCCTGGAGGCTTGTAAACTTAGAAAACACCTTACTTTTGCATTCTGTACCTAAAGTCTCCAGTGGCAGCTTGGGGACACAATCTAGGCACAACAAGACCCTCACTCTATTGTCTCTAAAAAGGGGGCCTTAGACAAAGATATCTCAATATAGATAGACCCAGGCCAGTTTCAAGTACCCAGAAATGATGGCACCAGCTCCAGGAACAAAAAAACAAGAGTCAGGATATCTGATGGTAACCAATTGACCACTAGATGCCCCTCTCCAGAGATAACATGACCAGACCCTGGAAAGGAGTTGTAAAACTCCTGACAGGGCAAACAGATAAGCTAGAATAAGATAAAGTCCAGGCCCGGGAAAAACTGGACCAATCAAGGATCGACCCATACTAACCCCCTCCCCTCTAAGAAATTTTATGGGTTTTTCCTATAAAAACTAAGCTTCCCCAAGAAAGAGTAACTCTTCTCTGCCTCACTTGAGATGGCTTGAGTTGAGTTCCCTGTCATGACTTGTAACAGATAAACCTTGCTTTTGCATTCTGGTATGCTTGTCCTTGGTTGTCTCTCTGGGGGTTACAATCTGGGCACAATACTGTGGTTTCTTAAATTATCTTCTAAACATGTATGTGTATAACCTTAGAAAAGAGCTTCTTTCCACCTTCATCCAAGAGTTTCCTTTCTATAGTAATCCAGAGATATTGACTGTGCAAGATTCTAAAGTAAGGAATGGTTGAGTCAGCTATGAATAAGACATTTACACCATCCTCTATAATGTTTATGGGAAATCCCAAAAGGTGGGGCAGAAAGAATGAAAAGGTTGGAAGATACTGTCAAGGGTTTCACATTTCATGCCATAGCCATTGCAATTATGAACTCAGCTATCTGTGACTGCCAGCTCCAGGCCTCAATAAGACTAGAATTTTTAGCAGCCTTACATATGGCTACCCTTCTCTGAGGAACTATTGGCTATGAAGAATTTTTGTGGAGGAGGAGGAGTCATTGTTTTCAAATGTATACACACTACTGTGTGAACCCACCAGGTTCCTTTGGACAGTTGATACCTATGGTCATTCAGAAGTAACTGGCTAAACTCAGTAGACCACAAACTAAACAAGAGTCATTAACATGATAAAAGTGGGGAAAGAACCTGAAGGTAAATTAGGACTTCACACTGGGGGAGATAATAGGAAGTATTTGTTGCATCCACTGGCTTTTGTAAAGTTGAAACTGATAGTGACCATTAATCAAGCGAGATAATGATTGTCCCACAATTTCTGATGTGACATCCAAAAGAATATTTTTATTCGCTGAGGATTACTGTCTTTCTTAGTTAACATCATTCCATTGTAACATTGGCCAAAGTACTCATTTATTTCAGATTAAAGAAGAGAATACCATATCCTTTGTAGCAAAAATATTCCATGATAGCATTGAAATTCAGCAGTTTTCAATCAAATTTTTCATTTTAGAACTAGTTTCCCAAGAAAAACATTGAAAGCTATAATGTAATTCAAGACTATTATTTAGGCATGACTTCCTCAATATTTCAAGGTCAGAGAGCACTCTACCTCCATATCCTCAAGGGAAGCAGAAAGGCAAGTTGGGAGTCTGGAGGCTGTCACTCTATGGTTTTCCAACCAGAGAACAATACAGCTTTGTGAAGGGAAGAATGAAAGTTCAAGTAAAGCATGTATAAAGCACCCATCCATTTCATATAATTGTGCCAAATATTATTGGCACACAGTTGAATTTCATTGTCTAGCAAAAGGATTATTGAAATCCATGGTGAAACTCAAAAAGAGTTACAGACAAGAAGATTGATGACATATAAGAATTTAGCCAGGTCATTCCTTAGCGCATAGGAAGACTTTCATAAAAACTAACTCCTTGATAGCATTTATTTGGATTTTTTTTTTTCAAGCAAAAGCCATTAATTTCCTGGTATTTTCAATCAAAAGTTCTAAATGTGTGACTTTTTAATATTATCTCATTTACAAATGCTTAGATAAAAGAGTAATGCCAAAGAGCCTTATGATTTTTTTCTTTATTAAGAAATGGTTTGTTCATTTTACAAACCAACCACAGACCCCCTCTCATCCCTCCTCTCACTCTCCCCTAACCTTCCACCTAACCCACGCCCCATCCTTCTACAAAAAGGTGACCTCCCCTTCCAGTGGGTAGTCAGCAGAGCCTGGTACTTTCAGTGAGGCAGGTCCAAGCACCTCCCCCTACATCAAGGCTGTGCAAGGTGTCTCACCATAGGTAGTGGGCTCCAAAGAGCCAGCTCCAGAGATATGCACTGTGATACCTCAGTAAAACCCCCCACTCTATCTCCTACAGACAAAGAGAAGCTTAAACCAGGATTCCTAAGTATAGATAAGAACTTAGACCCCTTTTCCCCAGGTGGCTGTATCTGCTACAGAGACTTTGGAAAACACAGAGTCAGGATATTCGACCAAAAGACTAAAAAAGGAGGCGGGATAAAATAAATTATATGGTCTGTGCCTTTAAGAACTAGCCTCACAAAGAAAGGGGAGTGCTCCTTCCAACCTCCCTGCTGTGAGTGATTTAGAAGAGGCTCCCTGAAGGCTTATAAACTTAGAATACACCTTACTTTTGTATTCTGTACCTAAAGTCTCCAGTGGCAGCTTGGGGGACACAATCTAGGCACAACAAGACCCTCACTCTATTGTCTCAAAAAAGGGGGCCTTAGACAAAGATATCTCAATATAGATAGACCCAGGCCAGTTTCAAGTCCCCAGAAATGATGGCACCAGCCCCAGGAACTCAAAAAAACAAAGTCAGGATATCTGATGGTAACCAATTAACCACTAGATGCCCCTCTCCAGAGATAACATGACCAGACCCCAGAGAGGAGTTGTAAAACTCCTGACAGGGCAAACAGATAAGCTAGAATGAGAAAAGTCCAGGCCCGGGAAAAACTGGAACAATCAAGGATGGACCCGTACTAACCCTTCCCCTCTAAGAAATTTTATGGGTTTTGCCTATAAAAACTAAGTTCATGAAGAAAGAGTAACTCTCCCTGCCTCACTTGAGATGGCTTCAGATGAGTTCAATGTCATGACTTGCAGCAGAAGTAAACCTTTCTTTTGCATTCTGGTATGCTCGTCCTTGGTGGTCTCTCTGGGGGTTACAATTTGGGCACAACATGCACCAAGGATAGATCCTGATCCCACTGCCAGAGGACCCTTAAACAGACCAAGCTACACAACTGTCATGCTTATGTAGAGGGCCTAGGCCAGCCCCAAGCAGACTCCACTGCTGTTGGTCTAAACTTCATGAGTTCCCACTAACTTGGTTTGGTTGTCCCTGTAGGTTTGCCCAACATGATCTTGATGCCCCCTGCTCATAGTACCCCTCTTCCCTCTCTTCAACTGGATTTCCAGAGCTCAACCTGGTGCTTCGTGGTGGATCTCTGGATCTGCTGCCATAAATTACTGGATTAAGGCTCTAAGATGACAGTTAGGTATTCACCAATCTATTACCCAGGTAAGTCAGCTCAGGCACCCTCTCCACTATTGTTAGTAGTCTCAGCTGTCATCATCCTTATAGATTCCTGGGAACTTCCCTAGGACCAGGTTTTTCCCTGTCCCCATGATGTCTCCCTCTATGAAGATATGTCTTTCATTGCTCCCCTACTGTGTTCTAGCTTGACTATCCCACTCCGTCATGTTCCCATCCCTCATCCCATTCCTTCTATTGTCTCCCCTCACCCCCAGTTTACTCCTATCCTTTTTATCTTCCCGGGGCAATCCATGTGTCCCTCTTAGGGTCCTCCTTGTTATCTAGCTTCTCTGGAGCTGTGGGTGGTAGTCTGATCATCCTTTGCTTTACATCTAGTATCCACTTATGAGTGAGTATATATCACGTTTGTCCTTCTGAGTCTGGGTTACCTCACTCAGGACAATATTTTCTAGTTCCATCCATTTGCATGCAAATTTCATGATGTCGTTATATTTTACAGCTGAGTAATACTCCATTGTGTATAAGTACCACATTTTTTATCTCCATTTTTTGGTTGAAGGGCATCTGGGTTGTTTCCAGGTTATGGCTATTATGAATAATGCTCCTATGAATATAGTTGAGTATATGTCCTTTTGGTATGAATGAGTATTCCTTGGGTTTATGGCCCAGGTATAGTATCATTGGGTTTTGAGATAGATTGATTCTCAATTTTCTGAGAAAACAACGTATTTATTTCCGAAGTGGCTGTACAAGTTTGCCCTCCAAACCAGCAGTGGAGGAATGCTCTCGTTGCTAAATCCTCTCCAACATAAGATATTATCAATATTTTTAATCTTAGCCATTCAGACAGGTGTAAGATAGTATCAGACTCATTTTGATTTGCGTTTCCCTGATGACTAAGGATGTTGAGAAATTCCTTAAAAGTCTTTTAGCCACTTGAGATTCTTCTGTTGTGAATTCTCTGTTTACGTCTGTGGAACATTTTTTTTTTTTTAATTGTATTGTTTGGTATTTTGCTGTCTAGTTTCTAGAGTTCTTTATTTATTTGGCCATCAGCCCTCTGTCAGATGTGGACTTGGTGAAGATTTTTTCCCATTCTGTAGGCTATTTTGTCTTATTGACCATGTCCTTTGCCTTACAAAAGCTTCACAGTTTCAGGAGGTTCCACTTATTAATTGTTGCTCTCAGTGTCAGTGCTACTAGTGTTACATTTAGGAAGTGGTCTCCTATATCAATGTGTTCAAGGCTACTTCCTACTTTCTCTTCTATCAGGTTCAGTGTAACTGAATTTATGTTGAGGTCTTTGATCCACTTGGACTTGAGTTTTGTGCATGGTGGTATATCGAATTCCCCTCAAGTGCCTGCTCTGAGGAGATTTTTCTGAGAGTCCTGGGGAAGATGCTACAATTGGCTAGGATACTAACCAGAGGGATGTTAGATGAATCTATGTACACCTAGCTCTTTAGTCCATTTGTTTTATTGTTCTAAGTCAAGACTTCTCTACCCAGCTTTAATTCTGTTCTCATACTTAGTTCCTCTCTGTGCCTTCCTCTCCTGTCTTCTCATTATTCTGTCTAAGTTCCTTCCATCTTTGTCTTTCATCATCATCCTTCTTGTCCTCCTCCAATTCTCTGAGGCTTTCAGTTATATACCCATACAAAGCAGCAATTCTCTGGCCAAAGCAAGGTCACAAGGCTTAAATTCTTTCAGGGTCATAAAGGCAGATAAGAGTTTATGTCAGGCTTTCTTTTACAATCCAAATTTCCTTTACAGAGAAAGGAAATTAATGTGCTGAAACTACATTTCAGAGCTCTTGCTCCAAATGGAGCTGGCAGATTCTGTGTCTCAGGGAGCCACTGAGGTCACATGGGAATGGGTGGTTTGGGAGGGAGGGAGTGGGTCATCTAGATTGCAGGGTCCCATGGGGGGTGTTGCTGGGGAGGCCTGCCTGCACCTGGGGCAGTGATGGATAGGAGTTAGGGGCAAGGGTGGCTTAGGTACTAGAGATAGGACTCTAGAAGAGACATTCATCTCTTGGTGAGGTTAGTGTGAATGAAGGTTAATGTTTCTGTTGTTTGTAGGAAACAGAACAGCATAATGGTCTTAAATGCCACCACCTGGAAATGATTTAAGTTCTCACATTTTATAGAGATCAAGTGTATCTTCTTTAATTAATGATGAGTGGAGTCAGACATATGTCCTAAGCAGTGATTGCTTAAGATAGGTACTACACATTTTATTTCATATGTCAAACTTTGATCTTAGTATTGTTGTGCCCAGGTCACAAGACTCCCAAGCAAGATCACCACAGAGCCAATATCCAATGTAAGCACACAGAGGTTTTTATTAACAAAACAAGCAAGCTTGGTCAGTGTCCAGCATCTGACAAAGGAGGTGGAGAAGAACAGCCCCAAGCACTCACATTAAGGGGTTTATATAGGAAAGGTTTGCATGCAGTTTGGGATTGGACTAGGGGGTTAGGGGTGAGGTAGTTCTTTGAAGTTACTGGTTGAACTATAAGCATGAAGTTACTTATGGCTTACAATATTCAGGGTATCTACAGAGACATAGATTTTTACTCCCTATGTCCTGCTTTTGTTGAACCCAGGATATATACATTCAGATTTATTGTTTCAGCCCTACTCTCCTCTGAGGTCAGTTGAGCCCATTACTCCCCATATCTTGTTTTGCCAAGTCCAGGACATATATATTTATTGTCCCAGCCTTATAAGTTCAACTTCTGGTCACTTCTAAAACTGCTGGTCAGCAAAAATCTTTGGAAGAGGGGAGGGAGAAGCGTCTCTCAAGATGGCTACTGATTTTTCCCTTTCAGTATGTATATATGAGCTTGATGAATTGATGGCACAGCTGTTTAAAGAACTGACTTCTGTTCCAGAGGACCAGCATTGAATTCCTAGCACCCACATTGTTGCCACATCTGTCTTTTACTCCAGTTCCAAATGATACAACACCCTCTTTTTGCCTACACAGGTAATACATACATATGCACAGATGCAGGTATAATACATATTTGTATGTTTGTTTAGAGGAGAATTGTCAGGAAACTTTTACCTGTATGGAAACACAATGAATACACTTGGGTGCTCATATCAACTTTACGTAGACAAGAATGAAAAGTCATACATGTCACAAGTTCTTACTTTGTCACATTAATATGCATATTGTACTCTTTATAGTTCTATTGTACCTGAGTTCTACTTTTGATTGATGGTTGAATATTTAGTATAATACCACATAGATTGAATTTATTGAATTCAATTTATGTAAGCTGTATTAAACACTACACTAATACAAGATCCTTTCTTTAAAAGTGTACATACCAGAGTTGTGTTGTTATAAAGGTATAAACTTTAGAAAAACTCTATCTACAAGCATATAGTTGCTACCTAGTAATTCCTAAAATAATTGCAATAAATTTGATCTCATGAATTCTTCATGAGATCTAATTTAACATTATTCCTGTTTTTGAAATACAAGTTTTTTGTTGTTGTTGTTGTTTTTTAGTGTTGGCTTACAATCATTTTGCAAAACAGAATAAAATAGTAGACTTTTGCATTGTAAATAAATGATTCAACAGATTACAGAGTTAAAATAAAACGTGTAATCACTTTAAAATAGAATTTATGTCTACAAAGTTTTCTTAATTTATTGTCTGATTTTGAAATATTTGCTATATTTAAGACTGTACAGATCATTTTATTTCATGAGGTATCTAAATATATTTTCTCCTATAGCCCAGAAAATACAATTAACATTTTACTTTTTCACATTGTTTACAAAAAACTAGCTAAAATGCTTATAGATACAATTTTTTATCCCATACTTTACTCCTAATATTCACTTTGGAGTGAGTACATATTATGTTTGGCTTCCTGGGTCTGGGTTACCTCAATCAGAATTTTTTTTCTAGTTTCATCCATTTGCATGCAAGTTTCATGAGATCACTTTTTTTTTTTTTTTTTTTTTTTTTTTTTTTTTTTTTTTTTACAGCTGAGTAATACTCCATTGTGTAAATATACCATATTTTCCTTATCCATTCTTTGGTTGAGGGTTGTTTACAGGTTCTGGCTATTATGAATAGTGCTGTTATTTTTGCTGCCAGGGATCCAGCTTCCAGCAGCACAGGACTCAAAGGGAAATCCATGGAGTTGGCATATTGGGACTTTTTTAACTAAGAGGATAAGGGGAAAAGACAATCACACATTCTCTTGGTGGTTCCCTTCAGTCCTGTTCTTTGTTATTTTTTATTCTGATTCTGTATTCTAGATTCTCTTTTCTTATCTCTATCCAGAAATATCCCTTCTGTCTCTCTTTATTCTTGTTATTTTTCCTTATAATTACATTTTTATTTTTTTTATTCTCTCATTCTTGATACTTTCCTTCTAACTTTCTCATGTTCTTGATGTTTTCCTTCTATCTCCTTCTAACTCTGTTTTTTTTTTCCCTTACAGCTTACATACCCTAGCAAAATCCTTCAAGCAGTATGAAAATCACAACATAGATACATTCTGTTTTTCAAATGATTGATTACAATGAATACAAGTAAAAAAAACCGCATATTTTCCATATCCTTTACAATTAAATGTTTTACATATTATAGGTGAAAAACAAGTTGTCCCAAGAACCCATATCCATTCATACACAAGCAACTCATTATAGATGATAGACTAAGTAAGCAAAGTATTCTTCTCAGCCAATTCTTTTGTTGAAAGGTCAACAATTGGGGGGGGGGCGGTAGCTTCTTCTTATTTCCTGACGTTAATGAGTTCCTCACTCAACTATGTGTCTTTCCAAAACTTTAGATTGTCTTCTGGGTTTTTCATTTCATTGTTATTTCAAAAAAATCTTAGCCAAACTTTAAGTTATTTTCAAAGCTTAGTTTCAGCTATAATGCACTCTGAAATCAGTGAACACATCTCTCGACATTAAGGTTAAAAGAATTTAAGCTAGCTGGACTACTGGGACTCAATTGCTTTTCTTAACCATTAACCTAAGCCACAGTCTATGTGGCTCCTCAATAGAAATTCATGTTCTAGCTGTGTGACACTTTCCTGTTTTATTTTTAATCATAAAAACTCTATTTAACTAACATTATTATTATCAGTTAGACAGTACAGCTTAAGAAGAAATCATCTTCATAAAAATCCACAGGTAAAAATGCCCAGTAGAACAAGATATTTCCATGAGATAAACACACAGCCCTATAGCAGTGGGGATCTCTCCACACCCATTCACACCATGTCCTATACTAGAGAAAGATGACAGTGGCAAGAATGTAAAGTCACACTAGAAGCAAAAGACATTGTGGAGTCTGAGATCTCAGGATCTTTTGTATCAAAGACACACCCATCAGAAATTTGTTTCCTTGTGTGCTGACACCTTGAACTTCAATTACCATCTGTTGCTCCACTGGCAGGCTATGAACACATTTGAGTAAGAATCTTTTTGATATGATTGAGTACCCTTTAGGTATATGCCCAAGATTAGTATAACTGTGTCTTGAAGTAGATTCTCCATTTACTGAGAAACGGCCATAATGATTTCCAAAATGGCTGTACAAGTCTGCACTCCCAATGGCACTGGAGGAGTCTTCCCTTTATTCCATATCTTCTCCAACAAAAGCTACCATCAGTGTTTTCAATCTTAGCTTTCCTGAAAGGTATAAGACATTATCTCAGAGTCAATTTGATTTGCATTTCCCTAATGTTGAACATTTTAAAGTGTATTTCAGATATTTGAGATTCTTCTGTTGAGAATCCTCTGTTTAGATCTTTACCCCATTTTTAATGGGATTATTTAGTATTTTGTTGTATAGTTTCTTGAGTTCTTTATATGTTTTAGATATTAGCCCTCTGTCAGATGTGGGGTTGTTGGAGATCTTTTCCCATTCTGTAGGCTGCCATTTTGTCTTACTGTTATTGTCTTTTGCCTTACAGAAGCCTTTCAGTTTCAGGAGGTCCCAATTAAGTATAGGATAACAAACTTACATTCCACATCCCCAAAGAGGCTAGATAACAAGGAGGGCCTTAAGAGGGATGTATGCATTTCACTGGAAGGGGAAATAGAAGAGATCACCTGAGTAAACTGGGGGCAGGAGTCAGTGGTTGGGTGGTTGTGAGGATGGGAACTTGAGTGATCTGCTTGGGCAGGATGGGTGCAAGAGGTGGATTAGAGCAGGATGTAGGGGGAATGTAGTGAAAAAGTCTTGATATGGAGGCTCATTTGGATGATAGAAAGAGACCTAGTGCCAGGGAACCCCCTCCCTGGAATCTATAAGGATGACCCCAGTTGGGACTCCTAGCAATAGTGAGGAGGTTATCTGAGCTGGCAACCTACTGTGATTAGATTGGTGACTATCCTATTTGTCATCAGAGAACTTTATCCAGTAATGGTAGAAGCAGATGCAAGCACTGGGCTGAGTCGAGTATGAGGGATTGTACTAACCACAGGGGTCAAGGTCATGACAGGGGAACCCACAGACACAGCTGACATAAACTCTTGGGAACTGCATAGACTCTGGACCAACAGTTACAGCGCCTGCATGGGACTGACCTAGGCTCTCTGCATGTGTGTGACAGTTGTGTAGCTTGGTCTGTTTCTAAGGCTTCTAACAGTGAGATCTAACTTAGCTAGCTTTTGGGAGACTGTTCCCCATGCTGGATTATCTTGATCAGCCTTGATTCCATGCTTTGTTTAAGCATATGGGAGGTCTGCCCCTTTATGAATGGAGAAGTGGATGGGTAGTGGGATAGATGGAAGGCAGTGGGAGGGGAGAAGAGAAAGGGAAAACTGTGTGGTATATAAAATAAATAAAAAGTTAATTAAATCATAAATAAGTAAATAAATAATTTAATAAACCCTGTTGAAAATTCTTTGCCGTTTCCCTTCAACAGTGGTTTTCAGCTCCAAGAGCATTTTCTTTACTATTAATTTTAAATTAGCCTATAAGACAGTAGGCTGTATATTTTTTCCTTCCTGGGATAATCTGATAGCTCTAATAAATTCAAAGTATTATATTGTTCAGTTCTGAAAACATCCTTTGGATGAAAAAACTAGTACTTCAATGTTAATTCTATAATTGAAAAACAAACTCTTCCAATTGAGACTATAACCTTTCCTACCATATGATCCAATGCCATACTTAATCAAAAATATGCCTTCTTTTCTATTACATTTTATTAGTATTTCTCTTCACCTTATACTTTCTATTAAATTCACATAATTTTATGTTATTATTACCTCAAGGCAAGAAGACAGAATAACTAATGTCTTCTTTTCATAAACTTTCAAAAATTTGGCTGAGCAATAAAATAAAATGGGCATTAACATAAACTATTATATTAATAAATTAATTTACTTCAATAAAAAATATCTCAAGTCCTGATACTACAGATGAGTCACTATCAGTCATTCCAACTTATTTATTAAATTTGAATTTTATAAAACATTGTCTCCCTTTTTGTCACACTTCATAATAATATAACTGGTTTTAATTCTCTAAAAACCTTGTAAGAATAAGTGACATGAGTACTTACATATACTGATATCTATTTTTATGATTTTTAGAACCATTTGAAAGGGTACCATTATGAAATTCATATTTTCCTAAAATTAAAGTTTTTAACACTAAAATTATATGCAATGGTAAGTGACATTGTTTCTCAAATATGCCAAATTGCACCCTTAAACAAAACACACATTGTTACTGTATGCTAATACTTCCTATAAAGAGTGGAATATGGAAAGTTTGAATCATTATGTTTATTACACAATGTGAAAAACAAAACACTTCCATCAAAATTTGTTAATAAATAAACTCAGTAGTTTCCCTCAGGATTTCACTTTTAAAATTCATCATTAAGAAAGACAAAGTTCTGTTTAAAGCTAATTTTATAGATGTAAATTAATACATGTCTATAAAATTGGCAAGACATTCTTTTTAAGTGAATGTATTGCATGTCTAAGAATAAAGCAGTCATTCACAGATGTAACCTTTCTCTGTTTTATCAACAGCCATGAGGAACTACTTAAAATGCCCTCTTGGTTCTGTTATGAATATTTGTGGAGTGGCTTTATTAAAGTTGCAAGCTAATATGACACTCATCTTTTCCTTTATTGCATTATGAATTAATCTTGGTAAAAATGCAGATAAAATAACATAAATCATAGATGAATAATAATTGTCTACAAAGTAAGCTTTTTGCTTTTTTAACTTATTAATTCAATATACTCATTTTGTGGTGCTATTTAAAATATTGGTCAATAAAATTAAACATTTTGGAAATATTTTGGTGATATGTTAATCTGAGTTTGTGCTAATCAAGTGTCATTATGAAGTATAATGTATGTAACTATTAAAAAGAAAGCAAACAAATATTTTTTTCATTCAAAACTGAGAGCAACTCATATATATTTGCAGATGTAGCAAATCTAATGAGCTATTTATGAACAAAACTTGACATGAAATTTTAGATTTTATAAATCTTTATGTCATAGTTAGCTTCAACTGTCTACTTGATACAAACCAGAGTCATCTGGGCAGAGGGAACCACAGTTGAAGTATTGCTTCTAGCAGACTGGCCTGTGGTCATGTCTACAAATCTTTTTCTTAATTGATAGTTGATGCAGGGGGCCCAGTCTTCTGTGAGTTAGGCCATCCCAATACAGGTAAGCCTGGCATATTTGAGAAGGTGCATGAGTATGCCAAAGGAAGCAAATCAGGAAGCAGTGTTCTGCACTCTGCTTCAAGTCTGGCCTCCAGGTACCTGCCTTGGTTTCCTTCTTTGTGTTCCCTTGATGAAGGACCTGTGAGACAAAATAAACACTTTCGACATCAAAGCTGCTTTCGATCACTGTTTTGTCAAAACATAAAAGCAAAGTGGAGCACTTAGACATTCTTAAAGGTTTATTAGAATATATGATGTGAGCTGATAGTAATTGTAAGACTCTGCTGTTTAAACACGTGACTTATCTTTCAGAAGAGCAAATGATGCACAAAGATTCTTTACAAAAGAATCCTACAGAAGTCAGTGTACTACCTTGTTCTTTTCATCAAAAATTAGCAAGATTGTTTGAACCATTTAAAAATATATTTCTACTGCTCAATTCTGTCAGATATAGTTAAATAAAGTCAGGCATAAAGGTTATTTATTTTGTCCCCTTTTCCACTATGTGAATATATGGACAGTTTCAAATGTCCTTTTTAATCAAATATATCCAGCAGTCTCCTAAATGTGCTTGTTTTCTTGTGTTTTCCTTAAGGTGCTAATCATATGGATGTTTTCAGCTTGCTATAGAATTTTTGTCTTAAATTTAAAAATAAATTAAAATACATTAAATATTTTCTCACTGCATTTTCCAAAAATATCAATAGAAGACATATAACTGACAATCAGCATACACTTATTTTATACATGAAACAAATATTAGTAATGAAAATGTTAGCATAATATAGGCATAAAATATTATCTGCTTGGAAGCTACTGTAAAATAAATGTACTACTTAAACTGTGCAGAAAATTTAAGCTTCTCAAATAAATTATAAGATATTAACAACAAGCAAATATTTTAATAACTGATGTCATATAAATAGACAGAATAGAAATATGTATATACAGTCTCATCGAGATCAATACCAGTGATAAATATACATGCATTCATAGATACAGTCTAATATTGAATTTTGCCTAGTAATTAATTTCATAACTCACTGAAGATATTAGGCTGATATCAGAAATGTATTAAGAAAATAGGTATTTTTTCATCATTGCTGCACATATTTTATTTTTAAATATTTGGAACTATTTAATAAATGTTATATAATTGCATAACATACAACATGCCTTTTACTAAAATTAAATGTCTTCTTAAAATTAACATGCTTTTTAATTATATATTTATTGACATAATTTATTATATCTTCATGTATTCACAATTCTTCACATGATAAATAGTCCTTTCAGAACATCCAGTTATTAGATTCCTTCATTCTTTATGTATCACTAAATGAGTTATTTTTTTCTTTTTAAAAATTATATTTTCAGCCATAAAGTTTTTGTTGTCTTCTTTTTTTAGCTCTTTATATATATTTTTATATTAATCCATTGTCAGATGTTTAGCTGGCATAGACTCTCTCCTATTCTGTAGACTCCCTCACGTATGTCAAACACAGGAACCAAAGGACCAATGCTGTATCTGACAGTAAAGACAATCTCCTGAGAACTAGCCTTCAGGGTAACAGAAAGCATCCTAGATGCTACAAAAGACAGAAGCAAACAAGAGCACTTCCCAGCTGTGATGTCCATGAGTCACAAAAATAATCAGAATGCTATGACAAGCCGTAAGAGTACAAGAGTGGGCCACGGACAGTGATGGTCACCAACTTGTCTTAAGGCCTACTCAAGAAAGTGAAATCATGCTTGATACTGAAAACCAATAAACCTCAGGGAACTTATAAAGTCGTGGATCTGGGATAGGAACTTATAATTGTCACTTTATTTAACCAGAATGACAAAAAATTTAAATTCTAAATATGTATCCTTATGCCTAGAGATAAAGTTCTCACCTCATATCAAGAAAACTACTCTTTGCAGCAAACTGAGACCATTGCAGACAGAAACAATCAATAAAACTGCAGAATTGTGGATCCCAGTCCCAAATGATAAACCTACCATAAAACCACTGCTCCTAGTTGTCAAAAATTATTGTGCAAGGAGGCAAGCAGAAAGATTATAATAGAGAAACAGGAAGGTTGATGTGAAATCATATCTCCTAGAAATTCAGAGAAGCTATATCCATGAAATTCCATCATCATGAATCCTAAACATAACTGGAACAAGGACAATACCAATAGACATGATAAAGTGGAAGCAGGGAATTTCACAGGGTCTCAACCCTGGACAAAGAACTACAGGCAACTAAGGAATCCTGAAAGTGGAATAAAGAGTCTTCCTAAGGAAAGAGCACAGTCATTGGTTATCTAATACCAAATGGTTATTCATAACAATGTATGTATAAAACTAACTTTACACTGACAAATTTACAACATACAAACACACACACATGCACACACACATGCACACGCACACAAGAGATTCCTTGGGTTGAATCGTAAGGTCAGAGGCTTAATTGTACATTGATGACTTTCAGCATCTGAGGAACCAGTAAACCCAGTTTCTCCATCTCAGAAGCGTAAAGATGTCCTAGTGTGCTTACACAGCCCTCATTTAATCCTTGATTAAATTCTACACTGAAAACCATGGGTGTTAAGTGTAGCAGGAATCTTAAAAGTTCTTATTAATAAAATCAAACCCGAGCCAGGTATTGGGGTCCATGCTGGTAGATCAGAGAGACAGGACAAGCCACAGCCATCTCACCTTGCCAATTCCTCAGCTGGTCCTGTTTCCTCAGACTGGAAGCTTCTGTGTCCTCATCCCAATAGCTCTCAGCTGAACTGTGTTGCTCCATAGCCTGAATGCTTAACCAGCCAAATGCTTCTAGTTTCTGGTCCTCAAGCCTTATATATCTTCCTGTTTTCTACCACCACTCCCTGGGATTAAAGGCTGGCTTTCTGGGATTAAAGGCGTGTCACCATGCTTGCTATTTCCAATGTGGCCTTGAACTCACACAGATCCAGAGGATTTCTATCTCTGGAATGCTAGATTAAAGTGTGAGTGCCACCATTTTCTAGCCTTTGTATCTAGTGGCTGTCTGTTCTCTGACCCCAGATAAATTTATTAGAATACACAATACCACCACATCTCCTCTCTTTTTGTCTAAAATTAAAGAAAGCTTATAACTAATACAAGAAAAACTATCTAATAAGTATATACAATATATACAGACAAAAATTACATTAATGATGTCTAGTCCATTAACATTTGACAGATTCAGATAAAAACTCCATTATATATATTAACAATGTCCAGTCCAGTAACATCTGATAAACTCAGACCAAAAATTTTCATTACTTATCTTATTTAAAACAAGTAGTTCCTTTTTAAAAGTAGATTCCATAATCTCCCTTCTTATCTTATCATATCTATATTCTTTCTCTTTTCTTTTCATAATAGATTCATTAGTCTACCTTTTGTCATTTTTATATCTTCCCCTTTTCTTCAGTGTAGATTCAATGATCTACCTATTTATCCTATTATTTCTTTATCTTTTTTCTCAGAGTAGATTCGATGATCTATCTCATATCTATATTCTCTTTTTCTTTTTGCTTTCTAGGATGAAGATATCTTTAGGGAATCTTGAAAAGAAATTTTTGGGTTAATTGTCAAGTCCTGTATCATTTGTCCAGTCTCTGCATAAAAGGAAAGTTCAGGGCTTGTTTCAAGTCCTTGTTTGAGTAGTCTGTCAGGCTGGATCTTCTCAACTAGTCCTCTCGAAATTGTTCTGATCAGTTTGTAGTCCAAAGTCGATTTTTCCATGGTGTTAATCTGCTTAATGCTTTATCATAGTCCATGTGAAATCATCGTTGTAGAATCCTGTCATCTTTTTGAAGATTTCAAAGTCAAAGTCACTGTTAGGCATGGTCATGGTTTCCTGCAGACTTTTTTTTTTTTTTTTTTTTTTTTTGCCTCCTCTGTGGTTTGGAACAATCATAGTCTGATAAATGTCTGTCTCTCGGAACCATAAACATTCTTCCCTAGAACAGAAAATCTTCACAACAATTTCTCCCCACCATTTTTCTTGCCAAACTTTTCCAAACTGACCTTTGCCGATGCTTTCTTGTAACACGATGGTCCTGGCAATTCTTCTCTGAACCAGCAGCAGTAAACCCTTCGTCCCTGGTAGCAGCATCATCGAAGTCACCAACACGATGAGAAGGAGCCAGCAACGTGGAGCAGTAACCACTGCTTCCATGGTCCCACCACTGTGGCTCAGTCCAGGCCAAAAGCTTCTCCCAAGCCTCCTAGGCCGGCCTCAAACTCGGGATCTTCCTGCCTCTGTCTCCTTCAGCAAATCCTACCGGCGTGCGCCACCACAACCGGCTGAGTGTAACGTGGGCCTGAGCTGGGCTCACAAGGCCACAGGCAAACAGCTTTTTCATGAATTCGTAACACGAACGTTGGGCGCCAGATGTAGCAGGAATCTTAAAAGTTCTTATTAATAAAATCAAACCCGAGCCAGGTATTGGGGTCCATGCTGGTAGATCAGAGAGACAGGACAAGCCACAGCCATCTCACCTTGCCAATTCCTCAGCTGGTCCTGTTTCCTCAGACTGGAAGCTTCTGTGTCCTCATCCCAATAGCTCTCAGCTGAACTGTGTTGCTCCATAGCCTGAATGCTTAACCAGCCAAATGCTTCTAGTTTCTGGTCCTCAAGCCTTATATATCTTCCTGTTTTCTACCACCACTCCCTGGGATTAAAGGCTGGCTTTCTGGATTAAAGGCGTGTCACCATGCTTGGCTATTTCCAATGTGGCCTTGAACTCACACAGATCCAGAGGGATTTCTATCTCTGGAATGCTAGGATTAAAGGTGTGAGTGCCACCATTTTCTAGCCTTTGTATCTAGTGGCTGTCTGTTCTCTGACCCCAGATAAATTTATTAGAATACACAATACCACCACAGTTAAGAATTCCAAACTCGCCCCAGGAGGTGGTGGTTCTTGCCTTTAATCCCAGCACTGAAGAGGCAGAGCCAGGTGGATCTCTGTGAGTTTGAGGCCAACATGGGCTACAGAGCGATTTCCAGGAAAGGCACAAAGCTACATAGAGAAACCCTGTCTCAAAAAACAAAAACAACAACAACAAAAAAGAATTCCAAACTCATGAAATTCATGAGGGTAAAACAATGAGAAATTTTTTTTTTCTGTTATATTTGTTAGTGTGTTTCACTGATGTGACAAATACCTGAGATAACAACTGAAAGGAAAAGAGATTGATTTTATTTCGTGGGTTCACATCTTTTAGCCTGTGGTCCATTGCTACCATCACTGTAAGTCTTTTGCTGCTGAGGCAATGTTTCTGTCTCATAGTGTCTCATAGTCCTTCACAGCAGAAGGGATAATGAGGAAAGGAACAGGGATAAATTTTAACCTTCAAAGTTATCACAAAACAAGAATCTCATTCCATAGAACATCCATAAATAGTATAACCAGATGGGGCCGAAGCCTTCAACACAGGAAATGAGGTGGCATTTCATATTTCAACCATAATATTCAGCCACCTTAAAATTTAAAAAAAAAGTTTAACTATTCTATAGCCATTCTAAGGACTCAAGAACATATGACAACGAAAAATGCATTTAGCCTCTCCCTGTGACTCTCTGAAGTCTATAATGTGCCAACCCTGCTCAATATCACAATTCCAAAACACCATCTAAGAATCAAACTTACTGGTAGGTATGATGCTCTGGATAATTAAATGAATTTACATGTCCAAGTCCCAGGGTCACAAAGTTGGTATTGCTATTTTTAAAAAGGAAATGTCACCTCCACTGGAGGAGGTGGGAATGGGGGTGGGCTGGGGGGAAGGGGAGGGGGGAAAACAATGGAATCCATGGCTAATATGTAGAACTGAATTGTATTGTAATATTAAATAAATAAATAAAATAAAAAGGAAACGTACATGTTCATGGGAAAGGATAGGGTCAAAGGAGAAAATAAGGGAGTAGGACAAGCCTTCAAACTCAAGGCCCCATATTATATGTCCTGGGCTCATCATGGTATGTTGTGAGATCCTAAGGCTAACTCTTTCCTATAGTCACATCGTTAGCAGCCACATAGTTACCTATGACTACTTCCTCTGTTGTTCTTAGACAAAATTTGTACAATCCTGAAAAACACAGAACATATTACTTACTATTTCTCCTTAAATTTCACCTGAGAATTTCAAACATCTCACTCCAACTCCAAATATTCAAATTCTAATACTAAAGATTGAATCTGTATTGGTCATTGAAATATTACTGTACATTTAATCATTTTTATGAAATTAAAATAATCATGTCATCAGTGGTCCTAAATATACTTCATTATAACATTTGATTAATTTCTTAACTAAGGCATTATCTTAGAAAATGTTCCTCTAACTCTTGATTAGATATTTCAGTATAGACAGTGCTTTCACTTTAATTGACACATAATTGTCATATTTATGAAATTTAATGTGGTATTTTGATACATAAATTGAATATTTAATGATCAAATTGGGCTAATTAGCATATCCATTACCTCAAACAAGATCATTGCTTGTGTGATTGAAGCATTTTACATTCTGTTATTTTGAAATATGAAATAAAATTTTAACTGTAGTCATCCAACTGTGCTATAAAATATTACAACATTATCCTTTCATCTATTTTAAGTCCATCAACAATTCTTGCTCAATCACTTCTCCTAACCTCTGGCAATTACTATTTTAATTGAAACCTCTGTCAAATTAACACTTGTAATATTCACACATGTATAAAACCTGTAGTTTTTGATTTTGTGCTTTTTGGCTTACTTATTTGTGCCTTCCACTCTGATCAATGCTTCGTAAAATGGCATGTTTGTTTTTATTACTAAAACATATCATACTGTTTGTATATATGCCAAACTTTATATATTTATCAAGAAAAAGGGGCCAATATTGATTCCAATTATGTACTTTGAATGAAGCTAAGTAGTAGAGGGCATGATGCCCTGATATCAATCTCTAGTTGAGAAAAACAAGCAAAAATAAATTTATATTTTCACTGGAAATGTAAAACTCATCATATGTGTTTAACACACACACGCACACACACACACAAACTCAGTATTAAATCATTATAATAGTTTTTATATTAATGATTATATAAATTTGGTCTGTTTCACAACACCTTTTGGTACTACTGTGATTTCATAAGATGATATGATCCATGCAGATATAATACGGGGAAATGCATCATACAGACTTTGTTAAAGATGCGTAGCATTAGCTTACTATTGACTTCCTGAGGAGGAAATTCTACTTTGATTTTGGAATATCAAGTCATGAAAATGTAACATTGATAGTATATACAACACAGGGACACTAATAAATCACATGTTTTCCAAAACAGGAAAACTGGCATTGAGATAATGAGAGATAATGTTACATGAGACATGAAACTGACAACTTACAAATAATTTATCTGAAATCTTACATTAGTATTTATGGACTGCTGTTGACTTCAAGTAACTTGAACTATAAAGTAATACTAGGAATAAAGGAACAAACTGTGTAGTAAAATGAAGATAATATGTCCCTAGGGCCAAATTTCAAGTGGCACTATGTCATAGAGTTTCCAAATATATACTAGAGTCCACTAACTGATCATATAACACTAGGTCTTTTTTACATCTGAAAGCAATATATTTGATATTATTTTGAGCAATATCTGATGTCCTCTTATTCATGTGCATTAATTGAACATAATAATTGTAAACTTTTATCTGCAGAAACTCTTATAAAGAATAAAGTGTGATATATATAGCATAATATATACTAATTTTGTTCTTTATAATGCATGCATATATATGTATATATTTTCAAAAAACTTGTAAAACCTATATCCATAAAATATTTTTTTAAAATAAAAGAGATTTCAAATATGAAAATTCAAGGATTCCAGTTTCTAGAATCTGTGATATGTGGTTACTACAATGAACAATCAGGAAAGAAAGTAACCTCCACTGACAAATGGTTTAGCATGTATCAGAGTAAAAACAGTGAAGATAATCAACTGCTGCCTATGAACATTCAAACTGAGGTTTAGTTTCAACTTTTATTACTGATTAAAATGTGAAATAGTACAGTTCCTGGAAAACAGTTTGCTTGGTTTGGCTTCATATAAAATAAACACTCAGTTGTTACACAATACAATAATAATATTCTTGGAAAAATAAACAATATGAACATTAAAATTCAGTATATGAATCTGGCTTACAGTGTTACATGAAAGCAAATCATGACTATCTAATGGTAGAGTTACTTAGAAAGGCTATTGCAGTATGGACAGTAAGATGAACTCTGTAAAACTAAATATCATGTCACATAATGTTGGAAGGTTTAAAAGAGAAAAAAAATGTCTGTTGCTGGAGGGCTTCTCTCCAGGTTCCCCAAGCCCCGCAGTCCCACAATCCACTTATAAAATAATCACTCAGACGCTTATATCACTTATAAACTGTATGGCCCTGGCAGGCTTCTTGCTAACTGTTCTTTTATCTTAAATTAACCCATTTCTATAAATCTATACCTTGCCACGTGGCTGGTGGCTTACCAGAGTCTCTACATGCTGCTTCTCCTGGCGGTGGCTGCAGTGTCTCCCTTTCAGCCTTCCGCTTCCCAGAATTCTCCTCTCTCCTTGTCCCACCTACCTCCTGCCTGGTCATTGGCCATCAGTGTTTTATTTATATAGAACAATATCCACAGCAAATGTCTGCAGAAAATTTTGCATGTCAGCTGAGATTTTACATACAGGGGTTTAATAGTAAATATGGCTTTCTCTGAAAAGCAAAATAAATTAATAAAAGGACATGCTGTGTCTTGCTGTGATACTATTTGTTTCGTGTTTAGAACAGAGGTCTATGGTGATATTTTAATTGTACTGAAATGTGATTTTATTTGTATGTTAATAAATAAAGTTCCCTGGGGGTCAGAGCTAATAGCAAGCCATAGCAGAGCTGGGCGTTCGTGGCGCACACCTTTAATCCCAGGACTTGGTAGGCAGAGCTAGGTAGATCTCTGTGTGGTCAAGGATACAGCCAGCATTGGAGACACATGCCCTTAATCTCAATACCATAGAAGACCTGGAGGGCTGTACATACAGGTAGTGACAAACCAGTCATGTGGTTGGGTTTACAACCAATGAGGAGGCAGAACAGAAAGCCTATATAACGACAAACAGACCGGAAGTAAGTCTCTTTCGAAGAGGTCTCTTGGCTGAAGAGGCTAGCTGCAGCAGGCAGGTAAGGCTCTTAGCTCTGATCTCTTGGCTTTCTTCTTTGCATTGGTTCTGTGTTTCTTATTTAACAACATGGTTGGTTACATCTACAGAGGTCAAAGCCCTATATGCAGAAGACAGAATCCTCATTTAAGCTTGGTCAGGACAATATGGAATGGAAAAATAGGAGCATGGCTCATTCTTACTGTGATAGCAAATGGATTTTCCTAGAGCATGCACAGAGAGAGATTGATATCACCTGACTCAACACTGAACTAAGCATGTTTGCAGGTGTTCTTTGATACTCCTTATGTTGGCTATGAAGCATAAGGTATATAATCTATTGAATGATATATGACTGAAACCCAGAAAGTCAGGCTTTTAATAAATGACAAATCTTGGAATGTAGCAAACAGAGCAATAATTAATATTGGAATCTGGAAATTAATTGATTATTGTACTTGACAAAATGCAGATGAAATTTATTGTGTGCATGTCACCAAACACCATGGGATACCAATGTCACAGTGAAAATGAGAGTGACAGTCTGATAGGTCTTAATATCCCCTGAATATTTAGTGATGGCACAGACGTGTAAAGCGTTTGGAGGAAAATATTACTCATTATTTCTAAACACATCACAAATGTCTACACCAAGACCCCGAATTATTTCTGATGACAAGTAGTTGTGAAGTAATATCATTATTGTCAATGATGCAATTCTCCAGAGATAGTAGTGACTGTGCTTGCAATAAGATCCACCACTTAGTTTATATACTCAAGGCACTACAGATATACCCAACATTCCCCTCACACATCAAGGTCAGAATTACATGACCTACTTATGAAGAAGAGTCTTCCTATTTTACTTCAGTTATCACAGCCAATTCCGATTATGTCTGGGGGCCAAAAGATAAATAATAAAATCATAATGAAAGAAGGTGAGAGACAATAAATTTTGAGAGTAAATAAACAAAAAACATAGAATATATTGTTTTAAACTTACTAACATAAGCTAATTCTTTCCTAATGCAGATCAAAGAGTCCTAGACCAAGTAGAAAATACTTGTGAGTAATTTATATATATATATATTCTGCGGGGTATTTGGTTTAGTCCAGTAAAAGAAGACTCAGACATTTATCAATGATAAGAATAGAAACTTCAGCTCATGGAAAATTATGGTAAATATAACCAATGTGAATCATAATAACCCAGTATTTACATAAACAGACCTAATAAAAACTCAGCAATTAAAAGAAATTCTGGCCGGTTGATGGAGGCACACACCTTTAATCCCAACACTTGGGAGGCAGAGGCAGGTGGATCTCTGTGAGTTCAAGGCCTGCCTGGGCTACAGAGTGAGTTCCAGGAAAGGTGCAAAGCTGCACAGAGAAACTCTGTCTTGAAAAAAAACAACAAAAAAAGAAAAGAAATTCTTAATTTTTTAAATGATTGTACAGATAATTTCTTTTAGACACTATTTTGATAAATATTTAGTAACATTATGGCAGCTGTCTTTACATGATTTACAGCTTTACAATAAGGGAAATCTGGCACTTCCCTAACAGCTTATATTCATCACTTTTATATATATTAAATTCCACATACTGAATAAAATTTAAATTTAAATTTTGAAAACTATTATTGTAAATTTATATTAAAATAATACACATATAAACAGAAACATGAAAATATGTTTTGGCTATTATTGAACTAGCTTATATTTGTATTTAAAGACAGATGATAAAGATTAAGTCAACTCTGAAAGAAATAAGTAAAATTTAGAATGACATTCTATTTTTGTCTCCATTTCAGATAGAGGGGAATTTGTGTTTTGATTTTATAGAAACATTTTAGAGGGTTGGCTGGAGAGATGGCTCAGCAATTAAAAGCTAGGCCCACAACCTACAATTATTATTCATTTTATTAAAAGTATATTCTTATTTCATAATATATTCTCATTAGAGTTCCCCTCTCTCTTTTTCTCCCAGTTCCTCATCACCTCCCCTCCAATCCAGACCTACTCCTTTTCTCTCTCTCATTAGAAAAGAGTATGCTTCTAAGAGATAACAACAAAACCTGACAAAATGCATTTTAAGATAAAATAAAAAACCACCCGTCAAAGTTGGGCAAGGTATCCCAAGAGAAGTAAAAGAGCCCCAAGGGCAGGCACAAGAATCAGAGACATGCTCATTCACATACACAAGAGTCCCACAGAAACACTAAACAGAATGCTGCAACATCTGTGCAAGGGATATGGTAGCCCTGTGCATGATACTCAGGTCTCTTAGTCCATATGATCCTTGCCGAGTTGATTCATAGGGCCTTGTTCTCCTGGAGTCCTTCATACTCTCTAGTTCTTACACATTTTTATAATTTATTTAATTTCATTTTATGTGCATTGGTGTGAGGGTGTCAGATGCCCTGGAACTGGAGTTATAGACAGTTATGAGCTGCCATGCAGGTCCCTGGGAATTGAACCTGGGTCCTCTAGAGGAAGAGCCAGTGCTGTTAACTGCTGAGCCATCTCTCCAGCCCCTCTTACATTTTTTTTTTTAATTCTAGGGAGTTTTATTTTTAAAATATCTGCATTGAGAACATTTTAACTATATATATATTTTATACATGGAAGGCTTATCAGTTTTGGCAAAGTTCTTGTGCAATGTACATTGTGATAAATAGAACTAATAATTTCTGACACCTTATTTTGTGCAAGAAGAAAGAAAAAAATCCCTTTTTATTTTCTGTGTCTCCTTTGAAAATGACAAAGTTTGTTGGATATGTAAAACATGATATTCAGGATTAAAATTTGGAAAAACAATACATCAAAATTGCCCAGATGTTTAATATTTTCTGAAAACAATAAAATTATTTAAAAATTGATAAGCTATAGAGTCACAATAATAATAAACATGATATTTAAAACAAAAATCTTCAGTTTTTGTAACAGTGAAAGAGTTTGTTCTTATCATCAGGGAATAAGAGTCAAAAACTCTGCAAACTATTCTGGTTATTCCCAGAATCTCAAACAACCAGGAACTTTATTCTTAAAACAGGAACATATACTCTTTAATTTAAGAGATTGTGAGTAATCTCTCTAATATTCAATGAGAGTCATGATAGTTTTAATAGGGGGAAAAACAAATTCTGGTTTTAATAAAGCTGATTTAGAAAGCATGTGAATATTACTATCAATGTCTTTGTTCATGAAAAAATAAGATCTGTTTTCCTTAAACTTTTGTAACGTTTCATTTCCTGTCAGGATTTTCCTAGGTCTTCCTTGATAAAAGTCTTATTACAACCAACCCTTCTGTTATCATATGAAATCAGCATTTTCATTAACTAATTTAAAAATTCATTTTTTTTCCTATGATATATTTTGTTAATATTCATTCTCCTATACCTCCTATGTCCCCTCTATCTCACTACTCACCTATTCACTAGAGTATGGACAGTGGTCAATCTTCCCAAGACCAAAGCACTAAGAAAAGTGATCACGTCCTTCCCAGTCATCACTTGCTCTGGCTGCTCAGTGAAGGTTGACAGATCATGTGTCCATCCACAGCCTGTGCTGTAATGTCTACTGTTTTGATTTTTCTTGGGTCTCATCTAGTCAAGCACAGCTGCTGTGAGTACGTAAAGTCATGAGCTCAATGCACCTGTCATAGTTAGAAGATACTGTTATACTCCACTTCACATCCATCACTTCACTCTTTAAGATTTCTGCCCATTCCTATCAAATTATTGGGGATGAGGGGTTTGATATGGATTACTGATATTGGAGTGAACATTATACAGACAGTTAGCTATACTGTGACCAGTTGTATGTGTTTGTATTAAACGCCATCCTTTGCACAAAGCCCATTCTCTGATGATGACAGAGAACTGCACTAGTATATGTGTATGTATATATATGTATATATAGTATTCTTGTAGATATATATATATATATATATATATATATATATATATAAAATCAGTAGATGAATCTATGTATGCAGGAGATGCCAGGAGACATGGAGGGGAAACAAGAGGTACAAGACAGAAGAGAGTTAATGCCACCTGATAAAAAATACATTAATATATATGGGTTAATTTAAGTTATAAGAACTAGTTAGGGACAAATGCAAGCTATAGGCCAAGATTTCATAATTAATAAAAAGTCTCCATGTCATTATTTGGGAGCTGGCTAGTGAGACAGAAAAAGTTTCATTATACATATTATTTCATTCTGGTTATTATAGTAGCTAGGAATGATTTTAATGTTTTCATTGCTGTACTATATGGTCTGATATAACTTTCCACTTTTAGCTTTTCAATGTTCACTGGGGTGCATATAATATACCTATCAAGATATCTATCTCTGCCATTTATTAAAATTTATTCCCTTACTTATTCATTTGAGATTGGGTTTCACTACATAGTTTTCTGTGGCTTAAACCTGACTATGTAGACCGGACTGGCCCACAGCTATAACTAACCCTACTTTTGGCTCCAAAGAGATCAGATTTCAGATGAAAACTATCTTGCTTCTATATAACATTCATGTTTCAAATGAAATTTTTCAGAGTCACACAATCTAATGGATTCTCAAGATCCTTCAATGTGGATTATGATCATAAGTTTTTAGTGATTTAGAGATTTGAAGAGCAGGATTTTGAGAGAAGCCTATCAAGGATGAATTAAAGGTAGACTTGGAAAATAAGTTAATGAAAGTAGCAGAATGAAAAGTAAAATATTAAAACACAAAGAAAAACTGAAGGAATAAAAAGGAAAACTTGTATTTGGAAGATAGTCATCTTCAATGAGCTAGTCTTATGAACTCAGCCTTGTCAATAAATGATCATTACATACCAAATACCTTTGGTGAAATGTCATTGTTTTGTATGCAGAATCAGTACCACAGTGGAAGAGCCTGCAGTCAGTAAGTGAGGGGAAAGGGAAGTGTTATTTGCTTTTTAAACTAGGTGTTCTAAATGAACGGAAGTAATTTGTAGGAATGAATAATAGCAAATAACTATTAATTACACACATATGAAAAAAAAATTGAGATGCAAAAAGCTCTTGCTGAAAGTTTTGAACACAGTTTCTGCCTGGAATCAAAAGCACCTTTCATGTGGAGCTTCCATGGGGAACTCTGAAAAGGTAATTTACTGGGATGGCCTCATGTGAAGCCCTCACACTGTGCTCTCACATGGAGTTGTTAAGAAGTGCTTGTAAAAGGTGTTCTCACACTGTACACTCACACAGTACTCGCTCAAGGTACTCCCATAGGCACTCTCACACAAAACTCTCATACAGTGTTCTCATGAAGTGTCTTACGCTGTGTGATCACCAGGTGCTCCAGTGTGGCAACTCAGCATGCTCATACTGTGCTCCCACACAGCACTTTCAAGAAGTGTTCATTTGTGATGTTCCCACATTGGGTGTGTTAAGACATTCACTCTCTATTTGCCCTGCTTTGATGTTCTTCCACAGTGTCCTCATCTCATTGCTCCTGCTAGAACTGCGGGCTGCAATGGCATAATCTGTAGATGTGCACCAGAAGAAACAAAACAATGTCACAAAATTTGCCTCTTACATTTTATCTTGAAGAAGCACAAGTAAATTCCCAAGAAGATTTAGGAAGATTTTTTTTTTTTTTAGAAACTGCTGATAATTCCTTCCCAAAACTTTAAAATATCATTTTATGAAATACAGAAGACAGAAACAGTTGGGAATTTAAAGCCTCCAAACCTTATTTTGTGATATTTTGTGAACCTTCCCTTATTAGTCTTTTATGATGTATGAGTTAAAGTTTAGTGCATATCAAAAAAGGATCCCCTGTATTCCAGTGTAGAGAGGTAGGCGAAAGTGCCACTCTGTGCTTCGTTTCTGGTGGTGAAAGCACCACCTCTTTGTGAAGAAATTGAATGAGAACTCCAGGCTGGTTCTGGGTGACTGCGTGCCTCTTGATTGCCAGGCTCTCAGGCAATAGATAGCAAGATCCTTTCTTTACAGAGTCAGCCATGCCCATTATCTCCTTTTAGGAGATTCTCTCCAAAGACATAACCATAACAATTTCAAACTCTCTAGGGTCATTAGCACACTATCTTCTCTTTCAATTCTCTTATCGTTCCTGTCTTCAGAAATGCAATTCACTTTTTGGTAAGTTGTTAAAACTCTAGGAATGCAGCTTTCAGTACTTCCCTGCAAGTGAATGTTTATACAGCATCACAGAATTTATCCATTACTTTCTAAAATTTCTTTCACACTGAAGGCGTTCAACAGAATATTCATGATTCACACGTGAAGAATAAAAGATTTATGTAATCCATCTGCAGAAACATTTAACTCATGACTAATATCAGCTTCAAAATACTTAAAAAATACAGAGTACTGTGTGTGTCTTATTCTACTTTTTCATAAAAATTCTGGACTAAAAATATATGTCCATCAATTTGATATAGAATAAGTTATCATGTGAATGAGTTGAAAATGATTGCTTGATTATGATTGAAATTTTGGGAAAACATCTAAATATAAGTGATTGGTTAGAGTTAATACAAAATAAGTCCAAAATAGCAAATCTTGTTCTTCCTACTACAATGAATATCTACAATCTAGCCAATAGTATTGTTCAAGAGGAGAATTTTAAGACAGAAAACTTTCTGTAATTACTACAGTTTTTTTTTTTTAATTTAAAAGTAACTGTATTTAATATTTTTTTTTTTCTTTTGCTGTTTTATAGGTATTTTCAATCTGTCTTGATGTCTAGAAGTGTGGACATGGGCTCAGGTATGCATGCTAGATTATTTGTGCTTAGTACACACACACACACACACACACACACACACACACACACACACACACACACACACGAGTCCAGATAACCACGTTGGATGTTGTCCAGGAATTGCCCTACACCCTTTTTTTCTGTTTTTGTTTTGTTTATTTTAAAGAAATGGTCACTCACTGGGTCCTCATGCTCCTCACTGACTTGATTATGCTAGCTAGCCAGCAAATAACAATTGTGTGACTCCTAGGGGTTGAAGTCGTACCACCAGACTTGTGTGACTAGTGTCTTATTGGCTGCATACTTGTGTATATATTTAATTCTGAAATCTTCAACTGTTTTCATTAGAATTGTTTCAAGAAATGGCATTTTAAAATGGCATAACTCATGGAATCTTTAATAAATTCTTTTGGAAGTATAAATATAGTTGAAGTTCAAAGAAGCTGAAATGGCATTTGATGTACATTAAGGCTAGAAAAATGGGGACCATAACTACTCTAAAGTATGATGCACACCCCCTTCATGGGGAACAATAAGCAGCTAATTGCATTCCTCATGGCACAGATGTTGGTAACTTGCACTGCTAACATAAATAACGTTCTCACCCATTCTCATGCAAGCGACCCTAATTATACCCATATATTAAAATATAATAAAGCAATATTAAGATAAAAAGCTAATATTTTTATATATCTCTATAATGAGATAATATATAGTTCAAATATTGTAAGGATACGAAAAACATTTGATTATATGACTTAATCAATGATGAAAGAAGTTTTATATATAGTACTACAGAATTTTATATACACACACCCTAAAATTCCATACATGAGTATATGCTTAGGTATATTGTAGAGGGGTAACTTCTACAATGTTAACAGGGGAAATCTTAACAGGGGAAATTATTAACAGGGAAAATCTCTGAACACTAAGATTATATGTGAGATTTATTGTTTTTGATCCTCTGTTTATATTCGCTAAAAAAGAATAATTTGTGCTTGTTTAAATGAATAAAATTAAATGATAAAATTAGACTAAACAAATTGTTAAGATTAGATGAAAAAGTCCAACCAAAAAGAAAAAAAGGATAATTTGGGAAGAAAGCAGACTTGGTAGGTATAAAAGAGGAGTATGATCAAGTTGTATTAAATGAATATATGTACAAAAATATGTAATGGTATGATATTTATGAAATCATTAAAGAATTTAAAGAGTATACCATAATTTCAGAATTATGCAGCTTGATTTTTTAGAGAAAAGCAGAGTTGTAAAGTATGTACAAGTAGCTTTGAATATAGTTATATTTCCCGTCTCCAAATCTTGCAGTACAATAGACTTCATTATTTGACAAAAGTCATAGCGAGTCACAAAGGTGTAGACCTATAATCTCAACACTATGGATGTGGAGGCAAGAGATTCAGAAGTTCAAGATCAAGCTATATAATGATTTTGATTTCAGTTGGGGCTATATGATACCTTGTTTTTAGTGAAAACTAACATGAGACTGGAGACATGATTTAGTTGTTAAATCATGGCTATATAATCATGACAAGACATCATATCCCAGCACACACATCAGAAGCTAAGTATCCAGCAAATGTCTAAAATCCTGTTCTGAGGTAGATATCTGAAGCACTCTTATGATCTTCTCACATACAAGTGTGCGTACACACACACACACACACACACACACACTCACACAGGTAGGCACATATACTCACGCAGACACAAATGCAAAACACAGATAAGTAAGTAAGTCTGTCTTCCTGAAGAACATATCCAAGATGGACAAATCACTGTAGTTTTTTAAAGGTAATGTTGTGCCTTTAATTTTATAATCTCCATCTTTATAGACAACATTTGATGTATTAACACTCTAAATACCATGTGTTCTGCAAACAGCAGAATATGCTAGGAAACAATTTATCTTCACCAGTCATCATTAGTAGTATCACTATGATCAAATAAGTTTTTGGAAGTATACATATGGATTACAATTAAGGTTATGCCTTGATATGATATTGTAATAAATTGGTCTACAGATTAATTTTATTAAAAAAAATCTAAAAGTAGATGAAACTCTAGGAAGTCTGGCTTTCATTGAGCTGCACTTCTGTGCTTCCTGTATTCTGTTGAAACTCCACCAGGTGGTTGACTCTAAGTTCTACGCAGTTTTTTTTTATATGTGTGTGTGTTTGTGTCCATGTTTGTATGCATGCATGCATGTGAAGTGTATTTAAATGTGGGTTAATTATGTGCAAACAAGATATCCAAGTCCTGTGATGATGTCTTCCTCTACAGTGCTAGAGTTAGACACACAGTTCTTAGCTTGGATTTCACATGGGTGCTTTAGAAGAACTCCAAACTGATGTCCTCATTAAATAGAGTTTAACCAATGCAGTGTAATTAATAGTTGGTATTGATTTTAATTTCACAACAATGCTTTAGTACAAATTGTTTACACAAAAAACTTGTCCACAAGATGATAACACAATAATATTTTGCACTGAGATATTAAAATCATATAAAAATTAACATTAACATAAAAATCACATGTAAGTGATTTTAAAATACAAATGGAATTGAAAATATAACATTAAGTAGAATTTCTGAATGAATTCATCATTGTGTTTAAATTGTCTTTGTTTGGGAATATGATACATTGAACTTTCCATGCAGAATTATTGGTTAGTTTTTTTCTTCCAAATAGTTGTGAGAATTGATATATTTTATAATGGTAAATACATTGAAAAGTGAATAATTGAAATTAAAATATTCTATAATGGTAAAGCCAATTCTGTCTACACTCGGAACAATATACTATTATAATGCCTTAGTGTAAATTCTACTTTTTTTATATGATAAGATTGTCTTACAAATTTAGCTAAGGAAGAAGGTTTCATTTTGGTGCAAAGGTGAAGCATACAGTGTGGTGATATTGTATTTGTGCTCTAACAAATAAAGCTTGCCTGGGGATCAAAGGAAAAACCCAGCCACTATATTAAACATAGAGGTCAGACAGTGGTAGCACACACCTTTAATTCTAGCATTCAGGAGGTAGAGATTTATCCAGATCTCTGTGAGTTCAAGGCCACACTGGGAACAGAGCCAGGTGTGGTGGCACAGGCCTTTAATCCCAACACTAGTTAACCATAAAGGTCTGGAGATCTATACAGACAGACAGGAAGTAATAGAGCTTGGCAGAAAGAGGAAGTGATGTAGGTGGGCAGAGAGGAATTAAGATGGCAGGGCACAGAAAGCTATACAGGCTTGAGTATCCAGGAAGTAGCTCTCTCTAAGAGGCTGAGTATTTCAGTCAGAAGATTCGTGGAGTTGGTAAGGTAATAATATCTGGTAGGTCTGGCTTACACTATTCTTCTAATCTCTCAGCTTTCACCCCAATGTCTGGCTCCGGGTTTTTATTATTAAGAACATTTAGCAATGGGCCGGAGTCATGGCAGCAAAAGCTTGAGGCAGCTAGTCCTATTATTTCTGCAGTCAACAGCAGAGAAAGATGAGTGCTGGTCTCAGAAGCTTTTTTCTTTTATTCACTCCAGGGTTCCAACATTTGGAATAACAACCACATTAAGGGTGACATATCACACATCAATTAGCCTATCTTAAAAATCTCCTACACAACATACCCAGGTTGCTTTATCCATGATGCTTCAAAATTCCATCAATATTATGAATTAATTACAAATTCACTAATAACTAAGTTATCACCTATCTCTTTAATCTATGGCTCTCTAAAGCTTTCTGAGCTATATCATTAATCTAACTATTTTTTCATCTACTAATGCAACTATGTTTCTATTTAATATTTCTGCTAATTCCATGATTTTTTTTTATTCTTTCTTAGCCTAATGATCATATCTTTGCTGGGTTTCCAAATTGTCATTTTTAGCAAGACTCTTTTAATTCTTTAAAAATTCCTGATTAATTTTTTAATTAGTACCATATTTTTTTTAAAGATTTATCATAGACATGTTCATGCAATTGTTACTTTAAAGTTCATTCTTTTATGAAATATTTTTTTACCATTGAATTTAAGGTTTTCTGAATGTCGGAACATAATCTGGATTTTCATTCACTTAATCAGGACTTTACTGTTTGAGGTGTTCTCTGTGTCTCTTCAGTGTCACTGCTGAATTCCTACTTCAGATTTCTAGGTTCTTAGTTATTCTTACTCAGTATCTAGACCATTTTTTTTTCCTTTCGATAAATTCATAAGTGTCATTAATACCGGGGCTGTCTCCTGATGTCTTGGGCTTTCCCACTACAACTCAGGGACACTTGTCTTTGTTTCTGTTCATTTTGCAGTTACCTTTTCAGTTTTCCCCTTCTAAGTGTGGCAGAGATATATAATTATAAAACACCTTTAGAATACAAGAAAAAGACACAATAAGCCTAAAGACACAGGAAGAAAATCATCCGTATTAAAATTAATGACTGCATCTGAAGTTTTACTAAGATTATAATGCACATGTATATAGCACACATAAACATATATACACACACAAAATTGTGTATTCACATATTCACACTAATGGCACACATATGATAATTCAATTATTCATACATCTACATATATATGTATGTCTATATATTTATGTAAATTCCAATACAGCAAACAAGTATTACTTTGAGTTGTTTCTGGATACAGACTTATAGAGACATGAGAAAACAGACAATAGCAAAAGAAATATTTATAGATCTGAAGAGGAGTAACATGTTTTTAAATTTTTCTCTATCTATTAGTTTATTTTCTATATTTGTCATACCATACAAGACTCAGTTCACAAAGGAACTGACCTACAGTAAATACTAAAATGTCATATACCTTAAATTATAGTGAATCAGAAGTAGAACAGAAAGACAAATATGCCCTCACATTGTGTGTGTGTGTGTGTGTGTGTGTGTGTGTGAGATGGAATAACAGAAATATTTTTTGACTTAATAAAATAATTAACAAATAGTTTGCTTAATCAAAACCTAGATGACTCGTTTTTCTGTATTGACAACATATTTCATTATAGTTGTAAAACTGCTTTAAATTCTGGATGAAGCCAGCAGGATAATTTCTTGATACATATACATTTTGGAATGCATACAATGCACCATTGTGGACTTTCTGAACTCTCTTGTGGGAACTGTTCTTTGAATTTTCACTTGCATAATTAATTGGTATGAACACACTACACGCTGTCATTACTTGTATTGCAAAAATTATATTTTTTTTCTTTCATGCCTAGAACTTTGTATAGAAAATTATGTCTGGTGTCAGCATCAGTATATTTGTCTAATAAGTGTTCGTTTTACTCTTTGCATTTATAGCCCTTTATTCTTAACTTTTCTGTGATTGTGTATGCTTCTGCTTGTGTGTACACTCGTGTGTGTGTGTATGTGTGTGTGTGTGCGTGCCTATGTTTGTGTGTCAGAAGATTTTTCTCAAAGACAGTATGCACTTGTTATACTTTCCCTAGGCACTAAAATGAACAATGGGAAATGTGATCCGCTTTGAGTACACCAATTGCCTGACATCTCTGGCTTGATTCTCAACAGAAGTCAACACCCATATCTGCCTTTTAGAGCTTTTTCTAAAACACTGAACAAGTTTCACACTTGCTGGGCAATTTTCACTTGGCCCCGAATGTCATCACTCATCTTGGTTAAGGAGAACAGGTGTCATGTTTCTTCACACTTGGTCATATATTTTATAAATTCTGCCACATCATAACTTACAAATTGAATAACTGGTCCTATCAGAATTAAATTGAGAGCATGTTGTCAACCATTATGAATGGCGTAAAATAGACCTGATGACTTAGAACTAGAAAATCACGAAAAGTTTAAACTATATTTCTTAATGAGTCTATGAAATTGAAAAATACAGTCATATTAAAATTACTTTGATGTTCTTGTAATTCTGACATTTTTACAGCTTGAATATAGAAAAATCACCTCCTGGAATTTTTTATTTTCTAATTAATATAATGTAAATAATGTTAACTTTATTTTGTAGATAAGTACATTTATTTGTAAACAATTTTAACTAAATATTTTAGGTTTTAGATTTTGTTAAGATTTATTTATTATATTTCCTGTGAATGAGTTCTTTCTCTACATATATGGATGTGCACCATGTGTGAACCTGGTGCCTTTAAGTTCAATAGAAGGCATCAGATCTCTTTGAATGGAGAATTGAAACTAAATGAATATATAGTTGTGAGTCATCCATGGATTCTGGAAACTAATCCTGGGTCTTCTGAAAAGAATAAGTGTGCTTAACTTCTGAGCTATCTCCCCCAGCTTAGGCTTGGGATTTTATTCTGTTTATGGGCGTTTATAATTTTCCATTATAATTATGGAGCATACAATGATGATACTAAAAATAAAATGTTTATATAATTTGCTGTTTTTCTCAATTTTTGTGTTTGTTTTCTAAATGAGGGAATGTTGAGATTTAACACGCAATATAGTATCTCAGTCCAATAACTGAACTTCATTTAAACTAATATTTAAGGTAAGTTAGAGTTATAAATATTTTACATATATTTGCTTATATTTTAATATCTTTAAATTAGTAAATGTTTTAAAAGCATTAGAAATTCCAAAATAGATTGATATTGTCCATTGTAATTATATTGTAATCTCAAAAATAAAACAAATAATTTTTAAAAAGTACATGAGTCAGTTCTATATCCACAATAAATAAGGAAACTAAGTATAAATATAAATATAAACAAAAGTTGGAGAAACTACAAAATTTTATGGACAGAGGAATGAAGTTCTGTATTTATTTTTGCTTATATTTTATATAGAGAATGTTAATAATTTAGGTTATATTTAAGTTTTCTTATTTTCACAGGTGTTATTTTTATTCAAAAGAATGTATGGGACTGGAGAGTGGGCTCAGAGGTTGGGAGCAGTGTTTGTTCTTCCAGAGATCCTGAGTTCAATTTGCAGCAATCACATAGTGACTCAGAACCATCTATAATGAGATCTGGTACCCTCTTATGGCATGCAGGCAGAACCTATATAATAAATAAATTAATTAATTAATTAATTAATTAATTAAGGAATGACTGGTTCTATCTTCATAGAATTATAAACACTATATTATATCAAAGTACAATATAAGGGAAATGACTGTAGATTTCTTGATTTTAATTTCGATGTAATTCACTTTTAATTTTAAGTATCAAAAGAGGTTGATACTAAGATATATTTATTTGAATTGTCTCTCTGTAATTTACAATTAGAAAGATTGTCCTGAGTGTCAGAAATGAAGAATTCACTTGACAGTTGCCATACAATAGGCCAATTATCAGAACTCACCAAATCATGAATGTAAACACATGACTTTTTTATTTAAAATATGTTTTTGTTTTGTTTTGTTTTGTTTTATAATTTTACATACCAGCTAGTGTTCCCCCTCCCTGGCATTAAACCTTGTACTAAGGGACCATTGAACATCCTATCAGAAACAAGCTCCAAGTCTGCATGTAATTCACAAGTCCGAAGCTTCTGACTTTTATTTTAGTAGATATTTCTTTAAGGTATTCACAAGCTAAATGAAAATAAGAAAAATGTTTGTTTCTGAGGCTGTCTGACATTCTTAAGTAATTTACAAGTGTTACTATCATGAAGAGGTCAGGCAGATAGATTTCAGTCTGTATGGAAGACAAGAAAAAATGAACACTTACAGAATAAATTCAGAGTTAATGCTATATAGTTGCTTCCTTAAATTTGAGTGAAAAACTATAAAAACACTAGCATGTTTTAAAAACATTATTTGTGTTCCTTCAACTATATTTGCTTTTATGTCATGTTTTGTAAGAGAATAAATTTAAGTGACTATGTTTCAAGAGGGTATTTTGAAAATCGAAAGTAAATTCAACTGCTAGCTACTTTAATACCTGGGTTCTGTGTAAAAGATGTTACCACTACTGGGGGAATGCATTTTTTTCATACATAATTTATTGCTTGCCTATTTCCACTGTTTAATTAGCTGGCAAACGTTGAAAACAATAATTCAATTATAAAAGGTAATGATTAGAATATAAAATACAATTTGAAAGAGATACTTTTTGCTATAATATAAAATGGCTCATTTTTATAAACCAGGTTTCATATTTATATAGATTATTGCACACTAATAAGAAATATATGCTATACTTCTATAAACAAAATTTAGAGATATACTTTAAAGTCATTGCTTTCCCATATAATATTTAACAAATAGTATACATGTGGTGGTATTGTGTTCCTCAAAATATTGTGTACTCTAATAAATTTATCTGGGGTCAGAGAACAGACAGCACTAAATACAAAGGCTAGAAAATGGTGCACTCACACTTTAATCCTAGCATTCCAGAGATAGAAATCCTCTGGATCTCTGTGAGTTCAAGCCACATTGAAGTAGCCAAGCATGTGACACACGCCTTTAATCCAGAAAGCAGCTTTAATCCCAGGAGTGTGTAGAAAGCAGAAGATATATAAGTGTGAGACCAGAAACTAGAAGCATTTGCTGTTAAGATTTGGCTGTTAAGCATTCAGGCTTTTGAACAGCAGTTCAGCTGAGAGCCATTGGGATGAGGACACAGAAGCTTCCAGTCTGAGGAAACAAGACCAGCTGAGGATCCGGCAAGGTGAGATAGCTGTGGCTTATTCTGTCTCTCTGACCTTCCAGTATTCACCCCAATAACTGGCCTCCGGTTTGATTTTATTAGTAAGAACTTTTAAGATTCCTGCAACATCAACATTTTAAAAAAGAAAGTTTTTGAGAGATTTTTCCTTTCCAAATACATTGTATTTGATAAAAGATTAGGTAATTGCATAATAATCATTGTCTTTTTTATGATGATTTTAGGACTTATTATTTAGTCTTGATTTTTAAAATAAAACAAAAGTTTAGAGAATGCATTACTTTAAAATTTGTGTAATAAATTTTTGCCTCTGAAAATGGAGGCAAATGGTAAAATGCATTGAAAATATGGCAGAATTTTTTATCTCCTAAATTAAATAAATTGAAATTTCTACATTAAGTTACAAAAGATCACAAAATATTAGGACATGTGTTTATTTTTATAATGGTATGATCATTACCATCTGAATTATTTAATATATTATTACACAGTGAATTTTGTTTTGTATATTAACACATGTTATTTTATCTCTTATTTCAAATGATTTTGCAACTATTATATTCTCAAAGCAGATTCTTAAAAATGAATGAGATAGGTGTCTACCGTGCGATGCCTTACTCAGCCTTGATGCATGGAGAAAGAGGCTATCAATCTGGAGATATGATTTAGACAAACTGTTTCATAACATATAACATAAACTCTGTGTATATGTATTCCACAAAGATTCATTCCCTGAATAAAATGAACCATAATTTGAATTTGATAATGGTAGAAAAGTTACAACATACTTTAAATAATCTAAAGTTTGGTATTAGAATCATGAATATTTAGTAGTCTTGAACATTAAATGGATATAATGTACAATATGTAGTTTATATTTAAATTAAAATTATTCCTTTATTCTAACCATTTTAAATAAAGAAGCTCTTTTAGAATAAAGTAAATTTGATATTTCTATGAGCTTAATGATGTAGTAATAAATTACAAGCTTAAAATTATAACTAACCTGAAATTAAACTTATCATTTGTGAACTGTAATGCTATTTTTAACTAAACTGAATATATCAGTATAGTTATGCAACTTATCAAGGATATTTCATGAAGATGAAAAGGAGTCATATAGCTATTACAAAATAAATAATGAAATATACCATGCTGTGTATCACTTTTAAATCAAAGGAACTCCTATTGAAGTTGTGAAATTGTAAGAGTTAAATTTTGTTGAGAGGAAGTGTGAAACCTTCTCAAAATGATCTAAGTATGATCATCCCAATTGTTTACATGTATCTGGATAGTTTAAAATTTTGTTTTAATTTATGAATAATAGTAATTTTTAATTAATTATTTGATGCAAAACATCAGTACTAGTGTAAGTTTTGTTTTATTGCAAAAATTTGATCATTCATCCATAGGACTACCTATGAGTTCAAGAACACTGTCTCTTCTTCTCCAAAGCTTTTGCAAACTCCTTTAGAAATCAAATCCTGTATTTGAGAATCTTTTCCTTTTTCACTTAAAAAAAAATGCTAACTTTTGTGTAAGCCCCCCAAAATAAATGAAGCATACAATCTGCTTCTCTATATAAAACTTTGTATCTCAAAGGAATATCCAAATGATTTCATCCATTCCACTGAAATGACAAGAATTTGTATTGCTTTTCGTTTGGCTATTTGTCCCTGTGCTTTATCCAACCTTGGCTTCAACAATTCTCTATGAACCAAAGGCTGAGGGGCCCCCAACTGCATCAGGCCCCCTGAACGGGTGAGACAGTCATTTGGCTTGATCTGTTTGGGAGGCAGCCGTGTGTTGGTGCCGGGTCCTGGGCTTGTTGCATGAGTTGGCTGTTTGAATCCTGGGACATATGCAGGGACACTTGGCTCGGTCTGGGAGGGGGGGACTGGTCCTGCTGGACTGAGTCTACCAGGTCGATCCCGGTCCTCAGGGGAGACCTTGATCTGGAGGAGGTGGGAATGGGGGTGGGAGGGGGGGAGGGGGAGGGGGCGAGAGTGGAGAACAGGGGAATCTGTGGCTATTATGTTGAACTAAATGATGTTGTAAAATAAATTTACTTAAAATTAAAAAAAAAAAAAAAAAAAATTCTTAGGATAAACAAAAAAAAAAAAAAAAAAAAAAAAAGAATTTGTATTGCTGAGTTTTATTACATTGTATGAAAATTCTGTAATTTGTTTATGCATTCTCAGATGCATGAACTTTGCTACTGGTATTTTACAAACTAAACCACATATTACATATATCTTTATTCCTTGTATCCATATACACATTTTCATTTATCTTGGGTACACCTGGAAATGGCTGTATAAAAGAGTAAGTTTTCAGTCAGGTGACAGTTTTGAACTGTTTTCCCACATGGAGACTTTAAGTTTGTATTCTTAAAAGTACAGCATGACAATGGCATTGGCGACAGTAGTATTTTATTTTAGTCATTGACATTATATTCCCTGAACTTATTGAACAACTTAGAAACATAGTAGGCAAATATTGAAACATTTAAGCTGTGATATAGGTATAAGACAAATGGGGGCCTATGCTGGGATGCTCAGCCTTGGTGCAGGGAGGAGGGCATGGGACCTGCCTCAGCTGAGTCTACCAGGCTGGGCTGACTCCCCAGGGGAGACCTTGCCTTGGAGGAGGTGGGAATGGGGGGTGGATTGCTGGGGAAGGCTGAGAGGTGGGAGGACAGGGGAATCCATGGCTGATATATGAAATTCAGTCAGTTATGAAATGAAATTTAGAGAGAGAGAGAGAGAGAGAGAGAGAGAGAGAGAGAGAGAGAGAGAGAGAGAGAGAGAAATGAAAGCCTGACAGTGGTGGCACATGCCTTTAATCCTAGCACTAGAGAGGCAGAGCCAGATGAATTTCTGTGAGTTTAAGGACATCCTCGTCTACAGAGTGAATTCCAGGACAGGCTACAAAGCTACACAGAGAAACCCTGTCTTGAAAAACTAAAAGAGAGAGAGAGAGAGAGAGAGAGAGAGAGAGAGAGAGAGAGAGAGAGAGAGAGAGAGAGAGAGAGAGAGAGAGAAATGGGAAGAGGACGCAAAATAAATCTGTAACACATATACAATAATTGTATATAAGGGAAAAACTAAAATAAATAATCTATAAATCAGTAGCTTATTAAAATATGTAACCACTTTACAATGTACCATATTAAACAAGGTAAAAAATGAAAGTGTAATATTTTGAAAATTAATTGAATTTTATACCTTTTTTTCAATGTTGATTATTATATTTAATGATATTTATCAGAATTAATTAACAGTAAAAGTTAATCTTCTACTTGTGATTTAGATTAACTTTCCATGTATGGATAACAAAGGAAATAACTGAGATATGGATAAATTTTAAAAATATGTAGTTTTCAAAATATTAACATGTTTAAAAAACTTGAAATATCTAAGAAATTGTTAAAGCACAAAAATATTATTGAATGGTTGTACCACTATATCTGGAAAAATATTACACAAGCAAATCAATCATTTTAAGTTTCAAAATATATAAATATATATTTATATTTGTTTCATATAATCAAATATACATAAACATTTGAAGAGACATTTGAAAATTATCACTATAAAACAAGGTAAGGACTCTATTCTGAACATTATTTCTCTTTCTCCAAAAGATACTTACTCATTTATATCTTAAATGACTTTGTGCTTATGACTATGAATATTATTACAGGGCACACATCACTTGCATGTATTTACATTATGTCTAATCAGCAAATACATATTATTAGCCTTTCCTAATATTTAATTTCTTGTATTTATTTTTATTTGATCTGGAAAAGACTTCAACTATTTCTTATGTATTCCATATTTGGATTTACTCTATGCCCCTCATTCATACACATCAAAATTGAAAGTGAAATTTATTCACTCAATGTTTTGTTGTATGTATATATGTGAGTTTTAATTTGTAATGAGATTAAGTGAGGAATAAATATTTTCATAAATACTACACATAATTCAAAGTAAACAAAGGGTAGCTTTGATATGTGAAATAAATCATAAATTTATTTCCATAAATTAAATTGTACCCGAATTTTTTTATATTTGTGCTACATCATGCTTCATAATTTATTGAATTTTACCATTTAAGCATTTCAGAAACTAACAAAGTAACAGCTTCCTGAAATGTATCTTTTTAAGTTAGTTTTCTATTGTTGTGGCAAAACACCACAACAAGGCAAATAAAAAAAGAAAGCATTTAATTTGGCTTATGGTTCAGAGAATGAGAGTCTATGATGCCAAAGAAAAGGCATGACAAAAAAGAATATCTAAGAACTTATACCCTTATGGTCAAGCAGGAAGGAGCATGGACACTGTAAATGGCCTGGGCCTTTTGAAACACCAAAAAACAGAAAAGCCTATGTGACACATTTTTGGATAAGGCCACATGAACTAATTCTTGCTCAACAATTCAACCAACTGGAGGCCAATTATTCAAATATATGAGTCAATGAGTGCTATATCCCGTCAAACCACCACAAAAAAAAAATTGTCCACACTGTAATTCTGGCTTTGTGTAGCCCGAGGAAAGATATCAAATATGATATCTTCAATAATTTTATTTTGGATCAACATCATTATGTTGCTTTTCAACAAAATTTCAGTTTTAAATGCAAATTCCATCTTGGAAGTGACACTTTATGCCCAAATTAGCTTTGGCCAATTTTCATAATTAGATATATCTTTTACATTATGGACTCAAAAAACAGCTTCAGCTCATTCATAAATGATATTCATCTGTCACTATTGTCTAAAATTTCATTAAAAATTCAGGCGTTTTACTTCTATGTGGAGTCCTTTTTTTTCCCCCTTTTATTTTATTTTATAATATTATTCAGTGCTACATATCAGCCCGGAATTCCCTTGTTCTCCCCACTCCCCTTCCCCCCAGATCACCGCCTATTCCCACCTCCTCCAGGGCAAAGCCTCCCCCGAGGACTGAGATCAACCTGTATGGGAGGCATCTAGGCAGTGGTACAGGATCCTGTGCTCATTTCATGAGTTGGCTATGTGGAGTCCTTTTAAATTATGTTTAATTTTAACAGTGAGAGCTAGAAAAGATGTTTTTTGAAATATATTATGCAATTCTATAGTTTATACTCAAAATTTAAGAACTCATTAATTCAAAAGAAAGTCTCATCAAACAATGATAAAGCAGTCGGAAGATCAGAACTGTGACTGGCATAACAAGTAAAGTATAAAACTATAGTTAATTATATATTAGTAATAAGCATTTACATTGTAAATACAAACTGATAATTGTATTACTGCATTATTGAGATACTGGAACCACACTAGATTTAGAATCATTACAATCAACAATCAATAATTAAATTCACAGTTCAAATTTTAAAAGCTCCTGTAGGTAAAATATATGTCTGAACATTTAAACATGTATCTAAAACAATATCAAGGTAACTAATTTGTTTTAAATAATATTATGATTCAAAACTAAAGCAGAAAAATTCTGTATAAAAAAATAGCCTATCTATGATTGTATATCTTAAATAATTTTGATATCTTAAATATCTTAAAGATAATATTTCTCCTTTTTTATTTTATTATGTGTGGTTAGATACTGAATTGCTATAACTCAGATTTCCCCAGAGTATGACTCATGGATCAAAATTCACCCACAAAAATTTAGGTAAATAGAAATACATTATAAAGAAGTCATTGGTGTTAATATTATCTGTGTCTATGCTCATGCTGGTTTGGGAAAGTTGAGAAATTCTCCAAGTGTTCTTTTTACTTGATGAAATATAATGTTTAATTTCAGACCTTTAGAGACTTTCCAATTAGTAGTCTAGTAAACTCCTCTTTTGAAATAATTTATAGTCAGTTCAAACCCATAGTTTGTATATAAAATATTAGAAATGGTATTTGTTTAATGAGAATGTTGGAAATAATAACAGAAGTCATGTTAAAAACCTGATAATCAAAAATATTTTTGAAGGAATTTGAAAGTTTTTTGTGTATGGCTGATAAAGATTTAATAAATTGTATTTTAAACCATAAAAGTAATATGAGCTCTTGGACTTTGTATTCTATTTTTACTAGTTGATTGCATATACAAAGTATATTAAGATAAATATAAATACTAAGATAATATTCAGGGATATTGTAAGAATAAATGCAAGAAACATGGTTCAAATAAAGATTGGCATTAATGTTCTAACTACATCAGTATAGTCTAAAAGAATCCTGAAACTAATAAAAATACAGTTGAAAGTCATTAACAGTACAATTTGAAAGGATATAAAGGCCAAATATTCTTCAAATAATTCATTATAAAAACCTAACAAAGAGTATAACATACATTTTCACATTTAATCTAGGATTTAATAAAATATTCATATGACTTTTAAGAATAATTAAACTAGGGTCTACTAAATAAAGACTAAAAGATTGCAGAGTTCTATTTAATATTAGGATGGGGAAATTCCAGAAATTTTAAATTTGTTGTGTAAACGTAAATATGAATGTACATGTAAATGATTTCTACTGACATTCTCCAAAATAATTTATTGTGTACTATATCCTTTTTGAACAGTACATTCATAAACATGTAATTTCATATTATTTGAATTTACAAAAATTTAAGATATTATTCAGCTATATGTTAAAAATTTAGGAAGCCAATTTTTATACTTTTAATTGTATCAATGTTTTAAAAAGAATAATAAATCAATAGCTTATATTTTGTACTATTTTCTTACTTAGAATAATAATCTTGGATAAATGGAATGCAGAAAGGTAATCTTAAACACTGTCAAAGATTTAACAAAAAAGATAGTGATGTAAATAACAAATATCATTATTTTATTTGCTGTTTTAAGATGAAATTAAAATGCAAGGCAATTACAGTATTGTTAAAATTAATGATTGCCATATACATCTAAATGTGCATTTTTACTTAACTAGATAAATATTAATATATAAATTTCACATGAACTATTGCTTAAGTATTTTCATGTATTGATATATCAGCATATCAATATAGTTTAGAAATAATATTTTACTTTTTATTTTTCCCTTTTATTGCAAATGGATTTTTCTTATCCAATTTATCCTGATTATACTTTCTCCTTCCTCTACTCCTCTCAATCCCTTCTCATTTCATCAACTCTCCAGATCCACTCCCTTTCTGTCCCTCATTATAAAAAAAAAAAAATACAGCTTCATAGAGATAACAACCGAACATGACAAAATAAAATGTGATAAAATGAAGCACAAAGTATCATATCAATGTTGGATAAGGCAACCCAACAGGAGGAAAAGAGTCCCCAAAACAGGTACAAGAGTCAGAGACACAATAGTTCCCAAAGTCAGGATCCCGTAAAAACACTAAGCTGATAGTTATAATATTTATGCAGAAATTCTAATGCAGACTTAAGCATGCCATTCAGTTTGCTGCTTTAGTTTCTGTGAGCTCATGTGTGCTTTGCTTAGTTGATTCAAAGGGCCTTATAATCCTTGCATCCTCCATCCCCTCTGGCTATCATATGCTTTTTGCCTCCTCTTCTGTGGGATTCCCTGAGCTCTGAGGTGAGAAACTAGAATTTTTACAAGTTAATTTTATATCCAGCCAGTTTGTTGAAAGTGTCTATCATTTCTAGGAAATCACTAGTAGGATTTTCAGAGTCACTTATGTATACCATCATTTTATCTACAAGATATAATACTTTGACTTCTTCGTTTCTGACTTATACCATGTTTGCTATTTCAGTTGTCTTATTGCTATAGCTAAGAATTTAAGTACTATATTGAGTAGACACAGGGAGAGTAGACTTTTGTCTTTTCCTGATTTTAGTGGAATTGCTTTGATTTTCTCTCAGTTTAATTTGATGTTGTCTATCGACTTGCTCTAAAATGCTTATATTATTTTCTGCATGACCCATATAGCCTTAATTTCTACAGCACTTTTATCATGATGGAATGGTGGATATTGCCAAAGGCTTTTGTAACATCTACTGAAATTATCATGTGAGGTTTTTTTTTTTTTTTTTTTTGAAATTTTATTTATAAATGTGTTACCTTTACTGATTTTTGTATGATAAACCATTCCTACATTTCTGGGTTGAATCCTACTTGATCATGGTAGGTGATCTTTCTGATGCAATCTTGGATTCTCTCTGAAAGCATTTTATTGAGTATTGTAGCATGAATCTTAAAGAGTCTTATTAATAAAAACAAACCTGGACCCAGGTATTGGGGTGAATGCTGGAAGATCAGAGAAATAGAACAAGCCACAGCTTCCTCATCTGAACAGTTCCTCAGCTGATCCTGTTTCCTCTGACTGGAAGCCTCTCAGTCCTCATCCAGAACGAATCTTAGCTGAACTGTTGCTCAGAAGCCTAAAAACCTTAACCAGCTAGTTTCTGGTTTTCACGCCTTTTATACCTTTTCTGCTTCCTGCCATCACTTCCTGGGATTAAAGGCTCTTGTTACCACGCCTGTTTCCAGTGTGGCCTTGAACTCACAGAGATCCAGACAGATCTCTCCCTCTGGAATGCTAGGATTTAAAGGCTTCTGTGCCACCATTTTCTGGCCTCTATATCTAGTGACTGTTCTGTTCTCTGACCCCAGATAAGTTTATTAGGGTGCACAATATTTTGAGGAACACAATATCACCACAGAGTATTATACATATACATATACATATACATATACATATACATATACATATATATATATATATATTCATAAGGGAAATTGTTTTATAATGCTTTCTCTTTATTGAGTCTTTATGTGATTTCGGTATCAGGTAACTGTGTTCTCATAAAATGAGTTGGGTAATATTCCTTCCGTTTCAATTTTGTTGAGTAATTTGAAGAGTATTGGTGAAAACTATTTGAAAGTCTGGTAGAATTTTGTGGTAAAACCATCTGTCCCTGAACTTAGTTTTAGTTTTGAGACTTTCTCTATAGGTGTATATACATTATTTATCTTATCTTGATTTGACTTTACAAGTGGTACCCACTGAGAAAAATATTCATTTCTTTTAGATTTTCCAATTTGGTAGTTTACAGTTTTGTAAAGTATTATTCTATGGATTTCCTTGATAACTGTTACTGTGTCCCCCTTTTTACTTCTGATTTTGTTAATTTGGTTATTCTCCACCTGCCTTCTAGTTACTTTGGATGATGAATTGTCTATCTTGTTGAATTTCTCAAAGAACCAAATTTGTTTCACTGATACTTTGTCTTGCTCTCTGTTTCTATTTTATTGATTACAGCGGAGTTGGCTTATTTCTTGTCTTCTACTCCTCTTAAATGTACTTATATATTTTCGTCCTAGAGCTTTCAGGGGTGCTGTTAAATTTCTAGTATGAGATGTCTTTAATAATTTTTTAATGTAGGCACTTAGTGCTATGAAATTTCTTCAGCATGGCTTACAGTGAATCCCATAGTCTTGGGTATTCTGTGTATTAATTTTCACTGGATTCTAGAAAGTCTTCAATTTCTTTCTTGAATTTTGTTTTGACCCCCTTTTTAGTATGGAATTATGCAGTTTCCATGAGTTGTTAAGATTTCTGTTGTCTCTATTTTTTATTGATATCCAGATTTAATAAAAGGGATTTTGATATGATTCAGAGAGTTGTTTTAATTTTCTTTTATCCATTGAAACTTGCTTTGCAACTGAGTATGTGATCAATTTTGTAGAAAGTTTCTCAAGTTCCATAGAAGAATGTATATTCTTTTCTGTTTGGGTAAAATGTTTGTAAATATCTGTTAGTTCCATTTGGTTTATAATATCTGTCAGTTCCAGTTTTTCTCTGTTTAGTTTTTGTTTGAATGATCTGTTCATTGGTGAAAGTTGAGTATTGAGGTTTCATATTGTCAACGTTTGAAGATCGATATGTCATTTAAATTATGGTAGTGTTTCTTGTACAAACTCAGGTAGCCTTTTGTTTGGGCATAGATGTTAAAAATTGAATTGTCATCTTGGTGGTTTTTTTCTCTAATAAGAATGTAATATCCTTTTTCTTCTCTTCTCATTAGCTTTTGTTTGAAGCCTATTTTTTTTAGATGCTAAAATGGCTACAGAAACCTACTTCTTATGTCCGTTTGTCTGGAATAACTTTTTCCATCCCTTTATCCTGAAGTATTCTCAATCCTTGATGTTGACATGTCTATCTCGGATGAAGCAAAAGAACAGATCTTGTTTTTGCATCTATTCTTTTAGTTTGTTTCTTTTTATTGGGGTGAGATCATTGAGGTTAAGAGATATAAATGATGAATGATTGCTTGATTTATGCTATTTTGTTGTTGTTGGTGGTGGTGGTAGTGGTGGTAGTACTAGTGGTTGTATGTGTGTGTGTGTGTGTGTGTGTGTGTGTGTGTGTGTGTATGTGTGACTTCTTTTGATTTTGCTGCTATGAAATTATTTATTTCCTGTGTTTTCATGTGCATATTTAATCTCCTTAGGTTAGAGATTTCCTTCTAGCAACTTCTGTTGGGCTGCATTTATAAAAAGCTGTTGGTTAAATTTGGCTTTATCATATTCTATCTTATTTTCTCCATCTACAGTGATCGACAATTTTCCTTGGTATAGTAGTCTGGGCAGACATGTATGTTCTCTTGGAGTTTGCAGAATATCTGGCCTTGACCTTCTGGCTTTTAGTGTCTCCCTGAGAAGTGCAGTTATAATATGTCTGCCTTTATATGTTACTTGGCCTTTTTCCTTGCAGCTTTTAATATTCTGTATGTTTTGTATGTTTATTGTTTCAATTATTATGTGGCAAATGACTTTCTTTTCAAGTCCAACTATTTGGTGGTCAGTATCCTGCTTGTACCTTTATAGACATCTTTTTTTTTTAATTTGGTACAATGCTTTTTTAATGATTTTGATGAAAATAATTTCTCAGACTTTGGGCTAGGATTCTTTTCTTTCTTCTATTTCTATTATGATTAGCTTTGTTCTTTTCAGTGTACCAGATTTCCTAGATGTTTTGTGTCAGGGGTTTTTATTAGGTTTAACCTTCTCTTTGAACACTGTATCCATTTCTTCTGTTGTATCTACCACACATTCTTCCATCTCTTATAATCTGTTGGTGCTGCTTGCCTTGTGGTTCCTATTTGAATTCCTAAAATTTTCAGTTTTGGAATTTCCTCATTTTCTCTTTATTGTTTTTATTTCCATTTTCAGGTCTTGAACAGTTTTATTCTTTTCCTTTAACTGTTTGTTGTGTTTTCTTTGCTTGCTTTAATGGATTTATTTATTTTCTGCAATCTTTTGTGGTTTTCTGGATTTCTTTCTTTTTTTCCCTTTTTTTGTTTTTTGGTTTTGTTGGTGGTGTTGTTTGAGACAGGATTTCTCTGTGCAGCTTTGTGCCTTTCCTAGAACTCACCCTGTAGCCCACGCTGGCCTCAAACTCATAGTGATCGCCCTACCTCTGCCTCCCGAGTTGCTAGGATTAAAGGCATGTGTCACCACCACTCGGTTCTTTTTCTGGATTTCTTAAAGGGATGTATCCATTTCCAATTTGAGGACCTCTATCATTTTTATGTAGTTGGTTTTAAGGTCTTTTGCTTGTGCTTCAGCTATATTGGAATGTTCAGGGCCTGCCATGTAGGATATCTGGGCTCCAGTAAATCCATTGCCCTGGTTATTATTTATTTATTTATTTTATGGGGGGGGGTTGGCTTGAGACAGGGTTTCTCTGTGTTGCTTTGGAGCCTTTTCTGTAACTCACTCTGTAGCCCAGGCTGGCTTCAAACTTACAGAGATCCACCTGACTCTGCCTTCAAAGTGCTAGGTTTCAAGGCATGTGCCACCACTGCCCAGCTTGTCCTGGATATTTATTTATGGTATTTTTTTCTCTGTCATTAGTCCTCTAGACCTGGCAAGATTATAGTTCTAAGTGCTGATTTCTGGGTTTGTCTTCATTGGCCTGATGTATTGGTCCTTTGTTTCTGATTCCTCACTATGTTTTTTAGAGAGTGTGATTCCTGTGTGTTTCTTGTTTTACTGGCCTGGTCAGCTAGTGTGTTTATAGGGAATGTCTGCTGGGCTTGGAGCCCAGGATACTGGGATAAGTTGGGAGAGGGATGGTTGTAGGAGAAGGTCTTTGTAATCAGTTGTGGGTAGGTGAAAAAGAGAAGGGATATCTCAGAAGATTTCCTGTTATAGAGCTGGAGATGAAACTGAGGAAAATGAAACCAGGATCAGTAGGAGAGATATGGGTCTGCCTTCAGCCTACTAGTTACCTTGAGAGGAGCAGCCTTTGGATTGGCAGGGGGTGCCTGCTGGGGTTGGGATTGGGACAATGCAAGGAGTCATGAGAGGCAAGTTAGAAGAAGAAGATCGATAAGATCCACAGGAGATATGAGCAAGGTGGCAAAGAACACGGCCATAGATGTTCTGCTACAGAGCTGGGGATGAGACTGGAAAATTGGATCTGGAGAAACAAAGAGAGTAGAGAAGGTCAGCCTGGAAACAATTTTTTTTCTTAAACACTAAACACAACTTCTCTTCCTCAATTAAAAAAAAATCAATTCATCTTTTTAATTCATGGAAAAGTACATTTACTGCTACTATTTTTAATATACATGCTTTTAATACCTATTATAGTAACTAACCAATTTTAACTTCAAAATGAAAAGTAAATTTAAAGCTTGTCTGGTTCTAGTAAACATGGAAGTTTTATTGAGTTGAGTGTTACACATTCATCTGGTATTCTTTATTTCACTTTTATTGAAAATTTTATTTAAAAAGCAAATAAAATATTAAAAATAGACCACATAAAGCTGTAAAGCTGGTGAATAATTTATGAAAAGAGAACAACAAAACCAGGCCTGGAAACTATTGAAAGAGCATCACAGAAAGTAATTGATGTATAAAACAGAACACTTTACCAATAACCAAGTCAAAGTTGGGCACCAGTCAGGATTTTCTAAAGGAACATAATTGACTGAATGTATTGGATATTAGACTGGCTCACAGGGTGTAGTATGGGTAGTCCAATCATTATTGTCTTAAAAGGGAAAGACTGAGAACCTAGTACTTGTTCAATCTGTAATGCAGACATCTTCTCAGTCCTAATCTCTGCTGTAGTCCTAGAAGACTCCAAGAGAACTGCTAGGTATTGTTACCATTGTTTTGTTTTGAAATCCTGTTGAGTAGCATCTAATACTGGCCACAGAAATAGGAGACACAAAATTCCCTGCAAGAGTGAAGGCAAACAGGCAAAAAAAAGCAAAGTTTCCTTCTTCCATGTCCTTTGATGTAGGCTGCCGCATATAGATGAGGCCCAGATTTATGATTTTTCTACTTCAAATTAACTGATTAAGAAGATATTTCACAGGAGCACAGAGTAGCTTGGGATTTGGTTGATTAAAAATACAGTCAAACTGAGAACCAAGATTATCCAGCACAGGTATGGGTTAGAAATGAAAAGGACTGTATTAAGAACACGGACGAGATAACAATCCTAGCTTACAGTCCAAGAACAATACATATTCAGAAGAGGTTTCACATGGAATTTAGAAACAACTGGAGTTGATAGACTTAATCTTTTATTTTTATTTGTTTTTGTATTTATTTATTTATTTATTTTTGAGACAGGGTTTCTCTGTGTAGCTTTGTGCCTTTCCTGGAACTCACTTGGTAGCCCAGGCTGGCCTTGAACTCACAGAGATCCGCCTGGCTCTGCCTCCCGAGTGCTGGGATTAAAGGCGTGCGCCACCACCGCCCGGCTTATTTTTATTTTTTAACATAACAATCTGAATTTTGGCTGTCTTTCCAATGTTCCCTAAATTAAGCATTTAATGATCTCTTTGGAGACATCTACTTGTCATTAGACAATATAGTTTCAAGAATTTCCATCCAAAATTTTGTTGCTAACTCAATCACATTCAAGTAAGCTGGCATTTTATATTGTTAATATAGCTCTGAATGCAATAGTGAAGATCAATGATTATGATTTGACATCTCCCATCCACAAAACAGGTAGTTAGAATGAGGAAGAATTATAGTATGATCAAATGAGTTGAAATAGTCTTCAAAGATGATAAAACACTGTATTTGTAACAAAGTATGGGTTTGTGTGTATGTCACTGACTTTGGAATGGTTTTTTTATACTTTTATCTGTCTGTATATCAATTTTTATATGTTCTGTTGACTTGTCAGCACCTCAGTAAATGCCTTTAATGATTTCTGATCTTTATCAAGCCTATTAAAGTGTTCTTCATGCATGATAATTTTTTTCTCATCTCTAGTATATCAATCTGTCACTATTTGATAATATTCAAACTCTAGCTAAAAAAAAAAAAAAAAAAAAAAAAAACCGAGTCTACCCCTGCTCCAGTGTTCTACCTCAACTTTCCTGTATGACAGCTTCTTCCTTCCCCTGAGCCTGAATGTTGTTAGATAGGCATACCGCACTTTCACATTTATTAACATGCTGGTTCTTTAAGAATGAAAGCATGACAAATTATGACTTTGTAAACTATATAGACAGTCTCACAGGTATTGTAAGTGTGATCCTTATATCTCTTTTTCTGTCACTCTTTACACATATTGTTAATTCTATAGATGAGAGCAGAAATACCGCCCACTCAAATTAAAGCAAGCTTTTTTATTTGTATACATTGTCTCTCGCTAAGGCAAAGTTCAAGAGATAAGCATTGAATAAAAGGAAGATAAGATTTTTTTTAATAGCTCAGGAGCAAGGGCTTTCTAAATTCAACATTTTACAGAAGTAGAACATACACAAGCTTTACAAGTTGGTCAAAACTACCTGCTGAAACAAGAACATAATTGAAAAGTGGTCACAACAAGGTAGTCATAACAAGGCGGTCATAACAACTTCCTGAAGAAAAGGTAGAGTTACAAAGATGGTCATAACAACTTCCTGAATAACAGGAATGGTTGCCATTTCCTGAAAAAAGAGCTCAGAAACATTTGTAGTTATGATTACAATTGGGGCATAGTCTTATCCTTGAGAAACAGATTTAATCATGAACAAGAATGAACCTAGTTTGTCTTTACTATAGGATGGCTTTCAAGCTAAAGATTGAAGCAGGACATTTTATTAAGATGAGGACCATTGTGATTACATTAATCATATTCAGACAACTCAATGTGACTTCCCATCTCACATTCCTTTCTTAATGATATATTTGTTTTCTTTTATTAATTGATTGGTTGAATTTTATTTTGTATAGTTTTGTTTTGTTTTATTAGTTGATTAATTAAATATTTTGAGATAGAATTTTAGCTTGGAGCTATGGCTTTCCTGGACCTCATTGTGTACACCAAGGTGACTTCAAGCACATAAGGATTCTATATCTGCGTTACAATTGCTGGGATTAAATATGTGCATGACCATACCCCATGTATTATAGTGCTTTTCAAAGACAGTTTGTGCTGATGTATACTTTACCATTGGATCTACCGTATTTTAGTTTTCTTCATGTGTGTGTTTGTGGCACATTGGACACTTGAAATGTTATTATCTATAGAATTCATACTTTTCTTTTTCCTCTGGCTTTGAGGTTTTATAATTGTTGTTGTTGTTCTTTGGAGTTTTGCTAGGCAGTTTCTGTAACTATGATCAGCTTAGGTTTAAACTTAGTGTTTTTGCACATCTTTTATAAGATTCTGAGTTCAAAATGTACAGTAACCATGTGTGTGTGTGTGTGTGTGTGTGTGTGTGTGTGTGTGTGTGTGTGTTTTGTCCTAATTTGTAGTATAATTCTTAGAAAGAGGAAAGTGGTAAATAAGGAAGAAGACAAAGAACTTGTTCCTTCCTACTTCAAGCTAAATTCAGTTGGAATAACAATAAGGGAACTACAACCCAATGTCACCTTTATTTTTGACATTGTGTGATAAAAAACAAAATTGATAATATGAGCACAAGGGTCCTTCATATTTGGAGGACAGAAGGATCATTTCTGCTATTCCTGGCTTTCTCACATTCTATGTAGGTATTTTAAAGAACATATGTGTAGTTGCCTCCCTGTGGGATAAGGACAATGGCTGTGTAACTGATTCTGCACTAAGACCTCAAATTAACAAGGACTAACCTCCATTTGTCATCCAAGACTTCACCTTGAATTTGTGAAGTATTAGTAGACGCAGATTTACAACACTTATCAAACATGGCAAGTTCTTTCTACTAGATAACAGGATAGATTTCTGAGATATTTCTACAAAATAGCATTTTGTTATTTCAAGAATTAACTCTAAGTAATATAATTTGAAAAAATTACTGTTAATGCTATTTTTTCATTTTTTATAACAGAATATATATATATATATATATAATATATATATATATATATGTTGTTTTTTATATTTGCCTATATTTATAACATAAAAGTTTTACTTTCTGGGGTTAACATATTTATTAATTTAGATGTTAAATAAACAAACATGTGAACATAACAAATGGAGAATTAAACCATAACTATGGATGGAATAATTCCGAGATGAACATATATCAATGTATTTGTTTCTATTAAAGATAATAGAATGTGTTTAGATTCATATTCATTATGCTTCATAATTATATGTATATGCAACAATAGAAATTTTAAAACAATTTTATATATTCTTTGAAAAATTTTGTTCATTTTTGATCATGTTAATAAACTATTGTGTCCTTCCAACTCCATCTAGTACATCCAATTAATTTACCTCTCAAATTCACATCATCTTTTAAAATTTTAATTCACATCCTGAGTCCAATTAATGTCACTCATACACACATTAATATCTGGTCATCAATTGGTATTGGGTAACTGTAGCTTTAGTTTTCTGCCTTGCCCACAGTCAGGACAAATCCTTGTCACCTGCCAGTCCCACAGCCGCTCAGACCCAACCAAGCAAACACAGAGACTTATATTGCATACAAACTGTATGGCCGTGGCAAGCTTCTTGCTAACTTTTCTTATATCTTAAAGTAACCCATTTCTAGAAATCTATACCTTGCCACGTGGCTCGTGGCTTACCAGCATCTTCACATGCTTCTTGTGCTGGCGGCATCTGGCAGGCAGTCCTTCTGCCTTCCTGTCCTTTTATTTCTCCTCTCTGTTAGTCCCGCCTATCCTTCCTGCCTAGCCACAGCCGATCAGGTTTTATTTATTGATCAATCAGAACAACTTGACATACAGACCATCCCCCAGCACAGCCAAGTGCAGACCATCTCAGACACCTGCACTCAGGCCCATGGTCCTAATCATCCTCTATGCGGACCTGCTGGGTAACGCCACAAAGAACCCAAGAAGGGCTCCCACAGGACATACATGACATCCCACAGCAGGTAACTTGCTAATGGGCATATCCCCTCTTAAAAGCAGTGTAGCTTTCTAAAAAAGAGATTAAGAAAAAGTATTCATCAGGTATGTGCAATTAACAATGTGAAAAAGAATATTTAAAATATGGAAGAGTCATAATTTCTGTACAAATCGATCTCAAAAACATAATGTAGAATAAACATCACATGGAATTCTACTTGAATAAAAAAACAAGGACACTATGACACAGTACCAAAGAATTAAAAAAAATTAAAAGTTGTCTATGCTTGAGTTATAAAGAATACCCCCATTTAAAGAAAATGTTCATTATTTAAAGAACACAGTAAAGCATTCTGTATCATATATATGTATATTTAACATATGTACAATGAAAATAACGTAAGTAAAAACAAAGAAAATGTAATGAGGTAGAATTAATTAAATACTGCCTTCATGGACCAGTATGTGGGAAGGGGGGAAAGGAGAAAGACTAAGACGCAGCATGGTAACAGATGAGTGTGATAAAATGAGTAGGAGAAGAAAAAAATACTAATGATAAAGATATTGAATATGCAGTCCACAATATATACATATACATGTATATCATGTAAGGAAAATTCATAAGAAATCTAATTTTTTTGGTTTTTTGAGGCAGGGTTTCTCTGTGTAGTATTGGTACCTGTCCTGGATCTCGCTCTGTAGACCAGGCTGGCCTTGAACTCACGGAGATCAGCCTGCCTCTGCCTCCCACATGCTGGAATTAAAGGCATGTGCCATCACTGCCCTGCTAAGAAAATTAATTTTTAAGAAAATATAGAACTGATTAACTTCAACTCTGAGGAAGACAACTTTAAAATACAGGGAAATTTAAAAAATATATGAAAGTGTGGCTGTCTCTAAAAACAAACATTAGATATACATGTTTAGAGGTGGCAGTATGAAAAGGTTACTGCAACATGTACACATAAAATTGTAAGTAGAGTGATAAAAGAAAACAAAACAAAACACAAATAAGCTTTATAACTCACTTTACCCAATGTGTATCACAATAAAATGAAAATTATCAGTGTCAAGGTACCTAAAATCAGTGGACCTGTCAACTCATGTATGAATCCCATCTTATAGGCAGAGTATATCCAGTGGGAACTTGCTTTTGCACAACATACATGCCTCCAATTATTTGATGAAGTCACGATAATACTGATACCATTTTGTAAGAAACATATGAAGGCAAATGGACAAAATATCATTGGAACATTCAAGAAAAAAAGTTCAACCTATTATATTATTTTAGTATATTGAAAACAATATGTGTTATGATCAGAAAAGTTATTCATAGCATTTATTGCATATTGTCTTAAATATTAAACTGAACTTCTCCATGTTGAATAAACTTCAGAAGTTAATACTCATATTTCACAAGAAGAAAAATCACAATGACATTTAAAATCTTACTCAAATTCAAAATGCAATGAATTACTCATATACATATATCTGAAGGCACACACATACACTAAAATTTAATTAAAATAGTTGTAAAATAATAAAATTAGATTTATAAACTTAATGTGTACAAAATATTTTTAAAATATTTCAACAGTGAAAGAAAAAAAGTAGAAGGTAGATCATTTGAGTACCATAATTTTATTTCTGTGTTCTCCAATTATTGTTTGTTTAGTTGTTTTTACATGTACTACTTTTAAAATTACACATAGATTAATTCTGTATTTGAATACTTAAAAATTCCATCAATATGACTCAATAATAAAGGAGATATACCCATTAAATGTGTTATCACACTTCAAATAGAATTTCTAAATAGTATCTTACTCTTCTTAGCATGCTCCTAGCATTTTTTGTGTTCTGTCTTTTAAACATCATTTTTCATGTACAAATAAAATCATTATCACAAACTACAATATATTTAATCTGTTTTAGATATGCAATGCTATTTACTTATTCTTTGTTTTAATATTATAATTCATATGTACTATTGTTTAAATAAAATAAGAAATAATATATGTGTATATGTTCTCAAACCTTTCATTATAACAAATATTTGTCATTTTTAATAGTGAAAGAAATTTTATTACATCAGAGTCTTCTGAGTCAATTTATTACTCACCATGAAAGGATGTATGGATTACTATATAAAGAGGAGAGAAAAAAAAGGTTTCAAAAGGTTAACAGAAAGGCTTAGGGATATTAATTGTGCTTCTGCTTTCAAAGTCACTGGAAAAAGAAGTTGGGCTTTTCCAGGCTCTTGGCTCTCAAAATGATGATCAGCAACAGGATTGCACTGTATTTTCCCTGAGTCTTTTTTTTTAATTAATTAATTAATTTTTTTATTTTACAACACCATTCAGTTCCACATAATAGCCACAGATTCCCATGCTCTCCTCCCCCCTCCCCCCAACCCACTCCCCATTCCCACCTCCTCCAGATCAAGGTCACCCCTAGGACCTGGATCGACCTGATAGACTCAGTCCAGGCAGGTCCAGTGCCGCCCTCAGACCGAGCCAAGCATCCCTGCATAAGTCCCAGGATTCAAACAGCCAACTCATGCAACAAGCCCAGGACCCAGCACCACCCCCCATTTGCCTCGCAAACAGATCAAGCCAAATGACTGTCTCATCCATTCAGAGGGCCTGACCCAGTTGGGGGCCCTTCAGCCTTTGGTTCAGAGTTCATGTGCTTCCATTCATTTGGCTATTTGTCCTTGTGCTTTATCCAACATTGGCTTCAACAATTCTCACTCATATAAACCCTCCTCTTTCTCACTAATTAGACTCCCAGCGCTCCACCAGGGGCCCAGCCGTGGATGTCTGCATCCAGATTCCTCAGTCCTTGGATGGGGTTTATGGCACAACTATCAGGGTGTTTGGCCATCCCATCACTAGAGTAGGTCAGTCCTGGCCATCTCTCAACCATTGCCAGCAGTCTTTTGCGGGGGTATCTTTGTGGATCTCCGTGGGCCTCTCTAGCTCTCTGCTTCCTCCCCTCCTCATGTGGTCTTCATTTATCATGGTCTCCTATTCCTTGTTCTTCCTCTCTTTTCTTGATCTAGCTAGGATCTCCCGATCTCTTTCCCTCAACCATCGCCCTTCATTGGTCCCACTCATGTCCAGGCTGTTCATGTAGCTCTCATTCATTTCTCCGTGTCTTTCTTGGGGTCCCGTTTTCCAGGTAGCCTCACTGGTGATGTGATGTGAGTAGCAGTCCAGTCATCCTTGTTCCACATCTAGCATCCTCCTATGAGTGACTACATACCATATTTTTCTTTCTGAGTCTGGGTTACCTCACTCAGGATGATTTTTTCTAGATCCATCCATTTGCCTGCAAACCTCATGATGTCATTGTTTTTCTCTGCTGAGTAGTATTCTATTGTGTATATGTGCCACAATTTATTTATCCATTCTTCAGTTGAAGGGCATCTAGGTTGTTCCAGGTTTTGGCTATTACAAACAATGATGATATGAACATAGCTGAGCAAGTGCTCTTGTGGTATGATTGAGCATTTCTTGGGTATATGCCCAGGAGTGATATAGCTGGATCTTGGGGGAGATTGATTCCCAATTTTCTAAGAAAGCGCCATATTGATTTCCAAAGTGGTTGTACAAGCTTGCATTCCCACCAGCAGTGGAGGAGAGTTCCTCTAGTTCCACATCCTCTCCAGCATAAAGCGTCTTCAGTGTTTTTGATCTTAGCCATTCTGACAGGCATAAGGTGGTATCTCAGAGTTCTTTTGATTTGCATTTCCCTGATGATTAGGGATGTTGGGCAATTCCTTAAATGTCTTTAGCCATTTGAGTTTCCTCTGTTGAGAATTCTCTGTTTAGTTCTAAAGCCCATTTCTCAATTGTACTGTTGGTCGTTTTGATGTCTAATTTCTTGAGTTCCTTATATATTCTGGATATCAGTCCTCTGTCACCTGTGGGGTTGGTGAAGATCTTTTCCCATTCTGTAGGCTGTCGCTTTGCCTTGTTGACCATATCCTTTGCTCTACAAAAGCTTCTCAATTTCAAGAGGTCCCATTGACTGATTGTTTGTCTCAGTGTCTGTGCTACTGGTGTTATATTTGGGAAGTGATCTCCTATGCCAATGCATTCAAGACTACTTCCTACTTTCTCTTCTAGCAGGTTCAGAATAGCTGGATTTATGTTGAGGTCTTTGATCCACTTGGACTTAAGTTTTGTGCACAGTGACAGATATGGATCTATTTGCAGCCTTCTACACGTTCATATCCAGTTATGCCAGCACCATTTGTTGAAGATGCTTTCTTTTTTCCATTGTACACTTTCGCAGATGACATGATAGTATACTTGAATGACCTCAAAGATTCCACCCAGGAAATGATAAAGCTTATAAACACCTTCAGTAACATAGCAGGATACAAGATCATCTCAAAAAAAAAAAAAAAAAATCAGTAGCCCTCCTATATACAATTGACAAACAGGCTGAGAAGGCAATTAGAGATACATCACCCTTTACAATAGCCACAAATGACATAAAATACCTTGAGGTAACACTAACCAAGCAAGTGAAGGACCTATATGACAAGAACTTTAAGTCCCTGAAAAAAGAAATTGAAGAAGATCTCAGAAAATGGAAAGATTTCCTATGCTCATGGATAGGCAGGGTTAACATAGTAAAAATGGCAATCTTACCAAAAGCAATCTACAGATTCAATGCAATCCCCATCAAAATACCAACACAATTCTTCACAGACCTGGAAAGAATAATACTCAACTTCATATGGAAAAAAACAAAAACAAAAAACAAACAAACAAACAAACAAAAAAAAAAAAAAACAGGATAGCCAAAAGAATCCCGTACAATAAAACAACCTCTGGAGGCATCACAATCCCTGACTTCAAGCTCTACTATAGAGCTACAGTAATAAAAACAGCTTGGTATTGGCATAAAAACCGACATGTGGACCAATGGAATCAAATTGAAGACCCTGACATTAACCCACACACCTATGAACATATAATTTTCCCTGAGTCTTTAGTAGAGTTTGTCAAAGTTGTGGTACTCCCTTGTTGACTATGGCCAGTGGCCCTTCCATTGCATGATCCTGACTGACACAGAAGAGTGTCACACTTTAGATTACCATAAATCTCCCAACACATTCTTTCTCTGGTTGGTACATTTAACAAAACTATAAGGATGTTTACTATAAACAAATTGATGTTTCGAAGCTATTTGGAAAGGTGTGTTTATTCCTAATAAAGAGGATTCTCTCTTTCTAATGTACTTGATAGAAGTATGCATTTAATAAAGAAATCTGGTTAAACTAAATGAAATACAGAAGAAAAAATCCAAACAGGTTGTTCTAACAAAGATTCTTAGATGACTTTCAGAAACTCACCGAATTCTGTGATTTTACACGTATCATTTGGAGCATATGTTAATTCTCTATGAAAAAAATTTCATTAACTTTCATCATACTCTAAATGGTGCACATACCCAGGGATGTTTTGACTGTGAGTTAATGGATAATTTTAATATAGGATTTGAATCCTGTATTAGTGGTACCTAAATTAGATTTTGTCATTGTTACTTTAAATTTTTCACTAAACAGTGGTGTATAGCAATGTGTTTGTACTGAGAAACTATGTGTTGGGAAGTCTGCTGGAGCATTTTTAAATTATGAATTCCATTTACTGGAATAAGATCTTGTTTGAACTTAAAGCAAGCCAGGACCAAAGAAGCCCCTTAAGAAGTAGATTAAGATGCAGGTTATATTACTTTTACTTTTGGCATCATAAAATACTCTAACAAAAGCAACTTAAGCAATAAGAGTTTATTTTTCCTCACAGTGTAAAGATATCATTCACTAGTGGTCAAATTCATAGACAGGATCTTAAAATAGCTGGTCACATTGTTTTCATAGTTATGAAAAAGAGAATGATGGATTCCAAAGCTTGCTGGCTTTTTTCCTTTTTCTTCAATCCCAGACCCAATCACATGAAAGGTGACAACAACTTACAAGGTGAGTAATTGTTCTGCAATTAAAATATAGATGATCTCTCATGTGTTTGCTTATATCCTTATCACCTAGATGATATAATGAAAGTTGTTCTTACATTTTGTATTTATTTTATCATTGTTCTCTATAAAATCACTGGCCATAAGAACCCACTTGGCTGCCAAAGAGAGTAGTGCATCGTTTACAGGTTTTGAATTTTGAGATGCATACATCATCCAAATAGGTTTGTGTTGTTAACACACACAAAAAAAAATGTGTAATATATCTTTTTGTCTGCAAGGTGAAAGCCATTGTCATATGTTTCCTTATCACTGGAGATGCAACTTACTGTCAAACCTGCTTTTCTTTGCTTATTGTCTCTATGGATATGCACTTGCTCGTTGTGTTCTTAAATCTGGTCTATCCATACATGTTCCCATCTAGGATTAAGGATTATAAATGTATAGAACCTTAAAAACAGATCTGGCTGCAGAACCCTCTGTGGGTTCTCCCTTTTTTGTTTCATTTTCTACATCTCAATGGTCTTTAATTTTCTTTGGAAACCAGATGAAACCTAGTTGAACTCTTTTGTTATGATTTCCTAGCTCAGCCACAGCCAATCTAAAATAATATTCCATGACTTTCATTAATGGGAAAAAAACCTTAAAACTTCATAAACCATAACATTGTTGTTTTTCCTCATGGGCTGTTCAAAATATCATAGGATACAAAAGTTTTTTGGTGTTTGTAATATTTACATATGAACACATTGCAAAGAAAATAAATCCTTTGGCCTTACCTAATCCCACTGCTCCCCATGGTTTTTATAAATCATGACTTTGGAAGAGACAACCACCTGAGGCATCTTGAGTTTTTCACTTCCCATCCACTGTTTATATGTCTCCATCACTGGACTGTTCTCTAGTATATTAGAATAGATTGCCCCTTACATTCTGCAATGAGGGCAGAATCACTTCACCCAAGTGACTTTTTGCTGGGTCTACTGCGATGTTTCAGAGTTAGAGGACTGAAGACTTGAGGTCAGTGCTCAGATCCATGGAAAGAGTCAAGGCAAGAATCAAGTACATAAATTTGTCTTCTGAGCACCACACATTAAGTATCACACCATCCATCTCTTTGTCTTAGTCCCTTTCATTCTCCCCCACCTCTCATGCATAGAAGTAGTAAGTAGTACTTTTAAAAATATGTATTTTATTAATAAATAGGATGGCATTTTAATCAAATTGTTCTTTGGATACTTTTCAAATAACATTTTAGTTGGGTAGAGAGGTGGTGGTTGTTATTGCTTATGACTTGCAAGGATAATCCAAAATGGAAACAAAGGAAAAGAACGATTTCTATGTCTGTTTATGGAATTGAGCAGGTGGCTCTCTCCAGCCTTTGTCCTTTGTTCCCTTTTCTGTCCCTCTGCCACTTTCCCCATTCACAGTCTTCAAGTTTCACTTAGAGGAGTGAGGATAAAAGCATGGCAGGATTCAAAGCCCACTTCTATTTTCGCAGGGCACTGGGCCATGGCCAAAGCTCTCTATCTTTCAATAAATCAAAATGAAACTTATCCCCAGGTGCTTCTGCTTCTCATCCGCTTGCGCATGTGAAAAACTTGTCTGACAAATTGATTCTCTTTAAGACTGGAATATTATGAATGGGTTGACACAGTCATTTATGGCACAAATGCCATTAAAAAAACAGAATAAATGTTGGTGGATTTCTGGGCTTAAGATTATATTTCTTAATCAACATAGCATTCTCATTCTTATTCATGCAATGGAAGCAGAACTACATATCTGAGTACAGCAGAGATTTGCTAATTTGTACGTTGGTTGAAACATCTATAACATTACTTAAGAAAGAGAACTGTAAAATAATGTAAACTTTCATCTTTTTTTCATTTGGACACTGAATCTGGTGTGAGCTTATTTTAACTGAGTAAATTAACCCCAGAAAGAAAGCATGTTTGTAGAGTGAGTAGAAATTTGGACATGAGTTAATAACTACCAAATTCCCCTAATCTAAAAATATATGAGACCATTTCTTATAAAGAAAATAAATTAAGGTTTAAAAGCTGAATGATTTTGCTACAGCATTTAATGTAGAATTTGAAGCTCACAGCAAATTACTATTTAAGAAGAGGAATACTGAAAAGTTTGAGAAAAAAATCAGCTTTCTATAAAATAGTTATTTTTTGAAAGCCAGAATAATGACTTAACACAAATGTCCCTGTACTTTGTGGGTTTAAACCAATTAAAAAAACATAAAAAGAAAAAATAGTGAAACAATTTCATTTTAGGGACCCAATTCTACAAGTACCAATGTACTATTCTGTGATAGTCAATTTCAATTTTCAATTTGATAAGATCTTGGATTCTAGGGTAGCTTTTAGGGGATCATCTCGACTAAGGTGCTTGAAATGGTAAAACTTGTCCATTGTGGCTAGCACCATTCCTTGGGGTGGTAAACTAGGCTGTGTAGGAAGCAGGACATGGTTTCAGCACTCATATTTATCATTCTCTGGTCCTTCTGTGTAGATAAAATGCTTCCTCAGTCTCCTACTACTGTGTGCTCCCTGCCATGATGGAATACAAACTCAAACTGTTAACTCATCCATAAATTCCTTTTCTCATTATTTTATAATGCAAAAAGAAGCAACTAAAAAAAGACTTGTTATTGCTAGTTCCCTGTATTAAAATAATAAAACATTGTGTCCCCCATTTTCTTTATTACTTGTGGTGGTGCTGGAGGGGGTAGTAATGGTGCTAGGGATGTGGGGGATGTAAATTGATGGTTGTGAGTTTTGATCTTGCATACCACAACACAGATACGAAGTTCAGATTAGACCTTTTGGGACTCCATGCTAAACTTCTATTTTAGAATCTAGGAATCAAATTTAGGATATAAGGTTTTAGCAAGTTAGTTTTTTTTTTCTTTCTTAGCCATTTCACTGGGTTGTAATTCTACTTTTTATACTTGAAGTGTCTAGTGATGTAGCATACAATAGCTGAAACAAGAGAACTGGATTTGGAAGTATGTGCATTTATGAACTTCACCATCATTGATAAAATAATATGTACAAATATATTTTTCTCTACTATAAAATGTGATATTGCTTATTCATACATCAAACAGGGGCTATGTTATTATCTAAATATCTTATTTCTTAATAAATTGTGTTTAGAAGCCCAAGGTATGCATTAAAATCTGAGAGATTACATTTCTAATGAATTCTCAGATGCAGATGTGGCTTATTTGAAAGCCACACACTGAAAAAATAATATGCCACATTACTTTGCTTGGAATAAATTTTTTCTTCATGTTATGTGGTAAGAATACAACAATAAACAAATATGTGTTTATATAAACATACACATAAAGACATTTATCTTTCTATCTACATATCAAATAAACTCAATTACAAAAAAGTGGAGAATAATTCACCTGAATTTTATTACTAAACCTGTAATGAATGGGACTTTTTTTTATCATCTAGAAGGCAATGTTAAAACAACAACAGCAAAAACCTATAAAAAAAGACTTCATGATTTTGTTTCTTTTCTTTTTGTTGTGTTTAAGAGGAAACCAAGGTCAGGAACTATAGGGTATTATACCCCATTAAATTTAAACTCAGCCATCTGTAAGACAGAGAGAGGGTGGGCCTCTCTATGTTTGAAGACAGCATAGTCTTACATAGCACATACCAATCCTGAGCTACGTAACATGACCCTCTCTCCCACAAAGAAGTTTCAAAAGTAAATAATATTATATAAAAGTCACAATCTATTTGCTAATTGTAATAAGGGACATGTCATTGACAGTTATGAATTGTATTTGTCCTATGTGTTATCATAATAATTTTTCTAAATGGGTTTCATTATGGTATTTTCATATTTTGTATATAATGTTCAATGATAATAGTGATCCCATATTACTCTTTGTACCCTTACACTGGACCTGATGATCCTGCTTTTCATTCCAAATAATTCTCCTGCTATTTTATATATTTTTATTTACTTACTTTATAATTTAAAAATTGTGGTAGTAATGAAAACTTATCACGGGAGGCTTTATATCTAAGATAGATCATGCATTTTATGTGTACTTTTCTTAATAAATAAAATTTATCCATCTTTTATAAAATTTAAAAGAAATATGAATCTCTTAACTAGTAGAAAAATGAAAGACAGTAGCAGAGCATGCAGATTAGTAATTTGTTGCTGGAGAGCTTCTCTCCAGGTTCCACTAAGCCCTGCAGTGCCACAATCCACGTATAAAATAATCACTCAGACGCTTATATCACTTATAAACTGTATGGCTATGGCAGGCTTCTTGCTAACTGTTCTTTTATCTTAAATTAACCCATTTCTATAAATCTATACCTTGCCATGTGGCTGGTGGCTTACCGGCGTCTTTACATGCTGCTTGTCCTGGCGGTGGCTGCAGTCTCTCCCCCTCCTTCTTCCTGTTTCCCCAATTCTCCTCTCTCTTATGATAAAAATAAATAGTTAAACTTAATTCACCATTTTTTCTTGTACTGTGAAAATACAATGACAAATCTAGCAATACTGAAATTCACATTTAACATCTTATGAAAACTAAGCAATAGCTGTGTTGGCAAATGCATTGTCTTTTCAATGACATTATATTGTCATTAACAATTACACTGTTTATGTATATATATATATATATATATATATATATATATATTATATATTTATAATCATTATATGTTACTTCATATATGACCTTAAAAATCCACTGTGGAAATGAAAAGAAATTAGTTATGTAAGAACTGAAGATGTCATTAAGGCTTTTATTTGATATAATTATAAATGAGTATATCCATATTATAAAACTAATTTTTTTTGGTTTTTCGAGACAGGGTTTCTCTGTGTAGCTTGTGCCTTTCCTAGATCTCACTCTGTAGACCAGGTTGGCCTCAAACTCACAAAGATCCACCTGGCTCTGCCTTCAGAGGGCTGTGATTTTACCATATATAATTGTTCATTAATAAATATATATTTTATATCAAATGATAATATTAAATAAATGTATAGACAATAAAGAAAAAGCCAGGTTCAGAATTCATTTGCTCTAATATAGATAGATAGATACATGATAGATGGATGGATGGATGGATGGATGGATGGATGGATGGATGGATGGATGTATAGATGGATGGATAGATAGACCAAAGAACTCATCCATTCTGGCTTATCATATGTATGAACTGATAAAAGAAATTAGGAGAAGGGAATATCCAGAAAATAATTCAGTTAATTTTTCTAATGGAAAATGTTTTTGTTTGCTTGTTTTTGTTTGGTGTGGTGATTGGCAAGATCTCAAATTCAGAGGCACTAACAGCAATAAATTCAAGTGGGGTTATATAAACCTAAAGTTTTCTTCCTTTTTTCTTTCTTTGTTTCTTTGTTCTTTTCTTTGCTTCTTTCCATTTTTCTCCCCTTTTTTTTCTATCTTTCTTTCCTTTCTTGATTTCCTTTTTTTATGAACAAACATTATAGTTGTTAGTGTTTGTTGATTTGACAGAAGTTAGAATCACCTAAAAGATGGCTTTTGGCCATGTCTGTGAAAGATTATCATTTTCTTCATTGTTTTTAGTCAGAAGGTTTCTCTGGTTCTGCCTGGCCCATGCTTCCATAGCCACTTATAAAATAATTACTCAGAGGCTTATATTAGTTATTAATGCATGGCATACGACAGGCTTCTTGCTAACTACCTCTTATAACTTAAATTAACACTTTTCTATTAATCTATGTTTTGCCACATGTTCTGAGACTTACTGGTCTGCTGGCATGTTTTTCCTAAGGCAGCAAGCTGGCATCTCCCTGCCTCTCCTTTCTCTTCCTGTCTATTTACTTGGATTTCTGCCTGCTTCTAAACTGCCTTGCAATAGGCCAACACAGCTTTATTTATCAACCAATCAGAGCAACACATTTACAGCATAAAGAAAGATATCCCACAGCACTTCCCTTTTTCTGTCTGATAAAAAAAATTTTTTTAAACTTACCATAGTAAAATTACATATAATAGAACAGTTATCAAGAAAGAACTATAGTTTGTATTTGGCAAAGTTAAAGAAAATATTTTATCTATCCTATATTTATGAAGCTAAAGTATTGTATCTAATTTATATTTTATCATGACAAGGAAAACTATATCTAGTCTACAGCTACATCAAAGTCCTCAGAAGGATATAATATTACCTAAGTAAACAGGAAGAACATTGTAAGCAACTCTCAAAAATCTAGAGTGAAAGAGACAGCTGGCTGCCTGGACTGTCACCCAAAGTTCCTCTGCAATGTTGGTGCATCCATCTTCAGCATATAGGTCTATAATTTCTCAGTTACTTCTCCCTATGTCCTGTAGGATATCTGGCAATATCCTCTGTGAACCTGGAAACTGAAGGACCATCTCACCTTGTTTTAGCAAAATTTAGTGGTCATTTTCCTATGGTTCCTGTATGTCCAGTTTATACAACCTATTATCAGCAGTCCAGGCAAAAGCAACCTCTTGCCCAAATAGCCAGTTTTGCCAAAAAGAAGAAAAACTCCATGTGGGGTGTCTTTGATGCCCATCCTCCTCTCTGAAATAAATCGGTGCTGCCAGGATCAGATGTATCTCATTGTGCAGAAAGTCTAAGTTTTAAAAATATTTTAAAGGCCATATTCTGTGAGTCTTGGAAGTGTTTGAAAATTGCCTACCTAATTGAAATATACTTTTATATGCCTAAAAACTTAACTAACATGACTATAAGTTTGATTATCCTAGATGATTATTAATCTATATTTTTAATTATACATTACAATTTCAAATAAGCTGCACAAGCATAATACCTTAAACAAAAGTAGAAGTATACATAAAGTATAACAAAATTAACTTTAAATTTATATCAATAAACTAACACCCATAGAAATCTAATACATTTTAAACAAGTTGTTGCTCTTTAAAAGTAGACTCAGTAATCTACCCTTTCGTCCTATCATATCTCTACTATACCTTTTCTTTTTCTTTTTTTTTTTACAACACCATTCAGTTCAACATAATAGCCACAGATTCCCCTGTTCTCCTCCTCTCGCCCCCCTCCCTCTCCCCCCAGCCCACCCCCCATTCCCACCTCCTCCAGATCAAGGTCTCCCTGAGGACCGGGATCGACCTGGTAGACTCAGTCCAGGCAGGTCCATTCCCCCCCTCCCAGACCAAGCCAAGTGTCCCTGCATAAGTCCCAGGATTCAAACAGCCAACTCATGCAATGAGCCCAGGACCCGGCACCAACGCTCAGCTGCCTCCCAAACAGATCAAGCCAAATGACTGTCTCACCCATTCAGGGGCCTGATCCAGTTGGGGGCCCCTCAGCCTTTGGTTCATAGATCCTGTGCTTCCATTCATTTGGTTATTTGTCCCTGTGCTTTATCCAACATTGGCTTCAACAATTCTCGCTCATATAAACCCTCTTCTTTCTCACTAATTAGATTCCCAGTGCTCCACCAGGGGCCCAGCCGTGGATGTCTGCATCCAGATTCCTCAGTCCTTGGATGGGGTTTATGGCACAACTATGAGGGTGTCTGGCCATCCCATCACCAGAGTAGGTCAGTTCCTGCCGTCTCTCGACCATTGCCAGCAGTCTTTTGTGGGGGTATCTTTGTGGATCTCCGTGGGCCTCCCTAGCTCTCTGCTTCCTCCCCTTCTCATGTGGTCTTCATTTACCATGGTCTCCTACTCCTTGTTCTCCCTCTCTTTTCTTGATCCAGCTAGGATCTCCCACTCTCTTTCCCTCAACCGTTGCCCTTCATTGTTCCCACTCATGGCCAGGCTGTTCATGTAGATCTCGTCCATTTCTCCGTGTCTTTTTTTGGGGTCCCGTTTTCCAGGTAGCCTCACTGGTGATGTGAGTAGCAGTCCAGTCATCCTTGTTCCACATCTAGCATCTTCCTATGAGTGAGTACATACCATATTTGTCTTTCTGAGTCTGGATTACCTCACTCAGGATGATTTTTTTCTAGATCCATCCATTTGCCTGTAAACCGTATGATGTCATTTTTTTTGTACTATCCCTTTTCTTTTAAAAAAGAGATTGCATTTATAATCAACTCTCTTTAAATAAAAATAAACATTTATATTTAATATTTTGGGAATTTTGGCATAGTTTCTCATACTACTTCCTGCTGATTGGTGGTGCTGGTAATATTATGGGGATCCTGAGAAAATTAAGAATTATGGTCAGGTCCTGACTGGAGTAGTCTGTGAGGCTGCATTGTCTGTGCCAATTGTCTTGAAGATGATCTGGATGTTGGAACATCTGGAGACCTCTCAGGGGGTCTTCTTTGATGAAACTATATTAGCTTGGAAGCAATCCATAGGCTCTCATCTTCTGTGGAAACAAAAGCAGAATCTCTTTTCCAAAGCAACGAATCTTTAGATATAAATTTTAAAGTCAAGTTACCTTTGAACTCACAAAGAACTGGATGAATCTTTGCCTCCCGAATGCTAGAATTAAAAGTGTGTACTACCATTGCCTAATGCCTATGTTTAATATAATGGCTGGATTTTTCCTCTGATCCTCAGATAAGCTTTATTAGGGTGGTCAATATTTTGGGGTACACAATATATCACGACAATTGTTTACATTCATTTAATTATTTATGGGGGTTACTGCATTGAAACACCTTTGAACATCAAAGAAAATATGCTGTATTCTTCGCCTCCCTACACTAATTGAGTTTCATGAATCAACCCCAGGTAGTTAGAGTTGGTAGTCAGAGCTTGTATACAAAAAAGCATATTAGAACTTACCTTTGTTTTGTACTTTTATCAAGAGGAAAAGTGTACATGGTAGAAAACATGTATGGAAGTCAGAGAACAACTGGTAGAAATTACTTTTGTCCTTGACAATTTGGGTCTTGGGGATAAATCTCAGGTCATCAAACTTGCAACCCACACACTTTTACTCATGGAGCTATGACATCTGCCCTTTTAAGAAATCTTCAATCCCATTCATCTTGGTGCAAGGATCTGCTTAGTATGGATTGCAGCATTGCCTCGATAAAGAGACTTAGGATGTATAAAAGTATAGAAAGCTTTGCAAACATGAATATATTGTCTTCTGACTGAAGCCATAAAAATGTAACTGTGATTAATGAGGCAATTCCATGTAATTTATTTGGTAATCAAGAGAGGTTTCTTTCTGAGGTGACTTACAGCCAATAGGAGTTGGTTACAGCATCTGGGAGGGATGAGGAATCATCTAGCAGAGAATTGTGGCTTGGTCTCCCATTCGGTATCCAGAAGGGGCCAGCATGTATGCACCTTCAGTCTTTTTTTTGTTTGTTTTTTTGTTTTTCGAAACAGGGTTTCTCTGTGTAGCTTTGTGCCTTTCCTGGGACTCACTTTGTAGACCAGGCTGGCCTCAAACTTGCACCTTCAGTCTTAAGGGGCTCCCTCTCAGCCACACCTCAGGGGTAGGTCATAGGCAGATGTGGCAGTTACCTGCTGTCATTCTTGGGGCAATGTTTCAAAGTCAAAGATGGAACAGCTACCCACTACAATAAAAAAAAAGATTTATTATTTTGCCTTAATTCAGTGGTTTTTTTTTTGTTTGTCTTTGTTTGCTTGTTTATTTGTTTTGCAAAGAAAGCATGGATGGGAAGGGATATGGGAAGATGTGAGAGGAGGACAGGGAGTGGAAACCATGATCAGAACAGAGCATATGAAAAAAAATATTTTCAGAAAAAAAGAATAAATTAATTTAGGAAAGAGAAAAATAGGTTATACTTTTCAAAAATTAAAATATATTCCAAATAATTAAAATGAATTCAGTCCCTTTATTGGGTATTGTTTATGATTAATAAGTCTCAGAATGCTCTGTTTTTTATTCCTGTCAGGTCTTAGCATTGAGACAGGGTAGTGTAGTTTTATTTAGGGATCTTTAATCTTGTGAAAAACTGGTAGACAGTTTGAACTCTAGCTGATACAGAGAAGATATAGAAGCAATTTTAATGCTCAAAAATTTTGAAAAGTTTGAATGAAACTCAACATAACTAAAAATGAACACAAATAATTAAAGATAAGATTATAATATTTAGAATGTCTAAGTAATTATACTGGTCAGTCAAATTTGTCGTAATAGACTCCCTTGTAAGGCTCATGCAGAAATCAATCGAAAGTCCATAACCCAGCCCCAGCATTTACATCTTTAACACAAACGCTGCATCTGTATATTAGGGAACACCATGGAAGAGGTGGCAGGAAGATTGCAGGAGCCACAATGCAAGTCTTTCCTAGAAATGCTTTAGAATCAATTTCAAATAATGTAAACATCAATGGACACTTTAATGTGATTTTCATGGCGTTCCCACCCCTCCAGGACAGACAACCATAGGCAACATATGCTGTTGAGAAACAGAGAGGGAATGGCCCCCAGGATTCGTTCTTTGATTGGTTGTTGAATACAGAATGTTTAGCCTTGAACCCGTATATACGCCACCAGCAGGAATAGACTCAGGTTGTTCTATTTATGTTTATGAGTGCACATATATACATGTCTACACACACAGAGATAGTGTGTGTAACAATAATAATCAAAGAAAAAAAAAGAGTATTAACTTAAGAATGGGAGTACCCAGGCTTCGAGCCTTGGGAAACTGTTACCTGTGCTGGGGTGAGCTTCATGGGTGCAGTTGTCTCTGAGTCATTTCCTTTCCTGGAGGTGAACCCTCACCCATATTCCTGTACATAACTCTAATAAAACTCATTGGGTTCAACAGAATAAATAAATGAATAAAATTAAATAAATGAATAAATGCGTAAAACAGTCATAAAAAAGGGTGGAAGTAAACAGAGGGCCTAAGGGAGAGGATAGCTGGGGGAGCTAGAGGGAGAAATAAATGACTGAATACAATTAAATAACTGAATAGATGTCTAAAAGCAGTCATAAGAAAGGGCAGGGGTACACAGAGGGCATCAGGGAGAGGAGAGCTGAGGGAGCTAGAGGGAGGAAAGAAAAAAGTGAAGGTGCTATATCTCATTTCAAGGGAAAACATTTTTTTCTTAAATTGTAGAGAATTAAAGATAAAGTGACTTTTTAAAATTAAAAGTAAATTTCCTTTAACTGTTATAAAAAGCCACCATCTTTTAAAAGATGATAAAATGTATTAAATTAAGTTTATATATGCTATATAAGTTTACATATGACTGGTAAGACAAATTATAAATAGGGTGGGATAATCAATTAAGTTTGTAAGTTATTTTATTTTTTCATTTATTATTATATGATTGTAAATCTCTGTGTTTAGGCATTGTGTGTGTGTGTGTGTGTGTGTGTGTGTGTGTGTGTGTGTGTTTTACTGGTTTCTATGGGTGCACATGCTATGACTTGTAAATGAAAATGTTAATGGATAATTTTTTGAGTTGGAACCCTCCCTCCAACATGGATTCCCTAGATCAAACTGGAATTATCAGCTTTGCACAACAAGAACTTCTTTCCTGTGAACCATCTTGCTAGTAGAAGTTTAGGGCATTTTGAAGAAGTATGCACAATCAATAAGGCATCATCAAAAATATAGTTTTTTATTGTAATGAATTTTACAAACTTCAAGATCATCAGATGTGATAAAAATTCATGGAATATGCTAATAAAGCAAAGAAATATAGTTGTGTATTATATCCAGAGCCATGAAGGTTAGAAAATAATGAAGGCAAAAATAAGAACAAGGAGCAACATCAACAAATAGGACAGACATTAATTTAAACTTGTTAATATTCATTTTGAGTATCATTAAACTAAATGATCCAATTAAATGACAGAGAATGTCAGAGTAGATCAAAAGACAAGATCCAAATATGTGTTGTTCATAAGGTGACCAATTTTTAACGGGAATATATATAAATTAAATGAATGAAGATAAAGCATACTAATTTTAAGTAAATAGAGGAGCTGTAATTTGAGTATAGCAGACTTCAGATTAAAGGCAGTTACCACAAATGAATAGGACAATTTTCCAATGATAAAGGGGTCAATTATCTAAGAAGTGGCAAGCATTAATATGAATATAATGAGGAAGAGAATATAAGAATATATGTGAAAAATGATGGTACCACAAAGATAAAATAGATTGATAGAATATTATATTTGGAGATTACAACATTCTTTTATCACAAATGGAGAAGTCTGGTAAGTAAAACTGTGGGTACACAATTGTATTTTGCAAAAAGAATACATTGGATATTAACTCATGTGTGTTTCCACATCCAGTTAAGGTATAAGATGAATTGTTTCTAGCTCTATAGGACATTCACAGTGATATACTAAAATCTGGCGTACAAATGGAACTTCATCAAGTTAAAATCATAGGGGCTGGAGAAATGGCTCAGGGGTTAAGAGCACTGACTTTTCTTTCAGAGGTCCTGTGTTCAATTCTCAGCCACCATATGTTGGCTCACAACCAGGTATAAGAAGATCTGGAGCCCTTTTCAGGCATGTAGGCATACATGTAGTTAGAAAACTATCTGCATAATCAACAAATCTTAAAAAAAAGTTAAAGTAACAGAAAGTTTGTATTTTCTACCTTAAAATTATCCCACTATTATTCCAGAATGAGTAGGAGAAAGACAACTGTGCAATCCTCCTTCCTTCAAAATTCCAAATAACAGTTTCAGTACTTCCTCAGTGAGAAAACTTCAAAGCATCAGTAAAAATACATATTAATGTCAAGAAAGTTTTCATATAATTTGAGCTCAACTAAAAAATGAATATGAGATAGCAAAGGTAGTTTTTAGAGGAAAACATTGATTTGCGTGCATGTATTAGAGAGTGATATAAAATAAATGGAGAAGAAAGGAGGAGGGATCAGGTGGGGTGAATAGGGATGGAGGAAGAGAGTGAGGAGAGACACATGGATTTGGGGTAACATGTAGGGGTCAGTGTGGAAACCTAGTCAAATGGAAACTTCCTGGAATCTGAGAGAGACCCTAGTTGGGACTCCTAGTAATGAAGGATATGGAGACTGAATTGCCCAGTTTTTGTAGCCAGGCAAGGCTTCCGGGGTGGTACTTGGTTGCATTTCCTTAAGTTGTTGACTAAAAGAGTCTTGTGGAGATCCCTAAACAACCCAGGCTAATGCCAGGACACAAGGTAGGTCTCTGACATTTGACAGCCCAGTCCCATTGCTGAGGACTACATTCACACAGCTGGGTGACCAGTAGAGAAGAAAGAAGTTGAGCTGGTGCCTCCATGGAGCCTTCACTCCTGTGGTGGTTTGGAAGAAAATGGCCCCCACATGGAGTGGCAATATTAGAAAATGTAGCCTTGTTGGAGTAATTGTATCAATGTGGGGGTGGGCTTTGAAGTCTCTTTTGCTCAAGCTTCCCTCAGTGTAACAATCTTCTGTCTGTTGCTTGCCTAGCAAGATGTAGGACTCTCAGCTTCAGTTCCATATCTGCTTGCATGCTGCCATGCTTCGCTCCATGATGATAAGGGTCTAAACCTCTGAAACTATAAGTAAGTTGTCTCAATTAAATGCTTGTTTGTTTTATAAGAGTTGCCATGGACATCATGGTGTCTCTTTACAGCAATAAAATCCCTAGCTGAGACAACCCCTATGTTCTAATCTCTTATTTAAGAAAGTACTCTACAGGCTATGGAAAGAGAAACCTGGACATCAACCCAGCCACAAAACCCTCAACTTAAATCTGCCCTGCATGATGAATTGCTAAACAATCTTATTAATAAAAATCCCAGAGCCAGATATTGGGGTTAAACTGAGAGATCAGAGAAATAAGACAAGCCACAGCCAACCTTACCTCACCGACACCTCAGTCTCCAAAGAGACCTACATTTTATATACCCCCCACTTATATGTTCTGTTTTGCCAACTCACTTCCTCTCTCCACCCAGCTACATCATGTCCTGTCTGCCTGAATGGATCTCCAGACCTTTATGGTTAATGCTGGGATTAAAGGCTTGTGTCACCTTGCCTGGCTCTGTTCCCCAGTGTGGTCTTGAACTTACAGAGGATCTCTGCCTCATGAATGCTGGGATTAAAGGCATGTGCTACCATTACCTGACTTCTATGTTTACTGTAGTGACTGGCCTTTTCCTCTGTTCCTCAGATAAGCTTTATTGGGGTACACAAAGAAAACATTACCACACTGCCCTGCCTGTAAGATATGCGGGAGCAATGGCGACATAGAACTTGTAGGAGTGGCCGACAGGTGTTTGGTTTAACTTGACACCAAGGCCAAGAGAAGGAGTCCATGCCCTGTACTGACTGCCTGGACAGTCAGAAGCTCGAGACTGAATATCCCAAAGACATGAGTAGAACCAAACTCAACAGAGAATTAAAAAAAAAAAAATCAATTCATTGATCCCTAATGATATTCTGCTATACACATAGGTTGGTGACTTGTGCAATCCTCATCCTAGAGGCTTCCTCTGGCAGCAGATGTGAACAAGTGCAGACCCTCAGCTAGACATCATGAGTAGATAGTCTCAATGGGAAGTCTTTGCTGGGTCCCTCCCATCACAGATCAGGGAATCCTATAGAAGAAGGGGAGGAAAGATTGTAGGAGTAAGAGGAAATAGAGGACACTGCAGTTCGAAGGTTTCTCCAGTACTGCCGGTCCCCCATGGTCCAGACAAATCTCTCACCCACAGTCCCCCAGCCGCTCAGACCTAAGTAAACACAGAGAGGCTTATTATTATTTACAAACTATATGGTATATGGCAGGTCTCTTTCTAGCTAGCTTATATCTTAAATTAACCCATTTCTATTCATCTGTACTTTGCCATATCTTTTTTTTTGGCTTACTAGTTGAATAGCATGTGTTCCTTAGGCAGCAGGCTAGTGTCTCTCTACACTCCACATTTCTATTTCCTGTCTTTGCCTTTGGATTTCCTGCCTGCTTCTAAGCTGCCTTGCCATAGGCCAGAACAGCTTTATTTATTAGGCCTTGGAAGCAACGCATATTCACAGTGTAAAGAAAGATATCCCATAGCACTTTCCTTTTTCTGTCTAATAAAAAAAGAAAGTTTTAACTTTAACATAGTAAAATTACATACAATAGAACAGTTATTAAACAAGAATTGTAGTTACAATATCGGGTCTATTTGTATTTGGCAAAATTAAAGAAAATATTCTATGCATCCTATATTTTGAGTATAAGGTTTTATATTGAATTTATCTTTTATCATAACCAACGAAAATTATAATTATGTAGTCTTCAACTATATCAAAGACTCTAGAAGGATATAATATTACCTAAGTAAACCTAAGGAAATGCACTGGAATTAACTTCCAAAAATCTAGAATAATAGAGACATCTGGCTGCCTGGACAGTCACCCAAAGTTCCTCTTCAACATTGGGGTATCCATCTTTAGCATATAGAATTTCTCAGTTGTTTCTCCCTGTGTCCTGTAGAATGTCCAGCAGTCTCTTCTGTGAAGATAAGCAGTACTATTTAAACAGTAATGAGGAGAGTGGACATCTTGTCTTGTTTTAGATTAACAGATACACTTTGAGTTTTTCTCCATTTATTAAGGTGTTGGCTCTGTACTTGCTATAGATTGCCTTATTATATTGAGATATTCACTTTTGGCCCCAGATTCTGCAGTACTTTTATCATGAATAGAGGTTGGGTTTTATTAAATGCCTTTTGTGACTCTAGTGAATTGACCATATGATTCTATATTTTGTTTATGGTACAGTTTATGTTTATCAGTATTTATGTCAAGTCATTCCTCTATTTCTATGATAAAGCAAATTGATTTTGGTTGATTATCTTTTTAGTTGTTCTTAAATTCAATTTGCAAGTATTTTATTGATAACTTTATGCCCAAACTCATCTGAGATATTGGCTTGTAAATTTGTTTTTTGGTGAGGCTTTTTCTGAATTTTGTTACAAGGTTAATACTGGTGTCACAAAAATAACTGGGGACTATTTTTTTGTCTTCTATTTTACTGAATACTATAAGGTGTGATGGTGGTAGTTCTTCCTTGAAGGTCTGACAGAATTCATGCTGAAACCATTCTTCTTACCCCAATAAAAATGGCTAAGTTTAAACAATACATGGTAGCAAAGTGGTCTTATGGATGTGACTGAAAATAAGGAACACTTATTGAGCATGGGTGGGAGAAAAAAACTGGTGCAGAGACTATGGAAATCAGTGAGGAGGTTCTTCAAAGAGCTCAAAATATATCTTCCATCTGATCCAGATATACCATTTTTGGACAAGTACTTCAAGTACTCTGAATCCCACTATAAGAGTTATCTGCTCATACATATTCATTGCTGCTGTATTGAAAATAGCCAGGAAATGGAAACAGCTTAGATGCCCATCAACTGGTGAGCAGATGATAAAAATGTGTGATAGATGCACAAGTCACCAGAATGGTCACTGATTTATGGAAATCTTGAATTATGACCTATAGTTTGAATAGTTGTCATTCTTTCAAATTTCATTTCAATTTTCCCACATTTTTTTTTTATAATAAAGTCCAGATTATCAGTGGGTGAAATGGCTGAGCAAGTAAAGGTGCCTACTGTAAAACCTGATCATCTGGGTTCCAGCCCCAGGACACACATGATGAAATGACAGAACCTACTTTCACAAGTTGTGCTCTGATTTTCACACATGGGCTGCCCCTGGCTTTATACCCACATATATATGCATTTGTACACTAAATAAATAAATAACATATTGAAGAAAAATAAGTTAGTAAACAGATTTATATTAATTGTTTACAATAATATATGGAGAATAAACTGTGTATTATTATATTATCTCCTTTTCTAGAGAATTTTATAATGAATGATCCATTCATCCACTGAATTGACATTTGTGTATTTGTGTGTAGACTGTGTAACCAGGAAGATTTTATTAACACAAAATTGTGTAGGACTAGAACAATATGTGGGAAGTAGTGCCTTTAATTGTATTGGGTGATGGAGAAAGGAAGGAATATTTAATCACTCTTCAAAGATAAATTTGTACACTATAATAGCGATGGCAGATTATATATATAAATTGATGTCTCATTTTACAATGTTTTAAATAACAGAAAACCACTTGGCAATTTAAATGATTTAACATGAATTAAATCTTTGCATATAATCTAAAGATATTTTTAGATGTGATGGAAGACATTCTTTTTGACAAAAGTTCATATAAATTATTAAGATACAGTTGAACCTTGTACCCTTGTGATAAAACTGAAGTTCGCTGGACTGTTGTCTGCTTATTTTTTTAAGTGGTGCCTCCCAGGATAGCATCACAGTTAAGACAAGGATTAAGTCTTCACACTGATGACAATATTTGGATAATCACTTTCACTTATGGGCATGTTAGAAGCTTTCAGGCATATTAGAAAATGATACAGGAAACAAAGAGGAAGAAGGGAAATATAAAAATCTTCATGTTAGGTGGGATTTATGAAACAAGATACATGAAATGAGAGAACCACATTATGACAAAGAAGTAAGGGCACAATGAACATGAATAGTTCATGTATGAGAAAAAGTACATGAAATACTGTGACGTAATTACTTTTTGATGTAGTTATATTAGAAATGGAAAAGAAACATGACATTTTCTAAATTCACTATGTCAAATTTGTCATCATACACAGATGTTATCCTTCATGGAGGGGAATAAACACAAGAATCAGAAGTTCAAGTTCTTCTACAAAAGTATGGGAGTTCAAGGCTAATAATGTGGGCTATATGAGACCTTTTCTCAGTAAGCAAAAATGTCACTGTTCCAAAGTATTGTGGTGGTTTGAGGCTATTAAAATAATTATAATTAAAAAATATTTCTTTGATTACCTGAAATGCAATATAAACCATATTAATTCATAATTCACAGTAATATTTAAAAGCCAATCTTCTATAATTTCAAATTGCTACATTTGACAAATGCCTAGAATTTACTCACGCTTCATTATACCAATTACTTGTTAGTTGTATTATTTTTTCAGGTTCTGTATCAGCTCTTCATTACATCAAAAAAAGTATTTCCTTTTTTTAAAAATATTTCCTTTTTATTAATGATTCCTGAAGACAACATAGCTAAAGATTTCAAGATGAAGTCTAGCAAATAAAGTATTTTTCATTTTACTTTATAGACTTGTAAGGAAATGAGATGTTCGATTTTTCTGTGCATAGATAATTATTCTTGCTGCAGGAGAGACACAACCCTTAAGGAAAAATACAGATTTGTTTATCTATTGTGTCCTCTGTGTGTATCTAGTTTTTAGAGAAGTTACAGAGGAAAGATTATTGCAAATGCTCTATAAAATATCTGGATCACAATGAATGATAATTTTCAACATTCACCTTATAAAAAATGGAAAAAAGAACAAAAAGCAGAGAACCTTTTACATACTTGAAAACAGAGATTGTGAAATAAAGCCATTATAATATATATATACACACACACTTTGGGAAATAAAATATTTACACATAAAACTGTTGTTCCAGATATTGAATCTTTTGTAACTTTATGATATTCAGGTTTTTTTTTTTTCTGATGTCCGTCTTAAGCATATATTAGCTATTATAATACATTATAATGATATTTACTTAATGCATTTTAGAATCATGTCTAACAAGTATTTGATTATATCTTGTCTTTATTGTTTTTCATTAAATACAATATTTCATTGTTTATATCATTATTTAAGTAGAGTTGTATTTTGTTTCCAGTAAATGTTTAGATAAATTTTGGTAATGATTACCAGGATATATCTATATACAGAGATAAATACGGATAATACATTATCAATTGGTTCGGTAAATAATGTACTGGTGTAGCAACAAAATGGCGTAATTCAATGGAAGCCTATTAGTTAATGTCAACGATAGCATCCAGCACATTATAATTTCTACAATGTGGTAACAAGGCTGGAACACACAAGTACAGTTTGGAACACTTTACATTTTAAGATCAGGGAATATGTTAGATAAGTGAAGAAGAAAATAAATTGTAAAAGTATGACCTTTTCCAAAGGAAAAAAATCTTTAGTGGTTAAACAGATCCTGTCACATGATGGTACTGAAATTCAAAGTATGTATGATCAATTTGAAGGAGTTATTCAAGAGAAATTAAATTTGTACGTGACATTACATTTTTTAGAGATATTGCTAAATTGAACTAATAACCTGTCTGAAATAATTTCTGAATTCATACAATAAAAGCAGAAGCATAAATGTTATCTGCAAATATTGTATGTGATATCATTTAAATAGAAAATTTGGGTAATCATATACTTACTTGAAGTATTTCTAGTAATATTAAAAATTTTATTAGTTTTTCTGTCATTTTTTTACTTACACTTAACCTTGTTCCATAAAATAATTTAAATTATAAAGCCAATTATTAACTCCTATTTTTTAATAGGAGTTCACATGAGATCACAATAAATTATAAAACTATGCCCCAACTTCTATGTCTAAGTTTGCCTTTTTAATCTAATGCCTTCTGAAACATTCTTAAGTAAAGTAAAACCAAAAAAAGCTGACATGATAAAAATGAACTATCTTAGGAGCTGTGAGATGCCTCCATGAAATAAGTCTTTGCTGTACAACCATGGGAACTTTAGTTCAGCTCCAGAGCAACCACATAAAAAGTACATGTGGGTGTGTGTATGTGTCTGTACTCCCAGTTTTGGGGGACAGATGTATGTGTCTTGGAAGCATACTGAACAGTCAGTGTAGTGGATATGGTGTGCTCCAGGATCTTAATCAAACTTAGGTAAAGAAAAATAGAAGACACCTGACCTTGACCTCTGGACTCTAAACTTTTCACATGCATACACTCCTTGACACACACATATATTAAAAGTAGAAAAAAATAAGTAAATCATGTTGAATAAATGTCCTGTTATTGTTTTCAAAGGAAAAGAGAATAAACACTGTATTACAAATCCTTGCAATGAGAAAATAAATTTCACACTGCTTAGGCTGATTCTATCCAATTATGATGTCAGTGTATTAATAACTCAATCTATTTTTAAAAATACATATCTCATTGCTCCTACAGTTTTCTAGTTTTAAGGAGGTGATTTCCAGTCATATACCAAATTTTCCAGGCAAAATATATACCATTCATAGGAATTTTTCTAACACATAATATAAAGTCAAAGGTTTAGTTTTATATTTAGTTGGGAGCACTGGGGTAAAGGAGGTTTGACTGATAGGACTCAACTGTATCCCAAAATACACAGCTGTGGCCCTTTAAAGCTTTCTTTTGTAAGGCAGCTAAATAGCCACATGCAGGACACAGTTCCTGGCTCAGAGGTCAGGCAGAAAGGTTGTTCCTGTCTTTCCAAAGTCATCATTGCTCAAATTAATCTGTCTCATGGGGAATCAGCATGCCTTTTCTGGGGAATTATACTGAATTCTAGATGTTGACACTTTAACTGTAAATTTAGCTTTAACAGATAGATAAATTAGTAGATGGAATATTTTGGTAATCTTTGTGGATATGCATAAGTCTGTTGAGGTGCATATGTACTTATCATCCCTCTATTTTGTACAATATTGACATTCAATAGCATTAATTTTTTATAGATTATGCATTGAAAATAACTTCTTACATGATATCAAATAAGAACATCAGTTCTTTATAGTCTTGTGGAAAATCCAATATTTGCTTTTAATTGCTAATCAGTAAGAAAATTAAGAGTATACATAATAATATGCAAATGTAACATGCACTTATCTCTCATGTTGGATGTGTAAAAATATAGGCATAAATGTATTTTTGTACTGGTCTTATTGTGATTTACAGCTTGAGAATTTTTGTTATAAACTCTTACAAACTCAAATGGCCAGATGCAATGTGAAAACACTTCATTCATGAAGATAAATATGTGGTCTGGCTTATTATGATGATGGTAAATGACACCAAGTTAAACCTGACCTATTTTATCTTTCCAACAAAGCCATAGCTACATATTCCCAAGAAAGTAGAGACTAGAGTTCAGGAATAATTAAAGTAGTTGGTTCATTAACAAGAATCAACATGTCTTACGTTTTCATGGGTATTTCCTCTTTTTGGTATCTTTCTTTGTTTATATTCTATTGTGTACAGATTATGAATTCCATGGCATTTCCAAAGTATTAAGCTTGTCAACTTAAATTTTTATTCAATTTTTATGCTAGCCACAAGTTCATTCTATCCACCAGTTATTAAGTACTAACATTTTTATTATTAGTTTATAACCCACAGTCTGAAAAAAATATTAAAATGAAATATGTAATTTCTAGTGTCGTTTTGATTAGTGTTTATAGTACAAATATAAAGGGTAGAAATCAAGCTACCAATAAATATATCTCTAAAACATGTTTTCAATATTAGAACTGAAGATACCTTAGCCTAAACAGTGAAAATAAAGAGACGGAATGAGGATCATAAAAGGACAGAAAAAGTAAGAAAACTATAGGAAGACAGCAAGAGAGACAAAGACAGAGACAGAAAACAGATATGGAAAAAATATTTTGAAATATTATATTCTTTAATGTTGGGCTTGATTAACTGCATTGTGAACTGAAAGGGTGTATAAAACCGTGTTTCTCCTTTTACAGTCCTTTACATCATTGCCAATCATATTGATTGTGATGAAGAAAAGTTAAAGAATGAATAATCAGAGAAAGATGTAAGCTCTGTAAATGAATGTTTGGAAAGTTGGAAAGACAGTGCCTCCTTGTTGTTGTTATTTCTCCTTCCAGACTCCCTGGAACATTTAAAATAAAATCAATAAAGCTGAAAATTCAAATTCATCAATACTAGACTTATTTCAGAGATTTAAAGCTTATTTTCAATAAGGATTATTGACAGATCGTCTGTTCTTCAGACATTAGGTTGCGTTTTAAAGAACTGACTTCTAATATAAAAATAGATAATTTTTAATTATATATAAGCACAACCAAATAAATGTCTATTATATGTGATCATTCAGTATGTAGACAATAGATAAGCAGATGTGGGATAGATAGAAGATGACTAATAGATGTACACTTTTATAGCCTTAAGAGTGTGCTGGTGATTAGAGAGTTTTAGAACCCAAAATTAAATCACTTTATAATTTTAATTTCATGATAAGTGGCATAATGAAGATAATTAGAAGTGTCTTTGCCTTTAAATGCTAATAAGTGCTTATACTTCACAAACTATAATTTCTAGAACTTTTAGAAAATTTAGTGTCTGTACAGAACAGCATTTATTTTTCACTATAATAGAAACAGGAAAGAGGAAGATGAAGTGTGTAGTGCAATCTGGCTCAGAACTTTATAGAAAAAGTAAACATATAATGTGTAAAAGTGAAAAATTAAAATGCAATGGTGTGTTGGGAAGATGACTCAGTTCTTAAAATTCTTGATATATAAACATGAGGATGAAAGTTTAGATAACCAAAACCCATGTAAATACCATGATGGGGTTACCTATTTGTAGACTTAGATACAAAATACAGAGATGGATGATCTCTGGGGACATGTGGTTGACTATTGGACTACATTAACTCTGTGCTCAAGTGATCAAGAAAAACAACTACTGACTCCTACCTGTAAACATGCAAAAACATATATACAAACATCTCTTGCACTTGGACATCTGTAACCATGAATTCACCCACCTATAACACACACAAACTATATCTCTATATTTGTATATATATTCATATATACATATATATATATATACACACACACACACACATATACACTTAATATAGATATCCAACTGTACCAATGCGCGTTCCCTCAGCAAGAGCAGTTGAAATGCGTGTCTCTTTGGAGTAGGTGCAAGTTCTACCTCACCCTTCCAGAAACCCTGTAAAGCTCTTGATCTTGACAACTTCTATCTATTTCTTCATTAAAAAAGTATGATTTAAGATCTAATCAAAGAAAAGACATTAAAATAACATAAGATACTGCCCTGTTTTGAGAGTTGTAAAAATGACAGAGAATATATTATGAGGTATGATTTTCAATTTCACAAAGGAATTAAGCATACTTTTGTCGAAAACTTTAAATCAAATGCATTTAAGTTGAATTGATATGCAATAATATGTGTGTATTTTAGATATATAACAAATAAGTATTGTTTCTCAATGGACTGCACATCCATTATAATAAAGAACTCATGGAATTATATGGGGATAAAAAAGTTTGTCACTTGTAAATATTACAGACCATCACTGGAGATGGATTAGGAAGTACAAAAGGAAAGAAAGGTGAGAAACAAAGATGCAGAAAATAACAAATTTAGTAACTGAATAAGCTTTGGTGAATCAGAAAGAGCAAATTCTGGAAAATAACATGAAGATCAGAAATGGTTCATCACAACAGTATTCCCAGCATATATTCAGGAGGGTGGGGGGAAGAGGCCAGCAGGGTCTACAAAATGAGTTCATAGTGTGTCAATGTCATATAGCAAGACTCTATCTCCAAATACGCTGGAAGTTTCCAGTTAGAGACTTATGCATAGTCCATTGCTATATTTTTTTAGTAATCGGAAGACAATTTCCAAATCTGAATTGGTAGAACATAATTTTACATAAAATCCAAAGTGGTATGTGTAAAATATAAATTTTTCAAATGAAGTCATTGACACAGACAAGATGCTGTTGGACTGAAATAGAAGTCAGTTCCTGTATATTTTTATTGTTCAGACTGAAATATTGGAACATTTGTTATTTTATAGCTGATAGATTTCATAGCTGATAAGAGAATTGTAGAAAAAATTATATTCACACATTTGATGAAAAAAGTTTGAGATTGTTCTAATGTAATTTTAATTACTTTTGTCAAGTTTCTCATGAATGAAATGTGATATGTCATAACATAAATGAATGCATATTTATTATACATGAAAATGGAATAGAAGGAATATTACATATTCAGATGATAAGATTAGATTGGTTTTACCATATGGTTATACATTTTTATCACTTAAAGTTTTGAAATACTTCAAAAAGTTAGTGTCATAATTTACAATATAAAAATAGCTTAAATTTAAGAACATAATAATAATTGAATAATTACTGACATGTAGCCACTTCTATAACCTTGGATTTATATGACTATTATATCTTTAATGAAAAAAATATAACTTAAATATATTAATTTGTTTTTAAATAAAACATAAACTTTATATGCATAGAATGAATGGGCTTGAATTTCTTAATAAAGGCAAGATTAAAAACAAACAAGTAGCAAAACATGTTTGTTTACCATATTTCAAAGCTTTTAAAGGGAATATTAATTTTCCTATAAGCAGTAGACACAATTTCTGTTATAAGGTAAAAATGTACCCACTTGATTTGGTCAGTTTGGTGATTAATCAAGGGATTTAACTGAATAGCAAGCCTGATGCCAAATGCAAGACATGTGCTAGAGAAATTTCCTCATACCAGGTTTGAAAGGAAAATGGTGGTGAAATTATGGTGAAGGTATTTTGTCTGGATTTGAACACGTGCATGTGTTGTGTTTGTCAACACATTCTCCATGGTTATTGTATGTTTTCCCCTAACCAAGAAGCTACTGGCAATTGATACATTTTAAAAAAGGAAAATCAGTTTTCCCCAATGAAGTTTAGTTGGGTATATTAACCATAGTTCAGTGCAGGTCCTAGGCCATGAGTAGGTGACCAATCCAAAATGAACTTTATGGTTTTTTGTTTCTGTGTTGGCTTTGATTTATTTTTTTTTTAAAGTGAATGGTTCAGTTTATTTAGGCTGCTGTATATGTGTTCAGTTGTGATCATATTCAAATGCAAAATTTTTAAAACTCTGTTTTGTCATAAAGATTTACCTGCATTTGCAAGGAGTAATGCAGATAGATCATCAACCCCTTTTACCGTATTTTCCCATCTGGGAATAACTTTTATAAAAACAGCACCCTATCCCAAGAGAGATGATTTCATAGTTTTATCTGCACACATTTATGTATTTGTAATGAGTACAGACATGGCATTTTTTAATGCATGTGGTTTGAGTCTTGATTTGTTAATTTGGATAGCAGCAGAACACATGATTCTGGCTGTGGCAGTGTGTACCTCTTTCCCTGGTACTTAGGAAGTAGAAACAGGTGAATTGCTTTGAGTCTGAGGCCAGTAAGGCCCCAAACACAAGCTGCAAACCAATGAGAACTCCATAGTAAGAAATTACCTGAAAAAGAAAAAAAAAGCAGAAAATGATTGTGGATTTAGAGAAAGAGAAAAGAGTTATCATCTGTTGCCTAGATATAAAAGTAAACCCAGAGCACATGATTTCAACAAGAATTTCCATAGCAACACTTATTTTACTAAAATTGTAAACCTTATCTGTTTCTCATTTAAGATTACAAATAAACTTTTATAAGTCCCAGAATTAAAAGAATAACAGAGAAAACATTTCTCACACTCCATTTCCATAGCAACCTTTATATTTCTTTCATTATGATTTATAAACTTTATTTGTACCACAAATATACAAGATTAAGAATAAATTTTATAAGCTACAAACTGAAATCCCTGAGATAAATATTTAGGGCTTAAAATATAGACTCTGGTTTCAGAATTTCCCAACATTTACAAAGATTAGTGGATATGTCAGAGGCAAATCTGGGGTGATGAAAAAATCTCTCATTTCAAGATGTTTTATCGCTGAGTGAGTGCTACCTTTGAGAAACTATGTTCTAACTCTCATAACCTAGTAGGGTTCACAGTAGATATCACAGATATACAGGCAGTCATTTAAAAATAAATTTAGATTCTAAAAGTATTTAGGGATCAATGAGTATATTTACGATATTCATATGATAAGCAATAATTTAGGGTTGCCTTAGCTTTCAAATGAATGACTAGATACTCTATAACTCTTAAGAAATAATATAAAGAAAGTATAATCATTCTACAGTGCACAGACCCAGTGATGTTCACTATCATGGTGGGCTTAAGTGGGGGATGCATGTATCTCTCTGGGCTGAAATATAATAGATTTCACAGGTGCATTGTGGGTAGGTGCAGGTGGGAACAGGGATGGAGGGTGAGAGTACTATAGTTAGGAGGCACGGGAAACCTAGTGCAATGGAAACTCCCTGGAATCTACAAAGGCTACACTAGGAAGGATGTGGAGTTTGAACTAGTGTGTTCTCCAACTGGGCAAGACTTCCAGTGTAGAGAGTTGGACGTCAACCCAGCCACAAACCTTTGACCTACAATTTGTCCTGCCTGCAAGATACGCTGCAGTAAAGGTGGCGCAGAACTTGTGGGATTGGCCCACCAATGGCTGGTCTAATCTGAGCCCCAGGGCAAAAGAGGGAGCCCATGCTTAACACTTCCTGGATGGTCTGGATACAGAGACTTGATAGTCATGAGACCTAGAAACCTAAGATATAATCAAAGACAACTGACAACAATTTGCTATGCCATGTTTTGACAATATACATGAGAGGCCTGTGCCAATTTTTTTTTTTTTTGCATCTTAAATTCTTTTTTTTTTCTCCTTTTATTTACTTTACAATACCATTCAGTTCTACATATCAGCCACAGATTCCCTTGTTCTCCCCCCTCCTACCCCCCTCCCCTTCCCCCTCCCAGCACACTCCCCCCATTCCCACCACCTCCAGGGCAAAGCCTCCCCGAGGACTGAGATCAACCTGGTAGACTCAGTCCAGTCAGGTCCAGTCCCCTCCTCCCATATTGAGCCAAGCGTCCCTGCATAAGCCCCAGGTTTCAAACAGCCAACTCATGCAATGAGCACAGGACCCGGTATCACTGCCTAGATGCCTCCCAAACAGATCAAGCCAATCGACTGTCTCACCTATTCAGAGGGCCTGATCCAGTTGGAGGGCCCTCAGCCTTTGGTTCATAGTTCATGTGTTTCCATTTGTTTGGCTATTTGTCCCTGTGCTTTATCCATCCTTGGCCAATTTTTAAAAGGTATTATTAATAAAAACAAACCCCGAGCCAGGTGTTGGGGTGAACGCTGAAAGATCAGAGAAATAGAACACGCCACAGCTAACCTCACTTTGCCAATTCTTCAGCTGACATTGTTTCCTCAAACTGGAAGCCTCTGTGTCCTTATCCAAATGGATCTCAGCTGAACTGCTGCTAAAAGCCTAAAAGCTTAATAAGAACTCTAGTTCCTGGTCCTCACACCTTACATACCTTTCTGCTTCCTGCCATCACTTCCTGGGATTAAAGGTGTGTCTCACCAAGCCTGGTTGTTTCCAGTGTGGCTTTGAACTCACAGAGTCCAGACAGATCTCTGCCTTCTGAATGCTAGGATTAAAGGCATGTGCTACCAGTGCCTAAACCTATGTTTAATATAGTGGCTGTTCTGTTCTCTGACCCCCAGATAAGTTTATTGGGGTGCACAATATATCAACCACAGATGCCTACCTTTCTTATGAATAAAAATGGAGAAGTGTATGGGGGTAGGGAGTGTGGCAGAAAGGAGGTGGGGGGAAGAACTAAGAGGAGAGCAGGAAGGAGAAACTGAGGTCAGGATGTAAAATAACCAAACTAATTAATTAATTAATAATAACAATTTAAAAAAGTAAATGAAATGGTTCCTAATGATACTCTACAGTACTCATAGACTGGAGCTTAGCTTAATCCTCATCAGAGAGGCTTCACTAAGCAACTGATGGGAACAGATGCAGGGACCCACAGCCTCATTAGGCAGAGCTCAGAGAACCAGGTAGAAAGAGGGAGAAAAGATTAGAGAAGCCAGTGAGGTCCAGGACACCAAAACAACATGATTCACAGAATCAACTAACCAGGCATCACAGGGACTCACTAAGACTGGAAACGACAGGGAGCATGTCTGAGTCTGAGTTAAGTCCTCTGAATATGTGCTATGGTTGTGTAGCTTGGTGTTCTTGTGGGACTCCTAATGGGGGGAGTGGGGGACATCTCTGATTTATTTGCCTGCTCTTGGGACCCTTTTATACCTACTGGGTTGCCTTGCCCAGATATAAGGGTTTGTGCTTGGTCTTATTGGAACTTGTTATGAAGTGTTTGGTTGATATTCCTGCAAGGCCTGCTGTTCTATGAAAGGGAAACAGAGAAGAGGATTTGGGGGAGAGGAAAATGAGGGGAAGGAAGTGGGAGGAGTGGAAGGAGGGGAAACTGTGATTAGAATGTAATATGTGAGAAAAGAATTAATGAAAATAAAAAAGGAAGAAGTAGGAAGGAAGGAAAAAAAAGAAACTCAATTATGTTTTTCTCTTTAAATGAACAGCATGCCATTACTGATATTAGAATTGTACTATGGTACAACTGGATTTATTTCTTCACTCTATATTCTATTTAAGCTGTGTTTAAAGAAGGGTTATGGGCTAGTTAGTTATATTCCATATTGATTTACTTGCACCAATAATATTGTAAATATCAGTGTTAATATCAATATTCTTTATAAATAAATGAAGCTATTATGAAAGATAATATATTTTCTAAGGTTTTTAAAAATGGTACATGTTGTGTTAAGAAAACCTGCCTATCATTTAATTTTCAGTTTAGGTCATGAATGTTATGAATAATGAGGGAGATGACTTCTATATGTAATGCTTTTATGTAAGAGTTATGAGTTGTCTACTACAAGCATTGTAAAACAATTTTATTTTAAAATATCTTGAAAACTTGTATTTTCTATTAAAATCTATTATTAACAGTACCATAAAGGAAAAATAATCATTGAAGAAGAGCATTTAGACACTTTACTCAGGAAATTAAAAGAATTATCTATTACACTTTACAATTTAGTGCTGTAGAATAATCCATTTGTACACTGTGAAGATTTGTTACTTGGGTTGGTTTAGTATAAAAGCTGGTTGGCCAATAGGCAGCAATTCTTTGTAGGACAATCAAACAAGGGGAATGATGAGAAGAAGAAGGGTGGAGCCAGAGGAGATGTCAGCCACAGAGGAAGCAGGACATGTAGAAAATGAGATAACAAGCCATGAGCTATGTGGGTTAATTTAAATGTAAGAGTTAGGTAGTAACGAGTCGAACATTAACAATTTATATTAAGCCTCTGTGTGATTATTTCAAAACAGGTGGGTGGGACAGAAACTTCCTCCAACAATGTAGTGATAATTTTATAAATTTATTTCCACTAATAAAAGCTATATTTTACTTTACATATTTAGTTAGTTAGTTACTTTACAAAACCCCTAACCTTCATTCTGGTGCCTAGATGGCTCACTATTTACAAAATAAAGGCAATTTGTAAGCTCTTTGCAACTAGCATTCCACATTCAATTTTTTTTTTCCAATTTTATAGCTTTTCATTTTATTGAAAATAGATTCTTTACACATATGGTATATCCTGATTGTACTTTCCCTGCCCTCGATGCCTCCCAGTTCCTCCCCACCTCCTATCACCACCAGATCCACTCCCTTCACCCTGCATTAAAGGTATATTATAGTGGTCTCCCATTTAGGTTTTTATTATATGATGAATAGTTAGGAAACTGATGTTTCTGAAATCCTGCATTCATTTATGTATATTTCAATTACCATATAGTATAGTTAATATACCTATCTTAATGAATTAATTTACACAAAATTAATTCAAAGTAAATTTAAGGTTTGTCTTTATGTGCTAAAAACAGAGCCACATCAATGTAAAAGACGGTACTGATATTACATTATCTTATTTCATATAGTTATTTACCCATAATTATCTATTGTAGGAGGTGTGATAAATTATTCATCTATCTATTTCCAGCAGATAATTGCAATCAAGACAGGAGTGGAAAAACATACAATGATATATAACAGACTTGAATCAAGGGCAATAGGAACTCCAATGGCAAAGACCCTACATTCTTAGAAATGCTGGTCAAAGCAGCTAGAGAAAGCTTTTAGTCTAGATGTGAATTCAGATAGAGGATTTGAGCATCCCAGTAGAAGGTGACAGCCACAGATAACGAAGTAGGAAGGCCTAAGATAGTTTTTGAAAAGTAAGAAGGCCCTGAAATTAGGTGATATATTTAATTTTGAGATACATATGCATCCTTGTAATTTAAAGGAAAGAGAAATAGCTGAAGGCAAAGAAAGCAGAAAAAGAATCCCCTGGCAGTTATGGGAAAAAAAAAAAAAAAAAAACTTGAATGAGATTGCCCTGAACTCTACTTAGGTCAATAATGAAACACATAATTTAAGTATTTTATCAAAATGTACTTCAATAAATTTTGTGACTTTTCATTGTGTCATTTTGATCTTAAGATTCAAAAAGTAGTTCCATATAAGCAGAGGTACAAATGCTACAAAATAATTTTTGTGATTTTTTTTTAATTCTAAATATATTTCTAGAATTTTGTACTTATATAAGTATTTAGTTATTACTATATAAATAACATGCTTTTGTTGGTACTAAAATATATTTATATGATAGATAATTTATTGAGAAAATTGAAAGAACTATGTTTTATATTTCATATTTTAGTGATAAAGTTATTTCCACTGATAATATACATATATATGTACATATATATGTGTTTGTATATGTATATAAGTTTTCTCGCAAACACTTATGATTTATAGCTACATAATAAAGACCTTTACTTGTTATTGAGTGTTTTCCATAAATAATTCTGAGAAGTACATAAGCCAGAAATGTTGATTATGGAAATTCACAGATCATTACAAGTCCATGTAATTTTTGCTATTTATATGCACTATTAGCATAATTACCATGTATGTAAGAATTATAATTACACAAAACATACAATTTAAAATTGTTGAAATCTAAACAAGATAAGGAAGAAAAATAATTACAATATTATAACTACTTTTAGCTAGTATCCTAATTTTTAAAAAGTAATGATCCATACTAAATTCCAAGCTCAATTATAAACATCACAATGACAGTTAAAGCTAAAATCTGTGCTCAAAATACCATTACTTATTTAATATTATAAGGAACACACAAATTAGCTTTTAAGTATTATAAATTATTGATTAATCACATGCTAGGAAGTGTATGCAAATGACATATAGCAAATGTTAACACCGTATATAAAATATATCTTTTCTAGGTTATATAATTTTATCTTAAATAATGTGCTTTCAAATAATGACTTTCAAATATAGACAGTCTGGAAGTTCTTCTTAGATCATAAATATGCAGTTATCTAAGTATATTTTAAAGACAACGCTATGTTTCTTGCAAATGACATTTATATTTATTTACTTAATGTTATAAATTACTAACAATTTCAGTTTAATTTTATATTCCAGCTTTTACTTGACATTTACATAGAGAACAAAATTTGTTTTTGTGGTGTTGGGTATTGAATCAAGGTTTTCACAGATGCCAGCTGAGTACTCTGTCACCGGATTAAAATCCCAGTTCAAATCACATTTAAAATATATCTTTTTAAATTAAAAAAAAACAAAGGACTAAGTGTCCAACTGTTTAAAGAATTTTACATACTTTTCATTCTGCTGCAGTAGGAACATACAAACACTAGACTGCTCCTATTATTATCTTCCTTTACTAATAAGGAAGTTAAAAGTGAGAAATAGAGCCTTTGAGGAAGTATATAATAAAGTGAGGATTTCAAACCAGTCTGAATACAAATGAAGATATGCCTTCAACCCTAGTTTACATTTTCCTTAATAGCCATTTTACCATTGTGCCTTGTTAATATAATATCAAGATATATAACCTACATCATAAGTCACAGTGAAGTAAACATTACAACATAGATTTGTTCTATACAGTCCTCTCTTTCCCTCCTTCTTTCTCATAGCCCAAAGACAGACATAACATAGTGCATACCACAATAATGGAGATTGTAGTGGAGGAAACTGAGCAAATGCAGTGGAGTCTGTATCACTACTTTGAAAAGCCATACTTTATTTTTTATTTTATTGTTTTTGTTTGTTTGTTTGTTTGTTTGTTTTCAAGACAGGGTTTCTCTGTGCAGCTTTGTGCCTCTCCTGGAACTCGCTCTGTAGACCAAGCTGGCCTTGAACTCATAGAGATCCACCTGCCTCTCCCTCCTGAGTGCTGAGACTAAAGGTGTGTGCCACCACCTCTTTCTTTATTAGAGATTAAAATTGCTGGACCCCAAAATCTGGGGGTCTCAAGTGGGTGCACTAAGATCCCAGACTCCAGTCCAGTTGATGCACAAGCACGAGGATTTATTTTTGAAGCTTCTGTACAGAAGGGCAAACTCTGCTCCTAAGAGCAAGAGCCACATCTTACTGCAGCCCCATGGGGGCTTTTAAAGGAAAAGCCCACAAAAGCCATAAGATTACAATTCCCATACAATTTCGTTTCACAAGATCATGGTCTGGTTACAGAGTGATCACAGAGTGGGTACTGTTACGTCAACAGGTACATTCTTCTTGAAACCTCAAGGGGGGATATCAGGGTGGGAGTGGAGTTTACATACAGGTCACGGTGGTCCTTCCTGGAACATTTGCATCTATCCCAGTCACAGTTGAGCACATCTCTTAATAGAAATCTCTTTATATTGTTATATGGTTGCAGGGGAGATTGAACAATGGCTGAATCAGCTTGGAACTAGATTTTTAGTTTCTCATTTCCTGGTGTTTGAAGTTTCTCCTTTCCTGAAGCTTGGGGGTGTAAGCCTGAAGGGCTAGGGTCTTTCAAAAATAAGAAAAACAAGGCATAAACAAAAACTGGAAGGAGCCTACAGGTATATTGCCAATTAAGAAACATCAGTTTCTAAATTACTATGTTTAATTATAGAACTTCCCTCAATATCTGTGTAGACTCCCATATATATTTCCTTTTAACTTAAAAACTCAAATATGGTTCCAGAGTGCTCTTAAATGACTGCTGACATATATGTTATTTCCAAATAAATTGAAAATGGAATGCAAGGGAATAATTTGTTTTTCGCTGACATTTGTGTATGGTCATGTAGCTTCACCAACTTGATATTAGCATCTGATAAGTTATTTTACATTGTAAGTAGAACATTGTAGCAGAAATCTTAGAAGTTCTTATTAATAAAATCAAACTTGAGCCAGGTATTGGGTTGAATGCTGGTAGATCAGATGCAGAACAAACCACAGCTATCTCACCTTGCCAATTCCTCAGCTGATCCTGTTTCCTCAGACTGGAAGCCTCTGAGTCCTCAACCAGAATGGATCTCAGCTGAACTGCTTCTCGAAAGCCTGAAAGCTTAACCAGGCTAAATGCTTCTAGTTTCTGGTCTTCACACCTTATATACCTTTCTGCTTTCTACCACCACTCTCTGGGATTAAAGGCGTGATGAGTCACCATGCCTGTCTGTATCCCTTGAACACATAGATTTCTGCCTCTGGAATGCTAGGTTTAAAGGCTTTTGCTACCATTGCCTATCCTTTATGTTTAATATTGTGGCTGCTCTGTCTCTGACCCCAGGTAAGTTTATTAGCATGCACAAAATTTGGGAGAATACAATACCACAGAACATCTTTAATTTTTATATTGTGCTTTTAATTTTTCAAGATTTAAGTCTTCCTGGTGCCAAATTTACTTTTTTTTAATATCTACCTATCAAGTAATTCTGATTACCCTTTGATTAAATGCCAATATCCCTGTATATTTTCTACTAAGCAGATCCGTATAAATAAGGGCTGTCCCTTCAACTAGCAAAGCATAAACTGCACAGTTCTTGAAAGCATTAAGGAAAGTCCTTGCGAGTGCCAACATCCTTACATGAATTCAAACAAAGTTTTGGGAAATGCAATATTTGTCCCCTTGTGAACTCCAGTCTTGGACCTGAACTAAGTGTCATCTATTAGTCCTTAACTAGCATAGATAATTTTAATTTAATTATTCCTTTGCACTCTTATGTCTGAATTCATTTTAATATTCAGAAATTACTCCATTTAATTTAACTAATTGTTAAACCTCTGTAAGAAAATGTTTTTTGGGAATGGAGTTTTAGCTGCCTGTTAAACTGTTTCTCAGCTCTCTTTGTTGACATGCACAGTTTGCTTTCATTTTTTGTTGTTGCTTAGCATCTCTTTGTCCAGGGCTGTTGTCCTTCGATCAATCAAAGCTTCTCATCCTTCATTTTATTACTTCGTAATTTTGTTTACCTTCTCCCAACTGATACTAGCAAGTGTGGTAAGCCCGTAGGATTCTTTCAGCAAACAGCTTAAGTGTTGACAAATTTATTTTCAAACTTCAGTAACCAACCTTTTCATTTTCTTCCCTTCCTCCTTTCTTCCAACCTTCTTCCCTCTTCTGTCCAATCCTTTCTCTTTCTTTGTGGTCCTTAGGATTGAAATAGGTGTCTCATGCATGCTAGGCCAGTGCCTCATTACTGACCTCCAACAAGTTTTGTATTTTTATTGATCCTTTAGTTTACAAAATGAAGCGTAAGGCTGTGATGTTGAGTTGCTCAGGCTCTCCGCACACAGCTCCTTCACACAGGCACACCATGAACTCATAATCGCCCCGTCTCATAATTTTCAGGAGCTGGAATCAAACGCCTGCACCAAAAGAACCTGCTCCGTAAGCCTTTAAAAAAAATGGCAGTACAGATAGATCCCTTTCTGCTATCTTTAGAGGTTTAAGCTACTAACTTCAAAGAGTACAAATAGGGTAATTACTGAGCCTAACAAGCTTTGATTTCTAACAATGTATATGTACTTGTACATGTAGATGAATTGCACTAGAAACCATATTTCTTTCTTAATTCTCCACTTTTATAACACCTGTAAAGATAAATGGAGAAATAATAGATATTTAAGAGAAGAGTCTATTCAATAGTCTTTTCAAATTTTGGGGGTTGTTGGCAATGACCACATCTAGTATTAAAAATTTCAGCAATCACTGTGGCCTGGGAAACAAGTAGCCTAACTGCAGATCTTTTTTTTATATATATAATTTAATTTAATTTTACATATCAGCCATGGATTCCCTCTGTCGTCCCTCCTGCCCCCGCCTTCCCCTCAGCCCATCCCCCCATTCCCATCTCCTCCATGGCAAAGACTCCCCTGGTGATTCAGCTCAACCTCATAGATTCAGTCCAGGCAGGTCCAGTCCCCTACTCCCAGGCTGAGTGAAGTGTCCCTGCACAGGCCCCAGGTTCCAAACAGCCAGCTCCTGCAGTAAGGACAGATCCCAATCCCACTGCCTGTGTGCCTCCCAAACAGTTCAAGCTAATCAACTGTCTCACTTCTCCAGAGGGCCTGATCCAGTTGGGGGCTCCTCAGCTATTGGATCATAGTTCATGTGTTTCCATTCGTTTGGCTATTTGTCCCTGTGCTTTTTCCAATCTTGGTCTCAACAATTCTCGCTCCTGCAATCCCTCCTCTTTCTCGTCAATTGGATCTTAATTTCACCCTCCACCTCTAAAAATCTAGTTGTCCCATCTACTCCCCATCTCTGTGTTAGCCTACCTGCTTTGCCCTCTTCTCACTCTCTGCTCACATTCCCAGGAGAATAAACAGATCATGGAGGAATATCCTGTTTTACTCCCTCCTATAGGCCCCCTCACCCCCCTAGCCATTCTCCTCCCTAAATGTCACCACCACCACACCACCACCCCCATACCAAGAAATAAATTTTACCCTGGTGGCCCCACTAATCATGATTCCAGAAAATAAAAAGAACCTACCAAGAAACACACACAGCCACTTCATTCTCCTAAGAATGAAAGAGAGCAAATGAAACAAAGGACTGAAACACTCAACCAACAAAGACAAAACCAAATATCAGCGCACCTCAAATTATAGTGTTCAAAAATCCAGATGCCTAGACAAAAGCTTAAAAACACAGTTATTAACATCGAGAAGCCAGCAACATCATGATGGAAGGCCCTGAGTATTTCATCATAACTGAGTCACAAGGCAAAAAAAACTTATAATGCCATTTATGAATATGATCAAGATCTTTGAAGAGTAAATGAATAAACTTCTTAAGGAAAGCTATAAAGACACAAATTAACTGGCAACAAATTTGAATAAAACAGTTCCAGACCTAAAAATGGATATAAAATTAAAAAAAAAAAACCTGAAACTGAAGAATATCTAGAAATGAAAGTTTAGGAATTTAAACAGGAATCACAGAGGCAAGCCTCATTAACAGAATATAGGAGATGAAAGAAAGGATCTCAGACACTGAAGGCATAACAGAAAAATGGAAACCTGAGGCAAAAAAAATGTTATGTCTAAAAACATCCAGTAAATCTATAACATTAGGTCAATACCAAATCTTAGAGTAGGAATAGATAAAGAAAAAGAAACTCAGATCAAAAATTCAAAAATGCATAAAATATTTTCAAAGAAGTTATTGAATTCTGTATTCCTAGCTTAAAGAAAGAGATGCCTAGAAAAGGTAAAAGAAGCATATAGAATACCAATTAGATGAGACCAGAAAAGAAAGTTCCCTTGGCATATAATAATCAAAATACTATGTGTTCAGAGAAATGAAAGAATATTAAAAACTGCAAGGCAATATTTAAGAATTCATAGAAACCGAACAACTTACTACTGAATGAAAAATAATTCAAACTAAAAAATTGCCTTTCTAGAACTGAATGAAAATGAATCCACAATATACCCAAACATATGGGGAACAATAAATGTGATTGTAAGAGGCAAGTTCATAGCACTGAATGCCTTCATAAAAAAATTAGAGAGAGCTTATACTAACTTATAGTAACTAACAGCCCACCAGTCAGCTCTAGAACAAAAATAGAAAATCACACCGGGCGGCGGTGGTGGTGGTGGTGGTGGTGGTGGTGGTGGTGGTGGTGCACGCCTTTAATCCCAGCACTTGGGAGGCAGAGCCAGACGGATCTCTGTGAGTTCGAGGCCAGCCTGGACTACCAAGTGAGTCCCAGGAAAGGCGCAAAGCTACACAGAGATACCCTGTCTGGAAAAACCAAAAAAAAAAAAAAAAAAAAAAAAAAGAGAGAGAAAAAAAAGAAAAAGAAAGAAAGAAAGAAAGAAAGAAAATCACACCCAAAATGAGTATACTTCAAGCAATTATCAAACTCAGGGCCAAAATCAATAAAATACAAGCCAACCAACAAATAAGCAAACAAAAATACAAAGAATTAATGAAAAATATGGTCATTTGAGATAAATAACGAGATTGACAAACTATTAACAAAATTAAGCAAAAGACACAGAAAGAAATAATTTAAAAACCCATATTCCAGTAAACTAGAATATCTACAATTAATGGTTAATGTTCTCAATATATACAACTTACCTACATACTACTTACCAAAGTTAAATCAAGATCACTCAGCAACTTAAACAGATCTATGTCCTCTAGTGAAATAGAGGCAATCAGTAAAAGTCTCCCAACCAAGGAAATAAATACACAAAAACAGAGACAAAAAAAAAAAAAAAAAAAAAAAAAAAAAAAAAAAAAAAAAAAAACATTAGAGCCAGAATATTTTAATGCTGAATTCTACCAGACTTACAAAGAAGAGTTAATGCTGATACTTCTCAAAATATTTCACAAAACAGAAATGAACATTGCCAGATACATTTTAGGATTCCACAGTAACCATGATCCTCAAACCACACACATAAAGACACAAGAAATAAAGACAGAAACCAATTTCCCTTATGAATATGCATACAAAAATTTTCAATAAAATACTTGAAAACTAAGTGCAAGAATACTTCCAAAAATCATCCACCATGATCTAGTACGCTTTATCCCAGAGATATGGGATGGTTCCAAATATATGAATCAATAATTTTAATCCACAAAATCAAGAAACTGAAAGACAAAAACCACTTGATCTTCTCATTAGATTCTGCAAAGGCCTGTGACAATATCCAACACCCTTTCATGATAAAAGTCCTAGAGTGACTAGGGATAGAAGACACATATCTAAACATAATAAATGCAGTATGCAACAAACCCATAGTCAACATGAACTAAAATGGAGAGAATCTCAAAGGAATTTCACTAAAATAATTTTCCATTCTTTTTGTATCTATTCAATGTGGTACTTGAAGTCTTAGAGCAATAAGAAACTGGAGGAGATCAAGCAAATTGGAAAGAAAGAAGTCAAAGTATCTTTACTTTCATATGATATAATAATATATATTGCTAATAATTCCACTGGGATACTCCTACAGCTGATAAAGACTTATAGCAGTATCTGGAGACACATTTAAGCCACAAAGACCAATAATCCTCCTATATACTAATGACAAAGGGACTGAGAATAAATCAGGGAAACAATATCTTTCACAATATCCTCAAATAATATAACATATCTTGGAGTAACTCCAACCAAACAAGTAAAAGACTTTTATGATAAAAACTTCAAGATATTGAAGAAATAAATTTATGAAAGTATCAGAATATAGAAGATGTCCCATGCTCATGGATTGATAGGATTAACATAGTGAAAATAGTGATCCTACTAAAACCAATCTACAGATTCAACACAATCCCCCCAAAACTATAACATGATTCTTCGCAGATCTTGAAAAGACAATTAACATAGAAAAAAAATCCGCATGGAAACAAATAAAACCCACAATTTCTAAAAATAACTCTTAATAAAAAAAGAACTTTTGTAGGTATCACCATCCCCAATTCTAATTTGTACTACAAAGCTACAATAATAAAAACAGCATGGTATTGACACAAATAAGAGACACATTGATCATTGTGAAAAACAATGTCATCCTAACAATAATTTTAAAGTTGGTTTTCTTTATTCTCAATTGTATATCTATAAGTTTAACATACATTTTGGGCCTGCCAATGTCAACTCTTAACTATCAGTTATAATCAATATTCCTTTGTCCCAGGTTTGTATATGTACATATACATAATCTGGAATAGTAAAGAAATATGTATCATATTTATATTTCTTTTGATTATTTCCCTTTTTAAAAATTTTGTTAGAAACTCTAGAAGTTATATAACTAAACATAGAAATAATCTTTCTCACAAGTTTATATACATAATTATATTTCAGATGAAGGTTAATAGTTTTATTTTTGACTATCACATATATATAGTTCTGTGCTGAAAGACTTCACACACTAATGATAATATGTAACCCTAAGTATTATAATAAGTTTTGTTTTATAGGAAGACATAATAATAGCTCTATTAATTTACAGAGCGCTTCTACAATTTTTGTACAAGTATTTTAATGAAAATTAATATAATATTAATCTATTGCTCATTTAATCATTTTAAATAAATTATTATTTTTTTTGATATATATGTCCAAATATCTCAAATATCTCCCAATATCTGCATCATGAAAGTAATGAAATTCAAATTAAGCATGAAAAAGTCAGTATATATTAAATCAAGATGTTATACTCAAATTTCTAAATGATCTTATTAAATAAAAAACAGAACCAAATATAGGGGTGAAAGCCTCAGAGAGATCAGGGAAATAGGAAAAGCCACCAGCCAACCTTACCTTACCAACTCTGAAGCTTCCAAATGCGAGTTACTTCCTGTCTACCCAAGTCTATACACCTTGCTGTTCTGCAATCTGATTTGCTCTGTGTCCAGCAACATCACTTCCTCTTCCTACACAACTCTGTCACTTGCTGTCTGTCTGTACAGACCTCCAGATCTCCATGGTTTACTATACTAGTGTTGAAATTAAGGCATGTGGCACCACACCTGGCTCTGTTTCCAGTGTGGCCTTGAACACACAGAAATCCTGCCTGCTAAGTGATAGGATTAAGGGCACATGCTACTGTTGCTTAATTTCTTTGTTTACTTATAATGGCTGGCCTTTTTCCTCTGCTCTCCAGGCAAGCTTTATTTATTAAAGCATAAATAAAATACCACCACATTTCAGCACAAATAAAATATCCCCACAAGATGTAATATTTTCCTTCTTTAAAAAGTCTAAAAATTGGTTAATAGTCATGGGTAAATATAAATTTATATGTTGTGTTGATAAGTTTTTGCTGTCAATTTAATACAATCAAGAACCACTTGAGAACAAAATTCCATTGAAGTTGAGGTATTACACAGATCAGATTGACCTGGGGACATGCTTCTGTGGCATTATCTAGATTCTTATTTGATGTAGAATGATTAAGGCAATTGTAGATGGAATCATTTTCTACACATATGGTCCACAACAGCATAAGAGAGAACAATAGTTTAAAACAAAAAAAAAAAAAAAGAAAAAGAAAGAAAGAAAGAAAGGTAGAAGGATTCTTGTATCTTCCTTTTGTCTACTGATGAGATGTAGCTAGCAACTTTAGATGTAACTAGCAAATTCTTGCCTTGGAGTCTCCAAACTATGGAGTGATTTACCTGGAATTGTAAGCCAAATAAACCTATATTTACTTTTTGTTTAGGAGCTCATCGAAACAAAACTAAATAATATAGAATGTGGCTCAAATTGGACAAATTCAAAAAGCATGAAAACACAGATTTATTTAATTACAGTGAACAACAACAAAAATCATTATGCAAGCTAATGAAATGACTCATTGGTTAAAATTTTAGCCTCCAAACTTGATGTCACAACTTGATATGTAGAACTTATATGTAAAAGGAAAGGAACATGTTCCACCAATTTTTTTGTCTGACCTCCACATGTGCTGTGGCATGTAAGAGTGTTACGTACACACATATAATAAATAAAAATGTTTAAAACTTGTTCTGTTTACAATAAAACTTCACCTTACTGTAAATAATTACATCTCTTCATAATCCCAAATGGTCAGTAGGATTAAGATTTACAATTTTGCCTACCCAGACAAAAGAAAGTAATAAATTGTCATCACCTATTAAATAAAGATATGTAGAATACTTGCCAAAAGTCCAGACTACTAACTTAAAATCTGCTAAAATGTGATGATCTAAAATTACTACTTCACTATTTCTGACTTTCAGGTCTATTTCCTAAGGTGTTATGTCAGAACTCTTAAGAAAACAGCAGTGCTGGGCAGTGGTGGCGCACGCCTTTAATTCCAGCACTCAGGAGGCAGAGGCAGGCAGATCTCTGTGAGTTCGAGGCCAGCCTGGGCTACCAAGTGAGTTCCAGGAAAGGCGCAAAGCTACACAGAGAAACCCTGTCCAAAAAAACCAAAAAAAAAAAAAAGAAAAAGAAAAGAAAACAGCAGTGAGAAGCACTGAACTTAACAGAGTCACATCTCCCGTCTACCTGATTCACTGTATCATTTGCATAGTTTGTCTTCAGACACAAAAGAACAACAACAACAACAACAAAACCACTTCAAAAACCACTGGCTTTTAAAAAAAAATGTCTCCAGAGTCTATGACTTTTCACAACAGTCTTTGGCAAAGAATTCATTGAGGACACTTATAAGGGAGGATTTTCTTTTTCAGTTTTCCTAAAAGATATTTATTTCTAAAATTTTCTTCTAAAAGTTAATATTTCTTATTTAATATATTTTAACTAAAATATTACTCTATCATTTTCCCCACCCTTCTTCCCTCAAACCATTCTCATGTTACCTCCATCTCTATCTCAGTTTCATGGCTGCATTTTTTGAATTTTGTTATATAAAGACAACACACATAGTATAAATAAATATATATATATATAGATATAGATATAGATATATAAATATATATAATGCTACTCAGACACACATGTATATTATATACAATACCACAAAGTATTGTTCATATATATGTATATATGTGTATATATACATGAATTTGTACATATATGTATACATATGAAAAATACATAATACAATTTTTTGAGTCTATTTTGCTGTTTATGTGTATATCATTTTAAGGCTGGCCACTTTTTATTAGATAACCCATTATGAAATATCCCTAAAAGAGACTAATATGTCCTCTCCCAGCTTGATTATCTTCCTTTATTTATCTATCTATAGGATGTCATCATACTTTTCCTATTCTTGTTAGCAAATATATTGATACTTTCATTGTACTAGTCTTGTTTAGCCATTTCTAAGATCTAAGGCCTCACAGAAGTTTCCTGGTCCTCTGATTCTTACAATCTTTCCTTCCTCTCTTCTTCAGCATTCAATGAGCCTTAGGTGCAGGAGTTCTTTTGGAGACATATCCAGTAGGACTGGATTTCCCAGGACCTTTTGATTTCTGCATTCGGTCCATTTGCAGTTTTCTGTAATGGTTTCCATTTATTATAAGGAAAACTTATCTAATAGGGAAATGAGTGTTTTACTTAACTGTGAATAAAATAATACATTTTTGAATGTAGTTAGGAATTATGTTCATCTATTAAAATAGCAGCAGTAGTTTATCTCCTAATATCTATGACTTCACTAGTCCTGTAAAGTTAGCTAGGTTTCTGTTACCTGGTGCCAAACCCATTCTATTTAGTGTGTCTTACATCCAATTAGAAAACTCCTGGACATAACCGAGATGGGGTTCCAATTTTGCACTTTCAGAGTTATCTTACCATGCTGATCATTGCTGTGGTTCATGGTTCATAGGAGTCACATTGGGATAGGACTATTGATTACTTTCCTTCCTTGGCTGCTTGCATAATACTTTCTGATACTTTGGAAAGTAGAGCACAGGAAAGAGGCTTTCAGATTAGGTCTAACTTGAATCATCTGAATCTCTTTTCCTTGATATGAGGTGTCTTCAGCAATAGAGACTTACTTTCAACCTCTGAGAGGCCATCAAGGGCAAGACCAATAGCTTACACACTATTGAGAGTCACTTAGGCTACAATGACCAAAAACTGAAACAAATATTTCTTATGCAATATACTAGGTGTTTTGTTACTCTATGACTCTTGTAGGGAGTATTGTCAACACAAAATAATAAGCAATCTGCTTGACATTTAAGGAGATTCTGATGACCAAAACATCTGTCCTTTCATATAATTAAAATATTTGCTCTATTAAGCCATAGCCTAGCCCCAACACATTTTAACAATTTTCATTAAGATTTGTTTTATCCATTATCTTTTTAGTAGTTCTAATGACCAAATTTAGAAAGGTTAATTTTATCCAAAGTAAGGCTAAGATATTATTCTTCAGATGAAAATTGTTTGCGGTACGTGAATGGATATCTTAGATTGACATTGGATTATTAAAGATTGCTGACACTGAATTAAAATATATACCACAAGTATCTATATCTTGAGAAAGTACTTGTCAGTAAAATTTTTAATTCTCAAACTAAAGAAGACAAATTAGAAACTTCTAGAAAACTCTATCACATATAATTTTAAGAAAAAGAATTTAAAACACAATACCCAGTTTTTCAGTCATATTTCTTATAAGAGTTTAATCTGAGGAAAAAGTATTTTGAATACAGCCCACTTTTATGCAATCACATGCATACCAAAATGAAGATCAAACTTGCATGTTTTTAAAGGTTCATCTATTCAATTTAGTAAAACAATTTCAACTAGAAATATAAACAAGAAAAATCAAGAATAAAGAAATGAGTCGTATTTAGTTATATTGGAGATAACTATAGAATGGTAGAAAGCAGTAGGCCCATATCTAAACATCAGAGTGGTTTTAAACTGAATTTTAAGTAGATGAACTGAGACAGTGCTCAGGAAATTTTTCTGACAGACAAATACACACACACACACACACACACACACACACACACATATTGAATTTGAATGTTTCATAAAATAAAATAGAAATTCTTTATTTTCTATTTGTAACAAAATACTAAGGACAAATTTGTTATTTATTGTGTTGTAATTATTTTGTTTTCCATTAATATTTTGATTTTCAGTACTTATAAAGAAATTATACTCGAGGAAAGGATAAACGTTTTTATTCTAGAAAATAATTAAGAGAAAACAGTCTAAAAGAAAAAGTAACATTTATTGCAAATGAATATGGAGTGCTAAGAGATAAAAATATGTCATTTGTACAACCTTTTGACTGCATGAATATAAAATTAGAAAAATAGAAATGATTACATTTAATTAACATTCTTTTATATAAGAACTGTATAAAACAGACTCATGCTGATGTATTAAATAAATCTCTTCTGGATAGTTATTAGATTCTGAGATTGCCTTTAAACAACACTGAAAGTTCTTTAGAATAAAATCTGAGAGCAGAAATCTGAACTTTTATTAAAATGTTCTAGTTGTGGTAATATTCAAAGGACATAATCATTTCTTGTTGCTTACTTGTGTAATGAACTAACCAAGCTGATGGTTGTCGACAGCCTGTTGTTGAATGGTATACAGAAGAGCAAGAGCGAGCTAGGACTGTCAGAGATGGTGAGAATCATTTACCTGGAACTACAACTCTAAAACTTCTTAAAATGTTATTTTTTATCTAAGGTTTCTGAGCTATCCAGCTTCTAGTTCCTGGCCATCCATACAGTGCCATGTATGGGCTTCCCCTTTGGATTGGGCTTCAAGTTAGTCTAGCTGTTTGTAAGCCAATACCACAAGTTCTATGCCACCATTATCCTAGCACATCTTCCAGGCAGGGCAAACTGTAGGTCTAAGATTTTGTGGTTCAGTTGATTTCTTGGTCCCACCACTGGAAAATTTGCCTGGTTACAGAAGATGACCTGTTTACTCTCTGTATCCTCCATTAATAGGAGTGAGGATCACCCTTGTAGAATCCAGGAAGTTTCCAATGCAATAGGTTTCTACATCAACCCTTAAATGCCTCCCATTTCAAGTCATCTCTCCTCACACTCTGGCAAAATAATAGATAGATAGATAGATAGATAGATAGATAGATAGATAGATAGATAGATAAATGATAGGTAGATGATAGATAGATAGATGGGTAGATAGATGGATAGATAGATAGATGATAGATAAATTGATAGATAAATAAATAAATAATAAAAATTTTAAAAGGAAAAAAATTATTCTTGGAGATATTCGGCTATACTCACAATTGTGCCTAGCCCAATCAATGTAAGAGATGCTTCCTCTAGCAACTTATGGGAGCAGATGACACCACCAACAGCCAAACATTAGGAGAAGCTAGGGAATCCCTCAGGAAAGGAGGGAGGAATGATTATAGGAACCAGAGGTGTTACGGACACCATAAGAAAACCAACAGAATCCTTGAAGCAGGGTTCATAGAGGCTCAGAGAGACCAAAGTGACAATCACTGAGCCTACATGTGTCTGCACCAGGTCCTCTGCATATGTGTTATGGTTGTGTAGTTTGATGATCTCTTAAGGGTAGTGAAGGCTGTCTCTTTTGCCTGCCCTTAGGATCCTTTGCCTCCTACTGGGTTGCCTCTTCCAGCTTTAATAGGAGGGAAGGTGCCTAGTCATCTTGCTACTTGTTTTTCAGTGTTAGGCTGATATCCCTGGGAGGCCTGATCTTTTATGAAAAAAAAAAAAAAAAAAAAAAAAAAACTGAGGAGGGGAGCGGAGAGGTGAGTAGGAGAACTAGAGGGGAAGTGAGGAGAAACCGTGGGATGCATTGTATGAGAAAAGAATGAAAAAAAAATCTCATTCTTTAAATAAAATATTACTTTTTAAAGTGAATGTGACCATGACATTAAGGATTTTCTGTATTTCAAAAGAATGTTTTGATGACAATAATAGTTCACATTTTAAATAATGTAACAATGTACATACGCTACCATTAAAACTCTGGAGGAACAAAGAAAACCTTGGGCGATGAATATGATGAAATCTATGTGATGTCCCCAAAAGAAAATGTCTTCATGAACCACATTGTTGTGGATATTGTTCTGTATTAATAAAACACTGATTGGCCAGTGGCCAGGCAGGAAATATAGGCAGGACAAGGAGAGAGGAGAATTCTGGGAAGTAGAAGGCTGAGTGGGGGAGACACTGCCAGCGGCCACCATGACAAGCAACATGTAAAGATGCTGGTAAGCCATGAGCCATGTAGCAAGGTATAGATGTATAGAAATGGGTTAATTTAAGAGTAAGAGCTAGACAATGGTAGGCCTGAGCTAATGGCTGAGCAGTTTAAATAATATAAGAGTTTGTGTGTTTATTTTATAAGTGGGCTCCGGGACTGGCAGGACTTGGTAGGAGCTGGAGAAAAAAATCATTGTGTACAATGAATATATGTGTGTAGAAAAGAAAAAGTTTAAATAATAAGCTCTAGTTATGATTATTATTTTTCCCATGAATGTAACTTCCAATTGTCCAGAGAATTTGAACTAAAAGACAATGGATTATATCAAAGCATGCCAATAAAAAATAAGTAATGGTCACCAGTAGTGGAGATGATGGTAAAAAGAATGGTTAATATTGTTTATCAGATGTATTTATCTCAAATAGGAAAAGTTACTTGAGCTTTAACATGGTGTAAAGGAAACTCTTTAAGACTCTTAATTCATTCATACTCTTCACTAGACTGCTTGTGGTGTCTATTAGGATGGACAAACAACATTAATAGATGTGGAGACTCTTCAGCTGAAAGAAATTTGATTGCTCTGAGAATTTAAATTTCTACATACTCATGAGAAAAACAATAAATAGACTTACTAAAGTTAGAGCTCTGTGACTTTAAAAAGGAATGTTTTCATCATGAAAGATCAAAGGTAGTGACAATTGATGAATAACAGGACAGTTAATTAATTAAAATTATGGAAATGAATTCCACTAGTAGGAATTGTCACAGATTTGTAAAAGGAAAATGACATGCATAAGGTCTTTGGGAGAATACAGTCTTTTGCCATTTTTTTTTTATGAGGTTAGTCACAGGCAGAGAAGGTCAGAAGCTGTGTAGGCTGACCTCAAAGTCCACATGTAAAGAATGACCCTAAACTTTTGACCTGACTTGCCTGCTTCTACTGCACTTTTATTTATGTAGTGCTCTGTATCAAACCCTGGGGTTCATGTTAGAGAAAGCACTTTACATGAAGCTATATCCCAGTGTGCTCTCTCTCTCTCTCTCTCTCTCTCTCTCTCTCTCTCTCTCTCTCTCTCTCTCTCTCTCTCTCTCATAAGATTTTAAAGGTCAAGTATTGCCAAGGTTTCCATTTTTCATCCTTCATAATGAGGGCTGTACTATAAGAACATTAAAAAGCTTATTATTATTTTCAGCATCAGAAGAGAATTATTTTGACAGCTAAATACTTGTGTGCTGAATATCCTTTGAGAACTTGACATTGAATAAATAAATATTAGGCAGTATGGTACTCACCTACTCCTTACAAGTGATCTAGTGATACTGGTATGGATATTACATAACCTTAGGGAAATATTTTCTTTTTTTTCTTAAGGAAATTAAATTCTTCCAAGCTAAAGTTTTCAGTTTTCAAGTCTGTGTTACTATGGCAATGTTATATCTTCCTACAGCTTCTAACAATTTTAGTTTAAAATTGACATGAGGTAATTTAAAGATGGATTTTTAAACTAATTGCATGAAAAAGATTGTTTTGAATTTCACACTCTTTTAAAGTTCATGTGAAGTGTATTAGGGGCAACTGGTTATTTTTAGTTTGCCAATGAATAGCTTTTATTATTTTAAAAGCATTTTTATTCATTTTTATTTTTAATCTATTTAATGTAGGTTATCTAAGGTTACTAGATCATTTGAACATAAACAAATAAACACAAAAAATTAACTTTTCTAATTATCTTTCTATATTATATTTCTCTTTAGAAATACAAGTTTTTCTTTGGAATTTTTATCCTTCTGTGAGAGGTAGTGTGCTTATTTGTACTTAACTTGTGAACATTTTTTCTATGATCCTAACTTAATTTTTAATAATGCTAGAAATATTAGACCAATGAGAGATCAGGTTTGATACTTAATAGAGGTAAGTAAGTAAGCACTGGTTTGAAAAAAATTTTGATGTTTGTGAGCTATTTCAACAGTCAAAAAGCCATTTTACCACTTGTGATGAATATCTAAAAGATATTCTTTTGCAGTATCTCTAGTTTACATAGCAACATTTGACACTCATTTCTTTCATGTTAGTGACACTCACATGTTAGAGACTTTCAAAATATGCTATTGAGAAGGTAATACATTCACCACCAATTAATTCCATTCTAGTGTAAACATGTAAGTAGATTCAGGAATCAGGATATTTTAGCCAAAAATAACTAATAACTTACTGAATGTTAATTTTTAAAGTATTTTATATAATAGGGGAATAAAAGGGAGGAATATGTTATTGAGACAATACTCAATACTTTTTTCTTTTCTTCTCTGAATAGTCATGGAAAGATCTTTGCAGGTTTCATGAACTCATAAAAGATTATTTGTTTATAAAATTATTGGTTTTATTTATATAGAGATCATAATGTATGTATCTACATATATAAATCAAGATGATGCATTTTACAGAAGCACTCATCACAACATATATATATATATATATATATATATATATATATATATATGATAACATTTACCCCTGGTGTATGGCAATTGCTATTTAAATTTTCTATTAACAATGTGCTTCCTAGTCATTTTAATGATGTTATCCTAATATTGACTTAAAAATACTAACATTTCTGGAAATATATTTTAAAACCATAACATTTCTTTAAAGGATTTATTTTCACTTCACGTGTATGAGTTTCTGTCTGCATGTACATATATGTACCATATGTGTGTCTGCTTCCCAGGAAGCAATAATAGGGTCTCAGATTATAAGAAATTGGAATTAAGCATGGTTGTGAGTCACTGTGTGGTTTCTGGGATCTGAATCCATGCCTTGTACAAGAGCAGTAAATGTTCTTAAGCATTGAATCATCTCCGTGCTTGTAAAACCTTAGACTTTTATTTTCTATTCTTTTGTTTGTTTGTTTGTTTGTTTTTTGAGACAAGGTTTCTCTGTGTAGCTTTGCGCCTTTCCTGGAACTCACTATGTAGTCCAGGCTGGCCTCAAACTCACAGAGATCAGCCTGCCTCTGCCTCACGAGTGCTGGTATTAAAGGCATGGGTCACCACTGCCCGACTTAATTTCTATTCTATGTATTGTAGCACTGACTTCAAAGAACACAGAGTTTTAATCTAGAAATATAAAAGACATGTGTGTTACCATATCCTTTGAATAGTAACTCTACACTTTTAAAATGTGCTTATGTGTTGTTTAAAATATTCTGTAGTTGGATTGGTCATACTCTAAAGTTCCCTAGTTCTACAGTTCCAGTTTCTCCTATAATTATTTTGCCTTGTGCTGTTATGTAGCATTAAAATGTGACCAGTGATGACGTCTCACAGAATACAAGTATCACAGCTGTACATATGAATTTGAATTCTAATGCTAATTAACCCACATACAATTTGAGGTACCAGCCATGTGTAAAGCTTTAAGATTATTCTCTCCTTCAGCACAAGAATTTCTATAATTCTTTCTCTTAATGCTTGTTTTATAATTAATTAATATGAAATAAATTTTGCAAATATGGCATATACTTCCCTACTATGTATGCAAACCACATATGAATAATTAATTTGGATAATGCCATATACCATCATCACCAAAAATTAAAATAAATAGTACTTTGAAAATCTCCTGGTTTGTGAAATGGATTTAAAAAGTCATGTGGCAATATATATTGATATATATTGAGATAGATAGATGATAGAAAGATAGATAGATAGATGACAGATATACCCAAATTCATGAGAAGTGTACAATATTTAAGAGGTAGAAAATGGAAAGAACCTAAATGCCCTTCAACTAACAAATAGATAATGAAAATCTGCTGCTACATGAACTCTACAAAATATTAATCACCTATAAAGAATACAGAAATCTTGAAATTTGTAGGTAAGTGAATAGATCTACTAAAGACCATATAAATTCAAAACTCATACCTAGAAAGATAAACATTGCACGTTCTCTCTAAAGTGTGGCTCATAGCTCAAAATCATCAGATGTGAGTACATAGTCTCTACTAACTGCAGATACTAGGAAAATAAAAAGGGAAAATGCTAAGTTGGGGCCATGTACCAACAGACAGGGCAACAGCAAGGTACAGGTGACATGATAGTGAGAAATGAGAAAATAGGGGTTTCTAATTAGGGGTGGAGCAGAGATAAATACAGAAGAGTAATAGAAGTGGGTAAAAGAACAGTGAGAATGTCTGAAAGTTCTCGAGAAATTATACTGACTCTCTCCCTAAAATACCTATAATATACCTTCATTGTTTTATAAGTCAATATATAGTTTAAATGAAATTTTCTCATCTGATTTGACAATGCTTCAAGGATACAAAAGACATCTTTAAAAAAAAAATCCCCAAATATCCTGCATAAGAAGCTCACTTTGAATGGTTTTTGTCAGGCCCAAATGTGTAGATCATTGCAGGGTACCACTACCGACTTTGGTTGACTCCACAAGTGGAAGTCTATTGCTGAAGACACCGTGAACTTTTTACACAGGCCACAGAGGTCCCCTGAGCTGTAACTGGCTTGAAAGATTCCTCCATGAAGACTAGCTTTTGTCATACTAGAATTTTCCATTTGAGCAAATTGTATGTATTTATTTATTAAGGAGAGAAACAACCATAAGTCCTACTCAGGTGTGATGCCTATGACCACATCTATGACCAGCCTTACATAGTAACTCTAAATGTGCAATTGTGGCGCATATAATTTGGTAGTATCCAAGAGCTCCTAATTATTTTTAAGTTCTAGTCATCGAGAGAAAAAGTATGCCTGGTACTGGAAACCTAGTCACCCAGTGGTAGTGAAGTAATAGATCTTAAAATGGAATCTGCAACACTTATATTACTATTACTAAACCATCCTAAGCCCTAACTACATTCTAAATACCCTTATACCTACAGGTGAGTGTTGTCCTCACCATGATCAAGGAAATATATCAGCAGACAAAGTCTGTTCCAAAAAACACAAGCACACAAAAATGCAGATTTATGGAGCTGGTCTCAAGAGATAAATTGAGATAGCAACCTTTACAACTAAGCCTCAGAGGACTTTTCCCAAAAGAGGATTGGAAAAATTGTAAGAGCTAGAGGAAAAGGAGTTGGCAGTGAGATTGTGTTCATTAACCCTGTGAAAAACCTGAATTCTTTAGGGATCTCCACAGGACCTCTACAGCCAAAAACTCAATGGAATATAATCCAGTATCACCAGTGGAAAACTTGCCTTGCTACAAAAATGGCCAGTAAAACTCCAAATCATCCACTACTTAGAATCCTCACTAGGATCATCCTTACAGGTTCCAGAAAGTTTCCAGAGCATTAAGTCTTCACACTGGCCTCCTCAATGCTCCCCAATTCCAGCTTGCCCTTAATCTAAATATTTGCTCTTATACCACCTGGTACTCTCTCCCTCTATGCCTCTACTCCCCACCTGATCCCACCCACCCCCATCCTACCCACCCACCACAGTACACCAGCAGAATCTATTCTATTTCCCCTTTACAGGGATATCCAAGCCTTTCCCCTATAGTCCTCCTTTTTACCTAATCTCTCCGAGTCTGTGGATTGTAGATTGATTTTCGTACACTTAACAACCTATATCCACTTATAAGTAAGTGCATACCATATTAGTTTGTCTGTTGTGGGTTACCATACAAATTTCATGATGTCTTTGTTTTAAAATCCCAGAAGTTATACTCTGTTATATACATGCACCACATTTTCTTTATCCATTCTTTAATTGAGGGACATCTGTGAAAACTGACAACTGGGTTGCATTGCCAAGGACAACTTTCATACAACCTGTTGAAAATAGAGAGTTCAAGCTGGTGTGGGCCTGGAATCCTCACCTCTATGTGCTAAGTACCTTTGGAATGAGAAACTACTCCTCAGAGCACAAAACTGGAAACTCAGATACCAGCCACCTACAATCTGTTGTGCCCGCAAGATGTGGTGAGCCAATGGTGGCACAGAATTTGTGGAAGTGGCCAACCGGTACTTGGTTTAACTTGAGACTAATGCCACGGGAGATATGCACTAAACTCCGTGGATGGCCAGACACTGGACACAGAATAGCTCAGAGACCTAGGGCAGAACCAAACATGACTCAAAGAAAAAATAAAAATAAATAAAAATCAGTGAAATGATTCCTAGTGATATTCTGCTATACTCATAGATTGGTGCCTTGTCCCATAATTTTCAAAAAGGCTAACTCCAGTAGCAGAACGAAGCAGGTGTAGAGCAGAGACCCCACAGCCAGACACTATGTAGACCATCTAAATTGGAGATCTCCATCTGATCCCTCAACTCAGATATGGAAAACACTGTGGAAGATGGGGGAAACAACTGTATGAGTCAGAGGGATGGAAGGCACCAGGAGAACATGGCCCACTGAATCAACTAAGAAGAGCTCACCTGGCCTGACAGAAGCAGAAATGGCGATCACAGATCCTGCTTGGGTCTGTGCCAGATATTCTGCATATTTGTTATTATCTGTCAGCTTGGTGTTTGTTTGAGACTCTGAAAAGTGAGAGTGGTGTATCTCTGACTCTTTTGTTGGCTCTTGAGAATCTTCTCCTCCTGTTGGGTTGCCTTGTCTAGCCCAGTTTGACAGTTTTCACCTTGATTTATTATATCATGTTTGGTTGTGTTGTTGTCTTTTGGAGGCCAAACAGAGGGGGAGTGAATCTAGGGTAGAGGGGAGGAGGTTGAGAGTAGCTAGGAGGAGTAGAGGGGAGGACTGTGATTGAGATGTATTTTATGAGAAAAGAATCCATTCTCAATTAAAAAAGAAAAAGATGTCAAAAGCTACAGCCATAAAGTCTCTCTCTTTTTTTTTAATGAATAAAAGTGACCTGATCACGAACAATAAGAGTCATTGCTAAAGTGAACAGAAAAGAACATAGGAATTTTCAACCATACACAATGCACTGCAAATAACTTAGGAATGCTGAGAGTTGGAAAATAGATTTCTGCAGAGAAGAGAACACCATAGATTGGATAGAAAGATGGTAGATAGATAGATAGATATATGTGTATATAAACAATTAATGAAAAAGGATAATTGGAGGTCATTATATATATATAGTGTTGGAAAAGTAAAAAAGAAAATGATTAAAATAACAAAACCAAAATATTTTTTAAATAATTAAACAAATATTATTTTGAAGTGTGTAGAATACTACAATGTCAGCATGTAGTTTGGTGAACAAATTTCAAGGATCTCTAAAAGAATATAAATATTTGTTTCTCAAAGAATTTTTTTTAAAAAATGAACTTTTAATGCCAAGCAACTATCCCATGTCCAATTCCAACATGATGAGAAATTTTGAGAACCACATATCTTGTGTCAGGTATCTTGGCCTTGTTACTCTTACTATGTCTACTGAGGGGACTAGATGCTTATCCATTGCTGTGAATGAAAATGTTGTGACAGTTTTCATGTATGTCTCTTTGAGGAGTGTTTTGAAACTAGATTTTATGAACTGTGACACATATCATGGCAATAACATGCAGTGGTAGAATGAACATTACAACCTTGAGAAATGGGATCTTTGAAAAGTGTTTCATTTCAGTTTTTCACTTGCATTTTGAATACTCAGAATTATTTACCACAATAAGATAATCAGTAACATTAATTTTATTTTAACTAAGTGCTATAGTGACCAGTTTATGTACAACTTAACTCATTCATATTTAGACTTAGAACATCCAGGCTTATACAAACAGATCAATTGCAAATTAGCCACTTTAAAATCCAATCATAGAGTTTTCAGAATAGTACATTCATGTCTTTTTAACTTTATTCACGAATCAAATATTCAACAAAAATTTAGTGGCCAGGAACTTGATGAATTATACTGAATAAAAAGTTAGTCAAAAACCTGTGACTAGGAAAGATGTTCATCATTTTCTGTTTCAATATTGGTTAAATACCTAATATGCATATACAATTTCATATTTAATACCTAATGGAGCTCTCAGCAATCCTGGACTTTCTAAAATTGCTATAATCACTTAATAAAGGAGTAAATTAAAGACCAGAAATTCTAAAGGACTTGCCAAATAGCATTCAGCTAGTAAGTAGCAGACTTGGGATTGGAGCCTGAGCTCATCAGCTGCCAGAACCAACAAGTAATTCCACTCTTTGCCAAGGACATGAGAATCAGAAGCCAAGTAAGAATTGACCTTTCACAAAATAAAATGACCAAAGATTCAAACAAGATAAGATATCTTCTTGTTATCATCATATTATTTTCCTTCTCCTCCAAAATAAATTGAGGGAATTTCATGACTGAAGGGAAGATGGATATTTTTGGCTCATAATTTAATACTATAGTCCTTTATTGAGGAGAACATAGGTAAACTCATGGCAGCAGGCTGGGACTCTTCACATTGCCACAGTTCAGTTAATGGAGATGCGGAATGAAGGTACTCGCCTGGTGTTTCTCATGTTCATTTTATATTCACCCCAGGAACAACGTTCATTGGATGATATTGCTTTATAAATGTTATTCTATTCATTCAGGGAGTTCTTCCTTGATGATGCATTCTGGAGTAATATTCACATATACTTTCATGTGTATGTTCAAGGAGATTGTAAACCCAGGAAATTTGACAGTGATGATTTATCACATAGTGGTTTATGTCAGCATCATGAAAAGCATCTGCCCTGCATACTCAGTCACTTTTATTCGTTTTTTTTTTTTTTTTGCTAATATCCTCAGTAATTTGATATCATGCCATGATCAAGATATTGCTGTTTGTAGAAGGCAAGAGGGAAAAAAAAACATCTACAGTGCTGTGATGTTTTGATAGAGTTCTATTTCTGAAGCTAGGCTTCATAATCATGCCTGTTCTAAGCCTTCACAATACTTAAAGTGAAATTTAAACACTTCCTTACCGGGCAAGTTCTGCCTCATCTTTCCTAAGTTGTCTGTCCATATATATTAGTAACTAATATAATTTAAAAAATGAACCTTAAGTATTAGTTTTATTACAAATATTTAATGAAAGTATATTAAAATATGTATAAAGAAAGCTATATTTTTACTATTACATAAAATGATAGCTATTTCTATGATCAGTATCGTTTGTGTTTTTGATGGAATATATCATGATATACAAAGCTCAGAAATGGATTGTATTTCATGGTTTCTATATTTTTATATAAAAATACAGAACTTTAAGTTTTAGGATATTTGACTGATATTAGTTGGCTTCTTAACAGCAGTACTTGAAAGGATTACTTAAAAAATAACTTGAACAAATTATAATTATGTGTTAATATTATTAATTTAACATGAGTAATTAAGTGTGTTACATTATTTATCAACCATCAGTATGTCCTCAGATTTTTCTAACACATAAGTGTCCAGAGTTCATAAACAAAATTAAAGACACATACCACATGGTCCAAAAAATCTGACACACACACACACACACACACACACACACACACACACACACACTTGTCATAAAATACAAAAACTTACATGTAGTTCACTCTTTATACATTGCTAGGCTTTGAGATATTTAGATAAGTGTTCTGTAGAAATAATAGAAGGGTGCAACAGATACTGATAACATTTCAAATTTTATCCTTTCTTTCCTCTGAGTTTCCTGAGTGCCTAAGGTATCAGGAACAAATTGCAGTTCTTTCTCCTTTGCTCTTGAAGAATTTTATGATGAGAGATCAGTCTCAACAGAGTGCCAAGGGTGACTTTGAAGGGGAAAAATGTACAAAATACACTGCCTAAGGAGTGCAGAAGTTATGGTTTCTATATTCTCATGTTGTGGAGATAACATGCTAAAATATATGTATAGCAACCTAAATGTCCCTTCAAATGTCATTGTATTCTTATTATTAAAGCATTCTGTCTGAAAAGAGATAGAGTAATACTTCACATAATCTGGTTACACACACACACTGACATACACATGATAGTGTGATTAAAAATTATGAATTAAAATTTTAGTACTGCCAACAATAATGAAAAGCTTCTATGCTAAGGAATATTAGATTTTGACAGGCATCAATTTCAATTGCTGAGGTTTGGTCCTGTAATCTATACATCACTAGTTTATATCATAATTATGTATTTCTTTTTAAACATAGGAAACTTGAAGCTGCAGGAGACTGGAACCTTTGCCTGTCTTGCAGCTCAGTAAATAAAGAGCCTGGCATGAAACGTGAGCTAGACATCCAGTTTCAAAACTTGTTCCTCCAAAACTGAAGTTCAGTCTTCTTCCTCAGCCCAAAGACGTATTAAATACACGCCTTGCAAAGATTAAGAGCATCAAATTCATATTTTGCCAAAACAACTTGGCTTTAGAGTGGGAATATAAATATTAAGTAAATGGTTTTTATTTCCTGTTTTGTAAAGAGAATTTAATGTTGCGTGGGGCGTTTACCCACCACCCCCACAGTTCCCCAGAGTTTTTTTGAGTGCGAGCAGCAGGAAAGATTAGATAGAAGAATTTATAGCAGAGAATCTTGTGGAGATAAACAGATAGAAAATAAAGGATAGCCTCGAGAGGGCCTGGAACCTATTCCAACGGGCCCTGACTGTCTCTGCCCCAGGGTTTTTATAGAGACGCCAAGGGGTGGAGCAAAGGACCTCCTCCCCCAGCACAGCCAAGTGCAGACCATTTCAGACACCTGCACTCAGGCCCGAGGTCCTGATCGTCCTCTATGCGGACCTGCTGGGTAAAGCCATGAGGAACCTGAGAACGGGCTCCCACAATGTTAGTTTTTTTTTTTTTTTTAAATGCTTTTCTTTTATGAGATTATAAGTCCATCATACCACCTTCCCTTTCCTTCCTTTATATCTTGCCTTATAGAACTTCCTATTCTCTAAAGTAATATCCTCTTCTTCATTGTCATTACATGTATATGAATATGTATATTCACACATATACATATGTATTTATATTTAGGTATATGTATATCTGGTATTGGATAACCAGTTGGTGTGTTCTTTCCTGAGAAAGAATATTTCTACCCCTCTCAGCATTTCTTCGTGTACAGCTGATGCCTTCTGACCTTTCTCTCATCTACTTTACCATGTCTATTGTTATTATCTTTGACTCATGTTTACACAGTCATGTGGATGAGACTTTGTGCTTTTAGCTCCTGATATTAAGAGGAGATACAATCTCACAGCAGACTCTCTGATCCTCTGGTACTTACAAACTTCCTCTTCCCTCTTCCAGAATGTGTCCTAAGCATTAGGTAATAGGTTTTTTGTTGTTGTTGTTGTTGTTGTTGTTTTTAGATATATCCACAGAGGCTAGGCTTCATACTCGGTATTTTGATGGGTTGTCATTTTCTATAATGGTCTCTACTGTTCACAAAAGACATTTCTTTGATGAGAGATGAGGACTGCACTTATCTCTGGGTATAATGACTAATACTTAGAATGCAGTTAATGATTATCCTGGCCCTACTTCAAGACCCATCAGTTCCCTCACATTGAGAAAATTTTCGTTTCTTTATGATGATCACCAAGGTTGTTATCTATACAAGGATTCAACAGTTTTCTGATCGCTAACTTCCTTGTTTCTCTCTATATATATATGTGTGTGTGTGTATGCCTGTATGTATGTGTATACAAATATAGGTAGGTTGATGGTAGATAAATTGATAGAGTTAGATAGATAGATAGATAGATAGATAGATAGATAGATAGATAGATAAATGGTAGAATGATAGAATGATATATATATATATATGTGTGTGTGTGTGTGTGTGTGTGTGTGTGTATGTGTATATGTGTGTGTGTGTATGTAGATAGAAAATAGGAAAAACATTTTATAGTAAAAGTATATCAATCAATATAGGATGCTCTTAAATAATAGATCTGTACATAAAGGCAATATGGTGAATGTACCCAAAGATGTCCTAAAGAACAAAGAATCCCTGTTACATGTCATAGTGATTCCTCCAGACACTATTAATTAAAAGAAGTCATTCACCAAAGAACAAATAGATGATTTTACTCATTTGATATATCTATTTAGCCACAGTAAGGAGAAAACACAACGCATCCATTACTGCCAAAGATCAAAGGACATATTAGAAAGTATGTTTAATGGGTATTATGTAATCATAAATTGTTTTATCTAGCTTCTCTGGGTCTGTGGATGTAATGAGATTATCGTATAGTAAATAGCTAATAACTACTAGTAAGTGAGTTCATACAATTCTTTCTGGGCCTCTGTTGCCTCACTCAGATGATTTTTCTTCCAGTTCTGTCCATTTGCCTGCACATTTCATGTTGTCACTTTTTCTAACTTCTGAAAATACTCTGTTGTGCAAATAGACCACATTTTCTTTATCCCGTCTTCAGGTGAAAGACATCTAGGTGGTTTCTAGTTTCTAGATACTGTGAATGAAGCCTCTATGAGCATAGATGAGTAAATACCCTTGTGGTAGAATGGAACATCTTTTGGGTATATACCCAAGAGTGGCATAGCTGGGTCTTGTGGTAGATCGATTCCCAATGAGGAACTGCCATATTGATTTCCGTAGCAGCTGTACCAGTTTGTGCTCTCAGCAGTTAGTGAAGGCTGATCTCCTTGCTCCACATCCTAGCCAGCATGAGGTGTTGTCATTTGTGTTATAGACCTTATCCATTTTAATAGAATTTAGTTATGAGTGAAATAATTATGTGTATACATATTTCCCATATTTCTGTAATAAAGTAAGTGATAATGGGTCAACTGCTATTGTAAAACTGAAAGTAACTCAAAGAAGATATTTCTGTATATATTTAACACTTAACATGCTTTGCAAATATTTTCTTACATTGATGTTTGTGCAAGCAATCTTTCTTTCTTTTAAATTTTACTTATTTTTTGCCTCTTCTTTAAAAAATTACTCCAAATATATTTCCACATGAGCTGTTTATCATCAAGTATGTGACATGTGTTATTATGTCACATTATGTGTTATTGCTGTGACAAGATTTCTGACCAAAGTAACTTAAGGAAAGAAAGATTTTGTTCACATCTAGAGGGCACAGTCCTTTATAGCAGGGAAGGCCTGTGATATTTCTCACATTGTATCTGGCATCAGGAAGTAGAGGGAAAAAATAAACGCTATGGCTTACCTTCTTTAGTTCCTTTTTTTTTTTTTTTCCAGCTCAGGTGCCCACTCAATGAAATGGTGCCACTCACATTTATCATGGCCTTTCCATATCAGTTTAAAATTTAGGAAGTTTCCAAAAGTAATTCATAGTGGTTTGTTTTCATAAAGATTCTACATCAGTTCAACTTGAAAATTAAGATTAACTATTGTAAGTCACCCTTGCTTTAGGTTATTTTAATCTATTTATTTATTTATTTATTTATTTATTTAGTTTGGTTTTTTGAGACAGGGTTTTTCTGTGTACCTTTGCGCCTTTCCTGGATCTCACTCTGTAGACCAGGCTGGCCTCGAATTCACAAAGATCCACCTGTCTCTGCCTCTCGAGTGCTGGGATTAAAGGCATGTGCCACCACTGCCCACTGAGTTTATTTTTATAACATATAAATTTTCTAAAAACCTGTTTTACTAGAGAGTAAAACTGAATAAAAGCAACTAGTAAGGATGAATGCCTATCTGTCCTACTACATGTTCAACAATTTTAAATATATTTTATATATGCAAGTTATAGGTATAGAAACTATATAATACACTAATATAGCATATACCATAGATGTACTTTTGTGAAGATGTTATTAAAATGTTTGAAAACTTTGTGTCTTAACAAAAGAACTATTGTGTTGTGTTTCTGGAGACTGGATATTTGAACTGTCAAGAAAGCTGTGTTGAGTGGTAAACATTAAAATTCTTTAGTCCGTATATTCACCACTATAGACACATACAAGTCTCTTTAGTATATGCTTTCATATTTCTCTTCAATATTTAGATTCAAATGCTCAGCTATTATATATAGATAATGACCATCACCCTCAGGATATGACTTTAAATTTAAACATGGTATTTCAAAATGAAGTTGTATTCTGAGATAGTTGGTGTGAATTCAATATATCGACTTTAATGGAATTCAATTCAACTGATGGCAGTCATTAACAACACAGATTTAGATCGGAGTTCGTGGGCCTTCCATAGTAAAATAATTCTTTAAAGTGTCCAGAGAATATTGAAATGTTTCTAGTGAAGAAGTCATATTAATGCCATTGCAAATGAGCATGTATGGATAATAGGAAAATACATTCTATATTACTAGAAGCATCTTGGGCTAACATGTCAATGCATCCTTTTAGCCACAGAGTTTCTGACTTAGCAGGTATATGTAATGCCTAAGAAATAAATTTTTTGAAAGACCCTAGACCATAGCACTGATTTTTGTCATCATAATCTGACTCCTGTTCTAGGTAATGAGAGGTATAGAAGATTTGTTTAATATTTAGATATGTAGTGCATTTAAGACAATGAGAAAAAGAAGAAAAAATTATGTGTTAACTAATTTATGATGAGTTGAAAATGAATATATAATGGAGATACGGGAAAGCAGATAACCAAAGAATCATATTTGAATCAGTGTTAATAGCAGAAATAGAATGATTTCAAATATGATTAACTTCTTCAGTAGTTTTGTTACCAAAATTCTGACTAGAATCCTTAAACATGTAGGACTATTGATCTGTTCTCTTCATAAATATAATTAAATATGTAAATGGAGCTTATGTTAAATAAGTGAAAATGGAAGGTGAATTCATATAGGAAAATAATCACAAAGGGATCCCATCAGTCCACTGAAAAACCTTTGTTAACATCTCTAATCAGAGATAAAGATACAAATATACTATATAGACATGAAGAAAATGTAAATAAAAACCTTAATTAGAAGCTGCACACATAAAACCTTTTTAACATGACTTCTCAAATGTGAGTTAAACAAAGACAACACCAATGGACATGCCATAGCGGACTGGGAAAAGTCCACAAGGCCTCGATCATACACAAAAACCTAATTGGCTACTAAGGAAATCTGGGAGGAGAGGCTGTTTTACCATGGAAGAGCACACAAATTGGTTTTCCAGTCACAAATTGTCATCTCTAAAAACATACATATGAACAAAATTATATTTACTGAGCAGATTATATATATATGTGTATATATATATATATAGAGAGAGACTCTTAACTATTACAATATACATATATTGATGCAATATATATTCAATAATAATGAATAAAAGAGTTCATGAATTTGAAGGAGATCAGGGAGGGCATATGGGAGGGCTTAGAAGGAATACAACAGAGAAACATGGTAATTAATTATATTAAAACCTCAAGAAAGAAAGACAGAGAGGGAGAAAAAGGAAATGATAGATTTTATAAGATAGCTTTGTTTTGTCCATGTTCAAATTTCAAGTTCTTATTTAGGCATATCAAGTAGAAGGATTAATAGAAAATATATCATGACATCTAGATATTTAGGATAAAATAAAAAAGTGATTGATATGGAAGCTACTAACAGTTAATGGATGACACATGTGTACTCAATTTTGAAATTTATAGTTTTGACAAACACAAGAGGAAAAGAAATGGACTCTCCATAGAATAATGATAGTAGTCGAACATGAAATACTATTTTTCTTGTTGTTAACAGTAATAGCAACCATTCATGACTAGTATTTTCAATTCTCCAAAAGATACATAGAAAATTCAGATAAATGGTCTAATATCTTGAAAAAAATCAATAGGAGGAGATTTGGGCAAAAGTATTACATGACAAATGTGTTACTTATATACAAAGGAATAATTTCTGCAAATACACAAGTAGATTATGGTGAGCATACAAAGGAATATCATACAGATGGAGAAATTAATAGTATTAAATATTTTAATTAGTATTACCCAAGTCTTTGTATCAATTTAAATAATCAACTTGGCATGTTATATGTTTCACTTTGGGAATATTTTTGCAAAATCCTAGCAAATGTAACTTCCTTTGAGATCTCAGTTAGTGTATTTAATGCACTATTTCAAATAGCAGAAATCTTTCAATCACAAGCTAAATAGCGTTACAATTAATTTATGTTTAAGATGTTTTCTTCAGTGTTTAATTATGAATTCTATAAATACATTTTATAATATGTAAATGTGCTCTATTACAAATATTAATATATTTTATTGTGTATTCTTCTAGCCAGGTTGTACTCTTACAACTTATTTTAATATTGTCTATAAGTTGAATGTGACATTCTGTGTACCATCTGATAGCCAATATCATCAATACAATTTGTAGGGTTAAAATCAGATTAAACTTATCGATTTCCACAGTTATCGTTTCCTTATGTTGAAAATGCTTTCCCCTAAAATTAAAAATATCAGCTTTCAATGTAGTACCAAGTGTATAGAACTCATGACTGTCTTGAGATATAGTCTACTGCTGTGCAAAGACTTCAGGACCAAGGACACTATTATATAAGAAAACATTTGTTTGAGGACTTGTTTAGAGTTTCAGAGGTTTAGTCCGTTATCACCAAGTCGAGAAGTATGGCAGCATGCAGGCGGTCATGATGCTGGGACAAGCAGCTGAAAATGTTACATCCTGGTCCACAGGCAGCAGTCAGAGAGAGAGCAACACTGGGCCTGGCAGTGGCTTTTGGAAGCTTAAAGCCCTCCACCCATAACACACTGCCTCCCACAAGGACACACCTCCCAATCCTTCCCTGATAGTTCATCAGCTAGGGACTAAGCATGAAAATATAGGAGCCTATGGGGGGCATTCTCATTCAATCCACCACACTTAACTACAGAATGGACAGTGCCACTGTCAGATCTCCACTTATAACATCTATCCTCCCTGACATGTGACAATCACCACTCTACTGTAGACTTCTACTGGTTTTCTGTTTTAGGTTTTGCATATGTCTCATAATACGTGCTTTGGTGCATCCGTGTCTGGTTTATTTTACTTAACAAAATGGCCTCCAATTCTTTCTATGTTGTCACATGATTTTGTGCTTTTAGTACTGAGTATTTCTCTGTGTGTGTGTGTGTGTGTGTGTGTGTGTGTGTGTGTCCATGCATATGTGTCCCTGTTTATATGTCGTGTGTAAGTATACACCACCTGTGTGTAGATTTTCACAGAGGGCAGAAGAAGCTTCAGATTGTCACATCTTCTGGAGCTGGAATTTCTAGTTGCTGTGAGACATTCAACATGGATACTGAGAAGCAAACTGTGGTCCCTTAGAGGATCAGTAAGTGGTCTGGAGACTCATCCCTCCAATGCTAGGTGCATTCACTTTTAAATTGTTATTAATCTAATAGCACTATCAAAGAACTAAAAGAAACATATGTCATGAATTAGTTGTTTTTATTTTTTTTGGGGGGGGTTCTTATTTTCTTTTCAAATGTAAATGAGCCCTAACTAAATATAGTTCTCAACAGCCGACTGTCATCACATCCATCTCCCCTAGTTCGTTCAGATCAGGGGAGACTTTATTTAATACTGCTAGATTTTAATTTTAAGTCTTGACAAAGCAGAAGTAAATCTGACACCTGTCACGGTGCACTGTCTTCTATTCTCTGTATGTTCTTCTTTCCAGTTTTCAGAGCCTTCGTTCTTTGACATCATTACTCAAAGGCAGAGTTTGAGCAGAGTTCTCACAGGTCATCTCCAATCCTGGACAGCATTCCGATAAATAAAAACACACACATAAATACATGTATACTGTCCCTCTTCCCATTCCAACAATTCCTAAAAGCACATGGCAAAGAGTCAAAACCATTAGAGCTGAGGCAGAAAGGAAGAGGAAAAAAAAGGAAACTCTGTATTTCAATCTGTCCAAGTTCAGTATTGTCCAGACATAGCACGGATGGGATGCTAATAATTCATAAAACTCTGACAACAAACACTTCCCAGTTTCAAAATATAATAAGAAAAATTGTACCTGATTACTAAGGGGAAAACAGATCATATAGATCTAATATCTATAGTCTCAATACGAGCTGATCTAAAGTAAAATGTATCCTTTAATCATAAATCTTGTCTGCTCCAGATTTTGATCTGGCAATTGCAAGTCTATGGAAAAAGGATAATACACATGGCCTCTACTATAAGTTTCATTTGTGTCTCTTTATTGTGAAACCATGTGACACTAACTTATTTATTTATTTTTATTGCTTGGGACTGATAGAATTAAACAACTGAGAATAACATGTTATTTCTGCACAGAATACCGAATCCAACCTTTAAGTTTCTAGTAGGTAGAAAGTTTTATATGTCCAGGTGCTTTTAAAGTATTTATATGTGTTCCAATTATTTCAAAAAATTCTCTACAAGGAACATGTTTGCTTAGTTCAGCATCTTTCTCCTTCTAATAGAAAATACCAACAGAAAGAATGACAAAATGTCCAAGGAAAACAACAGCAATGAGAAAAAGTCACTAAGAAATCAGTGTTTAAAAAAATAAGAATTCAATTTTTAGAAAATGACAAGTATGTAGAAAAAAAATCCCTTCAGAATCTGTAACCAGCCCAGGGAATATCAAATGGAGGGCTTCTGATTTAAATCTTGAGAATGGAACTAAAATTAATTAACAATGGGCTGAGATATCCAGCCACTGAAATTTGCATATGACAGGAATTTAGAGAAGGGTTGGATGCATTATAAGCTACAGAATCTCTTCCTACAAAGCAAAATGTGTATTATGCGCAACAATGGAGGCAGAGACAGATGTAGAAAGAGCCCTTTACCATGGAGTTGACTGAGTTATGAGAAGCAAAATATGAAGACTTTATAAAGAGGCAAATAATATTCAAATGGAACCATAGAAAGCACAGGAACATCAAGTGAAACCTCTCACCCTCAATATTCACATCCAACTTAATAAAATAATTGAAAATTGCTAGGATGTGTACTTATTTCATAACAGTAAATTCATAATTTCATTATAAGATGCACTTATTTTATTACAAATAAAGGAAATGTAATGTGAACATATTAAAAATGATTATGTTTGTGGTTGAGCATCACATGGTAGCATCAGATGAAGAGCATTTACTAGAAATCTGTTGCCAAGCAGCAAGAGAAAATAATCAAGCATCTCCAACTAAATAAACAACACGAAAGCAAATGAAGAAAAACCACAATTGTCACATCATAAAGCACTTAATAAGTATGTCCATTTCCTAACATAAAGACTGACATAAAAGGATGGCAAGAAGAAAAAAAAAAAAAAACTACTATGGAACTCTACAATGCCAAAGGGCCAGCCATGAAAAGATACATCCAAGTAACATTATATAAGCTGTTCAAATTCTATTTGGGAATATATATGTACATATTTATGCAATAACAATCAGTGAAACCAGAGGTTATAAATTCAAAGGACAGTGGGGACAGGTAGAAATGGAGGTGTGGAAGCAAGAGAAGGAAGGGAGTTTGTTTATCCCTATAGAGGCAGTGGGACCTGAGATAATGGAGACAATAAATGAGGTGAACGAACATCTCACACAATACCCAACTCTATTCAGAGTGGCAGACAATTTATTCTTTGAGGGTTAAGAGGAGTTGCAGGAGTAATGCAGACAATCACAAGGGCAAGCTACACAGGCCAGAGAAGCTGCAAGGGGCAGACACGCCACCACGGGCAAAAGCATGTCTTTCCAAAGAGACCTATAAACAAAAAGCAATAGCCAGTTGTAGTGAATAATTTAAAGTAAACTCACTCCTAGCAGCTACACTGTGGATGGGCACAAAATCCTCTCCTGTGCTCTCGTCATAGTTTAAAGCCTCAACTTTTCTACATGACCCCTTCAACCCTGGGACTCCACCTACTACTCAGACTGGACCATTACCAATGGCTTCTCCTGGCCTCTCACAGTACCACGTCTCAGCTGCTCTCCATGACAACTTCATGCCTACAAAACCAGAACTGCCTGAGGACTCTTACACTCCCAAATTCCATTCCAAGAATGTGAAAGAACTGTGAGCCCCTTCCTAGCTTCTGTGGGCTAACCCTGAGGAAATACTTCCCAGAAGGTTTCACCTCAATGCTGTGTGGTCTCTTCATAGTCACCACTAGTTTCTCGTTTTCAGCTCACCAGGATCAACTGTCCAAGTTAAGCAATGTTTCTCATCTATGGTCCTGGGCTCTTGTTAATCACGGATTATTCTTCAGCTGCAACTTATCAGAACCACAGAATCTTAATTCACAAGAGCAAATATGTAACAGCTCCAAAGGACTTTATCTTACTCTGAAACTTCCCTCTGGAACTTCACATATCAAAACTTAGCTTTATATTTCATAAAGTTTAGAGAGAAAATAACGATTAATTGCATTTTCTAATTTGTAAATAATTTACGAATGAGAAATCTAATAGTATATTAATATAATGCACTATATAGTTGCTACTTATTTTTTTGCAACAAAACTCTAAGTAATATGAAGCTAGAAATATTAGGTGTCTTCTGATAGATACACAGAGCCAATATCATTGAGAGAGTAAAAAATCTAAAATCTATACAAACTCCACTAATACTAAAATATAAAACCCTGAATTAGCAAATAAAATAAAATAAAATGACAAACACCATATTGTTTACAAATAGCCTAAATTACATTACCTTCTATTAGTATTTGAATTTAAAAAAAAATAGATGATTAAGATGGATATTTGAAAATCATGTTTGACATTGAGAAATTGGATTTTGTTCTTTTTAAAGATTCATGTATTTTATTTTATGTGTATAAATGTTTTTCCTGCATGTGTGTATGTGCATTATATGTTTGCCTTATACCCAAGGATCTCAGAATAGTTATTCAGCTTCCCCAAAACTGGAGTGACTGATGATTTTTGTTTGTTTGTTTTTTTGAGTTTGGAACTATTTTTTTCTAATTTTATAATTTGATTTAATTTTGCATATCAGCCACAGATTCCCCTGTCCTCCCTCCTCCCACCCACCTCCACATTCTTATCTCCTCCAGGGTAAGGACTCCCCTAGGGATTCAGCTCAACCTGGTAGATTCAGTCCAGGCAGGTCCAGTCCCCTCCTCCCAGGCTGAGCCAAGTGTCCCTGCATAAGCTCCAGGTTCCAAACAGCCAGCTCACGCACTGAGAACATGTCCTGGTCTCACTGCCTGGGTGCCTCCCAAACAGTTTAAGCTAATCAACTGTCTCACTTCTCCAGAGGGCCTGATCCAGTTGGGGGCTCCTCAGCTATTGCTTCATAGCAATGGTTGAGAGAAACCCTGAACTGACCTACTCTGGTGATAGGATGGCCAAACACCCTAAGTGTCGTGCTAGAGATCTCATCCAATGAATGATGGAAGTGGATGCAGAGATCCACAGCCAGGCCCCAGTTGGAGCTCCAGGAATTCAATCTGCGAGAAAGAGGAGGGATTATATGAGCAAGAATTGTTGAAACCAAGATTGGAAAAAGCACAGGGACAAATAGCCAAACTAGTGGAAACACTGATGATTTTGAACCACCATATGAGTGCTGGGAAGTAAATCCATGTCCCCTGATAGAGTGATACCATCTTTTAACCACTGAGCTGTCTCTGCAGCCTAATTTTGTTCTTTACATTATGAAAAGCTGTCTACCTAAATTCTTAGCAAAAGAAATAGAACTTTAAACAATATCACTTTTTAATGCTTCGACTGGGTAAACTATAGACAATTAGAAACACAATTGGTTGGTAAGACACACAAAAAATAGACATTTCATGTCATGTCAATAAATTGCCACAGCTAACCTTCAGGACCCATCACCCTAACAAGTAAGCAGCCATGAATATTGAGATAAAACCTCTAATAGTTAGAAAATCATGTCTTACTCAGGGCTCACTTGATTAATCAATCCTTAGTAATAAATTTATTTGATAGAGGTATATGTTATATACAATGTAGTGCTATATGTAATATAGTATACTATGAATATGACTTTCATATCCACTAGGATAGAAAACGAAATCAAGTACCTTACTTTAAAAAAACATTTATGCATTGATCCTGATGATCAAACCAGGGACTGACACACACACTTGTCAAGTACTTTTCCACTGAGTTGTAGCTCCAGCTCAAGTAGCTCACATTATTGAGATACTCATTTTATTATAGCAATCTGCAAACTAAGCCTTGGAAGTCTCTGGGATGTGCCTGTGCTTACATGTGAATAGCACTGCAATAAATTTGCTTGTAAGTGCATCGACACATATTCATAAGGAATGAATTCTCCTACAATATAAAATGAGTTAAAATACCCCGGTTCCAAGGTGTTTTCATTGCCATCATGATCACCGTATGCATATAAAAGGACTGTTGTTGTGTTTACTCTCTTGCTCTTTGAAGAAACCCACCATCCAACTCCCATATAAATACACAGAGTTTTGTTCTTCCCTAAGAATATCCGGCCTTAGCTTGAGTTGTTTCTAGTCAGATTTTTTTTAACTTAAATTATCCGGCCTACATTTTGCCTCTGGGGTTTTATGTTCCTCTATTTCTGTACACTCACCTGTCTTTATTTCCTACTCTGTGGCTTGATGTGAAGCCGGGTGGCTGGCCCTTGGATTTCTCTTTGCCTTCTTTTCTTTCTCCTTCATCTCTCTTGCTTCCTAATCCCTCTTTTTCTCCTTCTATTTATTTTCCCTGACTGCTGGTCCCTCCTATCCTTTCTTCTACCTTGCTATTGATACTTCAGCTCTTTATTAGACCAACCAGGTGTCTTAGACAGGCAAAGTAACACAGTTGCACAGAGTTAAACAAATGTAACATAAAAGAATGCAATACATTTTCCATCATTAAACTAATATTCCACAGCATAAACAAATGTAGCAGACCTTAAAATAATATTCTACAACAGAAGACCACTATCCCTTATATCTATTTGGTACATAAAGACTATTTTTCTGCATATATCTTATAAAGAATTCGACATCAAAACTTAAATTCTAGTTCTTAATGATGCATATATTTTAATGTATCTACATAAAAGAAATAGGAGAGACAAGCAGAAATTTCAAAATTCCAAGTGGTTTCATTTAAAAAAGAGCAGTCCTAAACTACTATAAACTAATTTTCATAATGTGTTCTATTCCTCCTATTCCATAACTAAAATGCCACGATTACATAATACAATACATAGGAAGATGTTGTAAAGATACATTACTTCCATACACATTTTGTCTATAGTTTTATCTTGAGACCATATTATAATTAAGATTTATTGGGCTTTGAGTACCTATACACTTAGTAGCTGACAAATTGACTAAATTGTGTTGCTCCAGTCTTACAAGGGTTTAATCAGATAATGCACAATGGATGGCTTCATAATTTTCAGCCAAATATTTTTACTCATTCTGCAATGTTATCATCTTTGAACTGGTATTCTAAAATATTTTACACCAAATAAAATCTTTAATTTATGAACCCTCTTGTGAGCAAAAGAAGCTAGTTCTTTCCTAAGTTGTAGACAGTAATTAGGTGACCTGATTTGCCCTTCAATGTCAGTATCATCATGGAATTTTCTCCCCAAAGCAACCAATGTATCTAAATGTGTCATAAACCTTCTTGGTCTTATATCATTTCCTTCTTTGAAATTAAAAGCAGGAAATGTTATCTTTACTTAATATTAACTAAAAATTCCATTAATGAGGTTGTTTTCTTAGCCTGAGTTCCCTGAAACTAGGCCCCAAGGAAAAACTACTGTCTGCAATAGTTTATTTGCAAGGTTATATAAGGGAACAGAAATGTAGGGCAGGGGAGATAAACAGATTCAGACAAAGTTAGAGAAAAGATTGGCTGCTAGGGCAGTGATACTTCCATACACAAGAATTATATAATCATTTTTGTGACTTAGTCGCTGAGAAAAAAACTAAATAATTATTTTTTGATTGGTCCTCATCACTCATCCATCAGGGGTGTTCACACCTCTTCATTTTCAGGCTGTGCATGGTTACACAAGTGCAAACAGGTTGCTCTTAGAGACCTATTCAAATATAAGCGTCTAAAGACATACAGTCTGTCTGGAGTAGATCTCTATTCAGTTAATATTCTTTGCATTAAAGTGCAATTATACTACATAAACCCACTCACCATGCATGCAAGTAGCAAGTGAAAAATGTAAAGAGTAAAGCAATAAATGTTTGAAACAACTGTATGTGTGTGTTTCTGTGTGAATGTATCTCTGTATTTTTATAGGTTTCGTATGCATATTTGTATTTTGTTTTTATTTCTGAAACAAATGTTTCAGAGAGACTGAAGAAAATAGAAATAAGTGTTGGAGATTGTATTTGTTTAGCTTGTGCAATGCCTTGAACTTGATCCCTAATAGCTTTAATAGTTTTTTTTTTTTTTTTAACATTAGAACAAAATGCAATCAAATTCCCTTACATACCCTTTCTTGATCATGCAAAAAGAGCAGGTGAGTAGATTAAAACCTCCATCATATTACAGTAATGATATGAAACTCAGAAATTAGGTAGCCAGGAGTGAGTACCTTTATGATCACCATAAAAGAAAATTACTTAGTTTTGATTGTCGTAAGTAGTAGCAGGTGGACTGTAAGTTAGCTGATTCTGGGGCTTGGAGGATACTTTAATCCCTCCCATCTTCAGTGCTGTTTTTCTGGAAAGCATATCTAGAAGAAATTTTCATGTGTCCCTTTCAGCATCTCAAATACCCCAGCCAAGTATAAGTTAACTTGTTACATTATACTCTGCTTTAAATTTATTACTGAAAAATTTAAATTTCATTAAAGCTGCTCTCACAGCTTTTCATAGCCCGATAGGAGCTGCTGATCTCAAAGAACTTCTGAGTCTAAAACTCCACAAATGTGATATGAGATTGGCTTTAAATCTACCTCAGGAGTCACAGTCTATTTCTCTTCGATTTTGCTTTTTCAGAGGAAAAAGCCTGGGGCCCATGCTATTTTGTGCTCTTGGTAGGTAATTTTAAATAATAATTATAAATAGATGACTGCTAAATTTATGCTCATTCTATGCATTTCTCATTTGAAAACCATACTCTCCCTTTACTGTATCCTTCAATTCAAATTCTACAATTGAATAATTGAAACTGAAGCTTTATTTGAATAGTGTCACCCCCATCCTTCCGCCATCAGATCAACATTAAAACTTTTATTCTACTTCTGTCAAGTCGCATCCTGATTAAGGGGGAAGTTGGGCATTACTCATCTAAGCCGAGAGCTTTTGACATTTAAAGTAATTGGAGCAAATGAATATGATTTTTTTCTAATGTTTCATATATATTACCTTTCTTTAAAACCGAAACTGCTTATGCAGTGAGAAGCCTAAACCTTTTGTGAATACTAGTTCAAGGAGAGAGTGGAGTGTAGCAAGTAAAAAATGACAATAAAATTGACTGAATTTGCCAACCTTTAAATAGCTCAAAAATTAATTGACACTTAAATTTTAGGACAAACAAAAAGTTTTTCTTATTCTCTCAGCTATAATAATTTACCTGAGCAATTAAATAAAAAAGTGACTTTTTTCCAGCATAATTCTGAATATTTTATTCAGTGTATGTGGCTGAGTGTGGGTGTAGGTGTTTGACACTTGTATTTTCAAGGTTAAACAAGGATAAGTCACTGGTAATGAGATTTTAAAAAGCAGAAATTTTTAAAAATAATCATTTATAGTTCAACATAAAAATCATAGACCTCAAGTTCTGTCAGATCTTTGGTTTTATTTTTTTTTATTTTTTTATTTTATTATTATTTTTTTTTTTGGTTTTTCGAGACAAGGTTTCTCTGTGTAGCTTTGCGCCTTTCCTGGAGCTCACTTGGTAGCCCAGGCTGGCCTCGAACTCACAGAGATCCGCCTGGAGATCTTTGGTTTTAAATAGTAATGTTTACGGGGTTTAAGGCAGAGCTGTATTACATGTGTTCTGCAAATATTTATTGGATAATTCTATATCATTCAACCCTTAATTTATTAATCCATACATACACACAAACTGATCATTTCATGATTTTAAGATTGAGGCAGATCGTGGAAACTCAAAGATTATGAAAAAAGACTGATTTTAGTAATCACAGGATGGAGATGAGATTGGTACATAAATACTTGTTACAAGTGATAACATAATTATATGCTATTCTCCTAAGTTCTTACATAATCAGACTAAGTATAAATAAAAGGCAATGGTTGACTTGTGTTGTTAGAAAACATCAGTAAAGGAAGTCAGTACAGCAGGGCTTTTCCCAGTTACTGCAGAAACAACAAAAGAGAAAAGTGGAAGATTGTGGAGATACTAAAAGACCTGATGTCTTAGTTACTTTTCTCATTGCTGTAAAATATTCCTGAAAAAAAATATCAACTTTAGAACAAGAAGTTTTTGCTCATGGTTTCAGGGTACAGCTATTCATGTTTGAAAAGTCATGATCACCAACAGCTGAGGCAGCTGGTTAACATTGCATCTGTAATCTGAAGTGGGGAAAGAGTGATAACGAACCTCTGCCTACTTTTTCCATTTCATTCAACATGGGCATTATTTCATGGAATGGTCCTGATGATTCTTAGGATGAGTATTCTCTCCTTAGTTGAACCTTTATGCAAACTACCTCATAGACACATTCTGAGTTGTGTTTCCATGGTAATTCTAAATGTAGTAAAGTTGACAATGAAGAATAACTATTACCACTCCACTTTTTAATAGAACAATCACACAGCATTTAAATTAAAAAATAATCCCCATTGACCCCTAAAATTTCATATTAATCTCTTAATTCCAAAAGCACTTTATCCATCTCTCAAGGGCCTCATAGTGTTTAATAGCCTCAACACTTCAAAATCCAAATCTATTCTGTCAATCAAGACAATCTGCATGCTGACTATAGAGAACCGGTTCCTAAGGTGGTGTATTGTGAAAGGGGTTTATTCCCTCGGGGCAGTTTTACCTTTGATGTACTCTGCTCTCATTTGGAATGAATCTCCAGTTTCACAAGTTGAAAACTTCAATTATTGAAATCACGCCAGTTGGGTAACATTTATTTTATTCCAGTAAAGGACATGATTATTTTTTTCTTTAAGAGCACTAGTTCCTTAGAAGTTTTATGTGCTTTGTCTATGCTCTGTGGTTGACTCTAAACTTGTTTACATGTCTTTGTCACCAAGCTTCTCCATTTTGCATCCTTTTGTTCTCTGTCAATGTATATCTTAATAAGAGCAGAAATAAGTAGTCAGTCAAAATTCTGAATGTAAGGCTTCACAAGCAATTTTCCCTGAATAAATTTCTGCCAAGAAATGTAGCATGGAATATAACAGGTCTTTCAATAAAAAACCTGGAGCCAAATATTGGGGTAAATGCTGATATATCAGAGAGACAAAGAACAAGCCACTGCTATGTCTTACCTCTAGGACTCCTAAGCCTGAAAAGGTCTCTAGTTCCTGTCCCCTCATGTCTTATATACCTTTCTCCACCCAACCATCACTTGCTGGGTTTAAAGGCACGTGTGCTTCCCAAGCAAAGGCATGATATCTCAAGTGCTGGGATTAAGATGTGTGTCATCACTGCCTGGCTCTGTTTCTCTCCTAGACTTAGTCACTCTCATTTCAAGGTGCCTTTGAACTCACAGAGATCCAGACAGATCTCTGCCTCTGGAGTGCTAGGATTAAAGGTGTTAGCCACCACTCTGTGGCATCTATGTTTAACCTAGTGGCTTGTTCTGTTCTCTGATCTTCAGGCAAATTTTATTACAGCACACAGTATATCACCACAAGGAAATTAGTACATTAATTTTGAATTCTCGCTCATCCATCAGGTCACAGGCAGAAACCAGATGCAGTGCTAAAAGAATAACAAAATTGGGCTCTGGTTTGGTTCCCCAAGGTGTCCTTATTCCCCTCTGACACATCATGATCTGGGTCTTTACTTTCCACATTTCTCTTAGCACCTTGGTTTTCCAAATGCTCCCTGAGTGATCCCTTCAGCTCTGTTTACAGCATTCTAAAGCTTTTCTAGCCCACATTTCCAAATTCTTCAAAATCACTCCTATATGTTAAACCCAAAGATCTAAGAACTATGTGGACAAGGTTTATCACAGCACAGATCTCAATATTTAGTACCAATATTCTATATTGGCTAATTTCCTTTTTGCTATAACAAAATAACTGACAAGAGGAAGGGTTTATTTTAGCTTACAGTTTGATGATAAAGTCTACCAAGCAGGTAAATAATAGCGATAGCTTGCTGAACACATTGTATCAGCACTCAAGAAATCGAGAAGTTTTAGCTATCACCTTTCTGTTTAGTCCTGGATCAAATTTATGAGCTGGTATGACTAGTGTTCATGGTGGGTCCCCCTTTCTCAATTAGGCACATCTGTAAACGTTTTATCAGTTCACTGAGGTTAATATTTCCACTGTGATTCTAAATCCAGCTATGTTGACAACAGGTCAGAGACTCTGCATAGGAAATTGTGACTGTTTGTATCGAGTAATTCCAGTCACCAACTATACTGTGCTGGCCCTTGCAAAGACTCCTATTAAGCTGATAATACATGACATGAACTTGAATCACATGGTCAAGTCATAGAAATTCTATTTCCTCTTACTTATTAAAATACTGAATTATGTCTCTAATGAACTTCTTTAGTATATTCTGGCAAATGTAATATTGAGGTTCTTGCTAACTTTTTAAAATATTTATTTGAAATGGAACATAATTTATCTCTTCTTAATATGATTTTGACAATATATGGAAACACTCATGTTTACAGTATATTTATAAAATGTGATGAACTTGGAGATGGGCTTCAGAACTCTGAGATCAATATTCTAAATGTGTGCAGTCATGTTGCATTCAAATTCAATTTAGGAGCTCATTACCTAGTTAAAGTCATAATGTTCAAGACAAGAATATGAATTTGGTTACTCATACATTTTTGAAATATATGTTATCTTTTACTATAACAATTAAAAATTACCGTTCTTTGCATTTTGTCCTTCCTTTATAATTCTTCTTGCTATTAACACATTTCAAAATCTAGTCCTTGCTCTCGTATATTGAAACTCACACTTTATCAAGGAAGCTCTCATTCCTTCACTTCATTCTTTATTTTCTAACTTAGACTTCTGCCAAAGGAAATCCTCTCTCCAAAGATGCCCTTATATTATAGGGTCTCGGAATTATTCTCTGTTGATAATCCATACTTGATTAAAAGGTAAATTATTTTGTCAACTGAGAAGGTTCTCACCTGGAAATATTACCTGAGATTCTAATAATGCCTTTTAAAGTGTTAACAAAAGAGTGTAGTGAATAATGTATTGTTCCTGTTTTTTTGTTGTGTGTTCATTTAACCTCATATATGACATAACAAATCTACTAAATTATTATTATGTGGGTTTTTACTAGTGATACATGAGGCAAATGATAATCATTCAATTTCTAAAGGATTTACAGTTCATATTAGAAATATGGCTCTAAGTATAATTTAAGACATGTTTATAGATCATGAACGTTAATGAGCTTGCTCTAAACAAGCAAAAAAGATTTGTAAAGTAGGCAGAGTAAAATATTCTTTTATAATTCTATGTTTTAGGGATCTTTATTGCTTCTATAAATGGATTAGCTTATTTAAATTAAGTATATGCTACCTTTTCTTGAATTTCATTTCTATAATTAGCATGTATTGTAAATCACAAGTAAGTAATTCAGTCATACTGTCAGGTGAAGAGCACAATGGCTTTTTTGGGTATCACTTTTGAGTCTTCTGAGGTTGAAAGACAGTGTTCATAAAGATCAAGAGGACTGAAATCTGAAGCATTTATATGTCATTAACTATAATCAAGAAGACATAAATGCCAGGGTTTATCGAAGACTCAAGATTAAGCATTAGTTTGTGGGCATGTACAAGTGCTAATCACTCACAAAGAGGTGGGGAGGCTACATCTATCATGAAAGAAAGTACACAGATAATAATTACAAAAGGAGCTATAAAATCTTCTTTTTCTGTATAAGAAACTACAGTCTTTGCCTGTAAAGGAAAAACAGTTTGCTTTATCCTACATTACAAACATACATCCATTCTACGGTATCATACTTGACTCACCTGAAGCAATTTTAGAGTGAAATGTAAAATTATTATTTTACAACAATTGCTACTTAATTGTATGATTCATATAAAATGGAACTCAAATTTTAGTATCAGGCATTGGCGGGTAATATACAAACAAACTAGATTGTAGGTCAAGGTCAGCCCACAAAATTTTAATTTGTCCGTAGTCAAATGTGATAGAGAGCTTAAGAAAACCAACATACTTTTCACATTGGGAAATTGATTTGCTGATTTGTCTTGATCTCCATTTGTCACAGACATTATGAGATTTCTTTTTGGTTGCTACTAACCTTTTACAGGTTTCAAAGGTGACTTTTGCAGGTCGTCTTACAAAGTGTGGCATATATGAATATGCACTAGGACAGAAATTTGATTTATTTAGTCATTTGTTTTAATCTGTCAATGGAAAAGAAAAACTAAAAAAAAATCTCCATTGATTAGCTTTACACAAGTTATAATGTATTGAAGAAAAATCAGGAAAAAATGCATAGTGATTTACACACTGTATCTTTTTAGGAATGTAAAATACTAATATATTACAGAAAATAAAAAAAAATAAACACATTTCCAATATATACTGAGGTAGCAAGTAGATGTCTTCATTGTCTATATGACAATTCAATATCTGATAATACTCTCTATATGGCAAATGTGGTCTTTATTTGCAAACAAAGAAGTTAATTTGAAAAGTACCTTTATATATTTAATTTTTAGGGAAAGATGTGCTAAAACCATAATATGACATATTGAAAATAATGAGATCACATATGTGCAGTTACATTTTTAATGTAAATATGTAAGTTTCAAGATAACTTATGATCAAACTTTCACTTAAAGTTGACTTTATAGTTAAATGATATGTCCTCATTGTGAATTAATAATTCAAATGGAAATGCCCATAGTAAAAAAAAATGCACTTATTTTAATTACTAAAAATATACTATAAAGTTGCCCCACAAGCTGCTCTATTCTATTATTCTTTTTAAAAGTTTTCTGTGTGAGGATAAGGATAGCACTAATATATTATGTTCCACCATGAAGTCATATATAAATAAATATACTACTAGGTACAGAGAAAATTTAAATTGAAAGAATGAGTTCTAATGGCTTAAATAGCCATGACTTTTCAGTGAATATGACTTCTGTTTTCAGTGCCTTACATCAGCAAGGTTGCCTATTAAACCTATAACACTCCCCCCAAATAAAAATAAAAATAGTCTTATTGTTGTCCTGAGTATTTAGTGTACTTCATAAATTTTACTTTTTTTTTTAGTCATTCATTTATGTTTGTGGATGAGTCACACACATGTCATAGTACATATATGAAGGTCACAGAACAATTGTGGAAGTGAAATCTCTTTATTTATCATGTATTTACATCAAATTGGCATGAAATTTCGGTCTAAGTTACAACTGATGTCATTGAAACTTTTAGACTTGAAAACTAACAAGACGAAGAAGTGGATTATAAATGCAAGTTAAGAAATGTAAAGTTCACATCTATCTTCAGTACACAGATATAAATTTCTTACGGGAAAACAACTTAGGTTGGAAAACAACTAAGAATGAGTAATTTAACAACCAAATAAGGATTTTCACAAGCAAATGGAATTTTTTTTTAGTTTGAAAGATAATACTATTTTGGTGATCTTTGGCATTCTGACTAGGAAAAATGAAACTTAAAAGTTCTTTTAATTTTCATTTCTTTAATTACTAGGGATGGTGAACTTTTATTGAAAACTCTCATTTTTAATAGTCCATATTTTTTATTTTGTTTTCTTAAGTTTTAATTTTAGATTATATTATTTCACCCTTCCCTTCCTTCCCTCTAAATTATCCCTGCTCTTTTCAAATGTATGGCCTCCTTTTTCATTAATTGTTCTTACATACATATGTGTGTATATGCATATGATACATGTATTTTTTTGCTGACATAGTAAGTACAACATGCTCAGTATGCAGAACAATATTCCAGATGATTTGGTATTGGATAAACCAACTGGTGTGCTCTTCCATGGGGAAGATTATTTCCTTTGCTTGCTCTCAGCATGCCCTTGTAGCTTGTAGTTCTTTTCTGGGGTCAGGGCCACTTTGGATTCCCTAGGTCCACATTACCATATCTACTGCTATTGCTCTTTCTTAGCTCATGCTTAGGCGGTGATGCTGCTGAAAATCTGTAGGTGTATCTTCTGAAGTTCCTGAGCAAAATTGCACATTATGCACCATGATCATCTTTCCCTTACAATGTGTCTGCCCCCATTGTGCACAGATCCTTGACGCTTAGGTGTGGGAGTTGTTTTAGAGATGCACCCCTTGGCTCAGGGATATACAAATCTGCATTTTCATTTGCTGTAGTTGGTTCTATAATTGTCTTTGTTGCAAGTGGATGTTTCTCTAATGAGTGAGGACTATACTTATCTGGGGGTTATAAGGAACAATATTTGTAATATATTTAGTGATTATACTGGCTCAGTAAAGTTATGGTTATAGGGTTTCTTCCAGTAACCCTGATTTCACTATCCCTGGGAAATAGATAGGTTCCCACTACCCATGTCATTTCCCTCTTGCTGAGTAGGTGTTAAGTCCAATTAGAGAGCTGTGGGTTCCTGCTAATCATGCATGCCTCTCCTGCATCATTAGGATTATTATGCCGTGATGGCCATTGTTGTGGTACATGTGTCCTTCCTGGGTAGGACTGTTGATTGCTTCTTACTTTTAGAAGTTGATGTGGTACTTTCTAGTATAATGAATGCTGTTTCTTAGGGGAAAATTGTTCAGGTCACTTCTAGCTCAATGGCTTTGTGGCCTTGTTCTTTGAAGTGTATGATGTCTTCAGCAAAAAGGACTTACCTTCCACCACTTGGAAAAGCAATCAAAGGCAATAGGAATAGCTCATTTTTTTTTCTAGAAGCCTTTTTAACAACCCTTTCCAACAACTTTCAAGAGATAATTTTATAACTTGTTTCAAGTTTTTTTTTCTTACATTATATTTGGTTTTTGAAGATTATTTTGTCAGATCAGATAGTAAATTTCATCTAATCTGTATATGTATATTTATACAAAAGCATACATGTATTAAAGGTAGGTAGATAGTTAATAGTTTGATTTCTTATGATATTTCCAGTCAACCTCATTATTATTTTGCTCACTTACCTACTTCCTATCTTTCTTTTGCAAACTCTATGTTTAGATTCATCTAAACAAGAACAACAATGGATATTCTATCATGGAAGGTGAAAGATCATGAGGCCTCAATCTTATATGAATAACTACAGGCAGCTAAGAAATGCTGAGAATAAGATAGATAACTTTCCCTAGGGAAGAACACAAGATTTGTTAGCTAATACTAAAATATCAGCCTTGAAAAATATACACACTTATGTAACACAATACAGGATGGAGACATTAGCAGTATATAATATATATGATTATGTACTATATTTATGTATTTAGAAACATATATTTATGATTATATAAATGCACATGTGTAGCTGTGATTTGAAAAAGAGTAAGAAAGGTATATAGGATGGGTTGGAAGGAGGAAAAGGATGAAATAATGACATTATAATATTAAATTATTAAAACAAGTATATAAAGATATTTTTATTAGAAATAAGAGACTCAAGTATATACCATAGATAATCAATTGAATAACACATTAAAAACAGTAATACAATTATCAACAAAAGTGTCATAGTTATGAAAGATCTTATAATAAATGATAATTTCTATATGTTAGAGAACAGAGTGGCTTCAGTTTTATTAAACAATTAATTATATAATAAATAAAATGACCCCTAAAGACTATAGGACTTGTATACTTTTTTCCTCAATAGTGTTTATTTTATTTAATCCTTGATGTAGAATATAGAAAAAATAACATTTGCTAACAAGCAAAGGAAGAAAATCAATTAAATATCTGCCATTATGCTATTTTGATAAATAATGAATATAAGCAATAGAAATTTTTCTCCCCTCTAGGTATATCTATTGTACAGTCAGTTTTTGGTCATTTTTTTCTTGATTCCATTTTATTTTGAAATGACAAAATGCTGACATAATTTCAATCTATATTGCAAGAATTTTAAATCTCTTCTTTCATTGTACTAACACTCTGTAGTGGTTTGAATGATATTGCCCATCCTATATTTGTAACGTTAATGTCCAGTTAGGGGAAATGTTTGCGAAGATTTAGGATATGTGGCCTTCTTTGTTCAGGTGTGTCATGTAGTATGGCTTTTCTGGTTTTTAAAGTCCATGCTTCTCTCTCTCTGTCTCTGTCTCTGTCTCTGTCTCTGTCTCTCTCTCTCTCTCTCTCTCTCTCTCTCTCTCTCTCTCTCTCTCTCCTCCTGTTTGTTGTCTCAATCTATAAACTTTAAGCTACTGCTCCAGTGCCACACCTGTGTGCTTGTTGCCATGGACCATGCCATGATAGTCACAGACTACACCTATCTGGAATGCCCAATTAATTGCTTTCTTTTACAGGTTATCTTGGTCATCGTCCCTTTATACAATAATAATAAAGTAGCTAAGACAGAAGTTGGTACCAGAGAGACACAGATTACTATGACAAGCCTGATCATGCTGCTTTTGGAGAAATATGGAGAACTTCAGGACTTTGGACTACAAACATTGTTGAATACGGTGAAGTGGGATTGATGGGCTATACTACCAGGATATTAGAAATAGTAGTGATGAGAGCTGCATAGGGTATAGAGGCCCGACTCAAGAATTTTGAGAGGAAAACCACATTAAGAATTGGGTTAGAGATGACTCTTGTGCTGTTTTACAAGGAATGCAGCTGATTTTTGCTTTTGTCTTAATAAGTATGCCTGAGGCTAAACTGAATAGTTTTGTACTAATTTCATTGGCAGAAGAGATTTCAAGACATCAGAATATTCACTCTGTTGTGTGGTTATTAGTGATTACTGTTGTGCCCTTCAACAATGAAAAATAAAAAGCCTGGTTAAAAAAAAAAAAGAAATAGCAAATACACAGTTTGATGAGAAAAATAGCACTAGGAAATTTAATGTTGGTGTGAAGGCATATACTGAAAAGAATAAGGAGAAGCCTGAAACAAAATGTAATAAAGGGAGTTCTGCCCACAGGGCAAGAGTCTATCCACCTAATTTTGCAACTTGTGATTGAAAAAGGCCTGAGGAATTTTCTCCCCCTGATAATGTAATGGATGCATATGTAAATGTAGTTCAAGGAGATGAGCAAGCATATGGTTGTGGCTTTAGAGTCATGAATCATACAGCAGTAAAGGGGTTGTAGACTCTTCCTCCAAGGTTAAGGAGGCCAAGTATTTGTCAGAGGAGTCCCTACATGGAAGCCCAGGGAAGCTGTTGCATGAAGCTGTGAAAATAAAGCCTGTTTTACTTGGGAGCCCAGGCATACTGCAAATGTCAGAGCTGTGAGGTATCTGCAAGGAAGAGCAATGTACAGATAATGTAAATTTTATGCCATTGTACACTGGAAGTATGTAACTTAAAAAATAAAAATTATTTTATTTTATAATTTAATTTAATTTTACATATCAGCCACGGATTCCCTTGTTCTCCACCCCCCCGCCCCCCGCCTTCCCCCCAGCTCACTCCTATTGACTGAGGGAATCGGATGCAGAGATCCACGGCCAGGCTCCAGGTGAGGCTCCAGGAGTCCAATTGACTTTCTGAAGAGACTTTGGACATTGGACTTGAAGCATTGTTGAGACTGTGACTGACTATGGGAACTTTTGAAGTTTTGCTAAGTCAATTTTGCTTTAGGATCCATAGCATACAGGGGCCAGAGAATGGAATGTGGGAGTTTGCATGAGAATGACCCCCTTAGACTCTTACATTTGAATACTTGATTCTCAGTTGTTGTAATTATTTGGAAATGATTAGGAGATGTAGTCTTGTTGAAAGAGGTCTGTCACTGGTGGTGGACTTCAGGCTTCACAAGTCTACGTCATTCCATTTGGCTCTCTCTCTCTCTACCTCTTCAACCTGTAAGATTTAAGATACTGCTCCTTTTCCAGACCTACTGCCATACATTCCACTATGATGATTATGGGTTCTAAATCTCCAGAACTGTGAGACCTAAAATTAAACAATGCCTTTTGTTGGTCATGGTGTCTTTTCACAGCAATAGAATAGCCCCTAGGTTATACTATTATTATTTTTGTAAATATAAAATAATGCTGAACCCATTATTTCCTTCACTTAAAAACTTAAAAGTAATTTTCTTCTAGTTATAATCAATTTCTGATTTCTCAGTTAGAAATTTGATATTTTTAAATAACCAAAATAAATTTGGAATTTTGTGTCCACAATACTTTTATAAAGATAGATTGTCTCATGTGACATTGCACATTTGTATGCTGTTTGTAAAATGCATTTATATTTTTTTACTGTTTTTATCATCATATGCATGATGTATAGATATAGATATATGTCTCTTGCATTCTATAGATACATATGTATGTGAACACTCACATGTACAAAGACACATATCCAGTACACATACAAGAACAAGCACATGGATACAATGAAAATAAAGTGTTACACATGAGTTAACTTTTATCTTTACACATTCCAGAATGAAATATTTTGCAAATAGTTTATTAATTTATCAAATTAATATGTGGAACTAATCAGTCTAATAAATATTTTTCAACTTTATTATTTATACTGTTTTTCAATGTAGTGTGGATTTTCTTGTGTAGATAATAGGAACCCAGTATGCTCATCACAGCTGATGGAGATAACTGTTATTCAAGCACTCAGAAGGCTAATGCAATTGAAAAATATGTTTAAACCAGTCCTGGCTATAAAGAAAGTTGTAGACCAATTTGACATACAGAAGTAGATTACCTTACATAAACATAAAAATTAAAGAACAAAAAAGGAAAATATATTTATTAAGCACCCATTAAACAAAATACAAGATTAACAAATGTGACTATTTTTTATTACCATATTACTGAAAATGAAATTTTAATATTTCATTAATTTAAATGCAAAATGTTAAATGTTAATACAGGCCAATATAAGGATGTTTGCAGGTATTGCATATTAAACCAGGAGCCATCCAAAGTATTAGATGCTAGGGAGTGTTTGTCATGCAATGACATTTAGATGAAGTATCTCTGATTCTGCAGGGAGATGTTTAGCCACTATTTCCGTGTGAATTTCGTTCAGGTAAAATGTCAATAACTACTAACACTGTTAAAACAAATACTAGTAGATATCTCATATGGGAGCACTTTCCCTGTTGCAAAATTTTACTTTTTTTACATTGATGTTACTGGAATTTCAACTTCAGTTTTAAGTCAGAAAATCTAGGACAAGGAATAGGCAATCTTTACAGGGAATCTCTGGGGCTTCACCTTTTCTAATGACACGCTTTTATTCCTGTAATCAGGGACACAACTGAATCAGCACAGGCTGACAGCTCTGCTCACACAAGCTCACAGAAGAGAACTAGACTGGGAGAGTAATTCTGACATAAGGGACGTCTGCTTTTCCTATAACTTTTTTTTTTATGTTTGTTCATTTGCCTTTCTTGTTCAATCATTATTTCTTTTTGAAGGATGCTGGTGAATCAGTGAAGTCAGCAGAGCTAGTGCCCTATTGTTTTTCACTAGAAGAAAAATACTACGTCATAAAAGAGGCATGAACCAACATTTTGAATGCAGTTGTTCACCAAAGAAGAATCAACATTAAAGGGACAATACTTTCTCACATAATCTTGTTTGATAAGTGTCTGATATAGTGTGGAGTCGAAATAATCCTGCAATATCTCAAAAAATACAGTTTCATGCAGTGAGTGTAACCAAACACTAAAACATTAGCTGACTTTTCTTTGGTCAATGAGATAGCTCAGTGGCCAAACCACTTACCACAAGTCTGAGTTCAAGCTTTGGGACACATATGAAGGAGGAAGAGAACTGACTCCTACAGTTTTTTCTCTGAACCACTACCACAAATTAAACTCCCAAAATAAAAATTACATAAATTTTAAAATCATATTTCAAAATTAATCAATTTATAACTAACACCATAGACTAGAACTATGTATCAGACCTTAAAAGTAATTTTCTCTTAACTCACTGGACATTTCTTCTAAATAATGGCAAAAATATTGTTATTTTCCCTCAACAATATACAAAGAAACACATGATACTCTATGACAATACGACTTCTATATTCACCCCGGAAAAACTAAAATATATCTTTTGAGTCTTCTGTCTTCCCTATCGTACTTTGTAGCTTCCCTGGTGTGAATATTTTCCATAATTACTAGGTCATTTTATCTTTCAATAGTCAGTAGAGATTTATTCCACACAAATCCTCACCTTCAAATGACATGCCATACATTTTTATTACCCATAATTGCTATTACCTCTCAAAATAAAATTAAGAGGTTTAATCAATATTTAATGACTGTATAAAACACAAACAACTAGGCTGCACTTTTTTATTTGACTCTCTGTCAAGTCCTTTTACAAGAGAATTAACTTACACTTTACATTTACTTTTATATTTATCTAATTTAATATTTTTTCAAGAAAATATAAATCAGCAGAGATATAAATACCTTTCCACTTAATAACTACTTTTATTCACATAGTTGAATGAATTAATTGGATGATATAAGAATTTCAAATTATGCTATAAATTATTTTGAAATTCAACAAATCTATTTTCTAATTAGATTTAAGAAAAAGAACAAGACAAACAAAAGATAAATGTAGCCTTGTTTAAAGAGTTGTGTTCCATATATTTTAAATCTTGAATTTATAGTACAATATGAACAAAAATGCAGTTTCTTCAAAGGAATTTAAGAAGCATAAAAGCTATTATTTTTATGAATTCATAAAAATCTGGCCATTTAAAACTAAATAAAAACTAGCCTTAATGTACTCAAAGTCAGATGACCATGGAAATGAAAGAAACATTTTTCTACCTGTTATATTTTAAATATTATATCATTAATTTTTCTGAATTTTAGAAAAACACATATTAAATGAGGTAGCAATAATTACATAACAACTTTAATGTCATAAGTGTTTTCTTTGATATTTTATATTTTAATGTGTTAGCAATATCATTCCCATTATTTTTCATCTTAACACAATCATAAATACCAAAATTAGAAAATAAATGTTCTACTTAGAATACAATAAATCCTTGTAACATTAATATTAGGTAGCCTATGTGTTGGATCTCCAGGCCATAAAAGGCAAAATGAGGAATACAGAATGTTGACATGGAGCTTACAAATGAAACAACTCATTTCTCCAACACATTAGATAGAGTGTGGGCACAAAGATTTCCATTAATCTCTCAGAATTTGTATAAAATACTTGAAATAAAGGAAGGAAAGAGGAAGTCATGGTGGAATTGAAAGACGATTATTCAAGTATCTCTTTAAATGTTCATATTTTATTAAAGAAAGTGTATCAGAATTTTTAAAAAAATGGATATTAGCAGCAATATTAATTGAAATCACATCTTCGAGTACAATTCACCTATACAATACATAAACAACTTATTTAAATTATTCTCAATTAAGTTTGGAGTCAGAATTATTGTGTTGTTCTGTCTACCTAATTTTACTTCTAAAGAAAGTTATTAGTAAAGGTACAAATGTTGTCCAGGTTTCAGAGAAAAAGAAACTCCTTTTCACTCTTGGTCAGAATTCAAATTGGTTTAGCCACTCTGGAAATCAGTCCAAATATTCCTCAGAAAACTAAAAATAAATTTACCAAATGACACAGTAACTCGTTGGTATGTGCCCAAAGGACTTAGCATCCTATTTCACAGATACTTGCTCAGCTGTGTCCACTGTCACTTTATTCAAAATAGCCAGGAAATGGAAACATCCTAATTTTTTTCAACAGGTGAACGGATAATAAATAAGTGGTGTATCTACACAACAGAAAATATTCAATTCTAAATAAAGAAAAATAAAATCAGCAAATTTGCAGGCAAATGACTGGCCTAGAAAAGATCATGCTCAGTAAGGAATTTCATCCCTGCAAAGACAAATGTTTCATGTTCTCACTGATCTTCAAATTTTAGCTTCAAGCCACCAGATATGAGTTTATAACACTGAGTAATCACAGAAACCAGAAAAGTATAAAGGGACTGCACATGTGGGGGAGGGGTGGGGGTAGAGTGGGAAGGGAAAAGGAAGATACAAGGGATAGGATATAGAAGATGGAAGAATTGAGATGGGTAAAAACTGTGGAAGAAAGAAGAAAATCGATAGAGAAGGAGAAGGGAGGACAAGAGACAAAATTCACCAAGACAATTTGATAAAGTCTCAAGGAGTCATATTATTTTGTTTAAATAAAATAATACAAAAGGCATAAAACCACTTGAATTGCGATGTTTGACCCAAAAACTATAGACTGACAAAAACCCTAGTACCAGGCACAAGAATAGTCCTTTTGAAGTATGGGTCAGAGTAGCCCAAATGTCTCCCAGAACAGTATCCCAGTATAGATTATCAATGAATCCCTTGCTGGCTTCTTAGGGGTTGAAGGTGAACCCTTATTGCTGAAGACACCATATACTTAGGACATAGGACTCAGATGATTTCAGGTAAGTCTGACCTAAAAGACTCTTTCCGGTGGTCTAGCTTCCATGGTTTCAGGAAATACTATGTGAGCTGCCTCGGAGGAAAGCAGTTAAACAGTCCGACCCATCTGTAGCACCTATGGACCATAGTAATGACCCGAATGACAAGATATGCTTAAAGGTGTACTAAGTGGCATTCACATGGCATTGGTAATCAACACCATCTAATTAGATTTAAGGCCTATTAAACAAGAAGGAACTTATGCCCAGTAGTGGACCCTAGCCAGATTCCTGGAGTTAAAGAGGTCATAGAACATAGATAAGTATCTATAACTGCCAATTTGTTTGACTAGTATACTTTCTTCCTAAATTCTAAATGTGTTATTCTTTCACACACAGATAAGCATAGCTATAATCCTTCATCAAAGAAATTTCTCTTTACAGTAAATGGAAACCATCACAGAGAAATAAAACTGGATACAAGGCCAAAATAAGCAGATTGTAGTGAGCTCAAACCCAGTGGGTACATCTACATCACAACCCCTACATCTATGGAAAGATGAGGCAGATTTCTTTTTCTAGACAGGATTTCTCTGTCTAGTTTTGGTGCCTGTCCTGGATTTTCTCTGTAGGCCATGCTGGCCTCAAACTCACAGAGATCTCCCTGGCTCTGTCTCCTAAAGGCTGGGATTAAAGGCGTGTGCCACCATCGTCCAGCTGAGGTAAAATAATTTTAAGAGTCAGAATTCCAGAAAATCTGATGTGAAACATTCTCTACTAAAAATTTCTAACTATTTAAACCTGGAACAATGCAAGATAAATAGACACATTAACATGGAAGGAGGAAAATTTTGTGGGGTCTTATCCCTTGACAAAGAACGACAAGCAACTAATAGCTATAGACAGAAGGAGACTTAGCTCCTTCCAGGATTGAGCACATTATTGTTTGTGGAAAACCAAGTGGTCACACAGAGCACATATATAGAAGCAATAAAAAAAGAAACAGGCCCATCAGATTGTATCAATATATGTGTATGCATACATGAACATGCACACATGTGTAAAAATCACAGTCAATGAAGAAAAACTTTCAACTTGAGAGTTGTGGGGCATTGGAAAGTCTTGCTAGGAGTGGTTATAGGAAGAGAAAGAGGGAAGTGATGCATTTTTACATCAATTATAACCATCATTTCATTTCTATTTCTTGAAAATAATTTTATATAATGTATTCTGATCACAGTGCCCCTTCCCTATCACCTCCAAAATCCCTCCCAAGTCCCAGTGAATTCCACTGAATGCTCATTACGGACACCTAACACATCCCTGCCTGATGAATAGGAACTAAACCATATGCTATGGAATAACCTGGATTTTCACATATTTTAAACTTTTAAGCACTCTGTGAATTACATTTCTATAAGTTTTCCTATAATTGCTGTTTTTGGAGGACATGTATTTTTCTTCTCATTTACCCAGCAGTTTGTAGCTATGTGAAGACCTAAGTCATTAGGAAGTACTCTACTTCAGAAGCTGCTTGTGTGAGGCTTATGAATTAATTCTTCTGGGTTTATGATAAAATAACAATCCTATTTTAATAGTACGCAGGACAAAGGGCAAAGGATTACTAAAACATGTGGCATGCCACCTAAATGTAACCTATTTTATCTTGTTTAATTATTAGGAAACATGGGTTTGGGGGATAATGCTAAGAACTCTCACAAAGCACAGCTAACCACAAAGCGTTGTGTTTAAAGAGAGTGTGTATTGTGTGCTGTGGGATGTTCTGTATGTCCTGTGGGAGCCCTTCTTGGGTTCTTTGTGGCGTTACCCAGCAGGTCCACATTAAGGATGATTAGGACCATGGGCCTGAGTGCAGGTGTCTGAGATGGTCTGCACTTGGCTGTGCTGGGGGATGGTCTGTATGTCAAGTTGTTCTGATTGATCAATAAATAAAACCTGATCGGCTGTGGCTAGGCAGGAAGGATAGGCGGGACTAACAGAGAGGAGAAATAAAAGGACAGGAAGGCAGAAGGACTGATTGCCAGATGCCGCCAGCACAAGAAGCATGTGAAGATGCTGGTAAGCCACGAGCCACGTGGCAAGGTATAAATTTCTAGAAATGGGTTAATTTAAGATAAAAGAAAAGTTAGCAAGAAGCCTGCCACGGCCATACAGTTTTGTATGCAATATAAGTCTCTGTGTTTGCTTGGTTGGGTCTGAGCGGCTGTGGGACTGGCGGGTGACAAGGATTTGTCCTGACTGTGGGCAAGGCAGGAAGACTCTGGCAACAATTGTGGAATAAGCAACTACTTATGTCTTTACAGTAAAGAACTTACTCTCAAAGCTTTTGTTTCTTCCACTATTCCTCACCAGTGTTCTTCTCTAGTGAAATTCAACCTATTTAAGTTTTGTATGTTTCACTACTGATTTCATTTTAATATAATCTTCCATTTATTTTTCCTTCTTTTGTCCATCTTTTATCTATTTTTATTTATTTTTTTTCTTCACACTGTAATCCCAATATTTTATTTTATTTGCCCTTTTTGCTCTTTCCTGACTTAAGAAAGATTATTTTATGGGAGCCTATGATAATCATCAGCGGGTAAAGGCACTTGACACTGGACATCACAACCTGAGCTCAGTTCTTAGGACCCACATTATTGAAGAAGAAAAACAATGCTTGAAGCTGTTTGCTGAGCAAACACACACACACACACACTCACTCACACTAAATAAATAAATAAATAAATAAATAAATAAATAAATAAATAAATAAATAAATAAATCACAGAAAGTATTCTATGTAGCATTAAAAATAACAAAGTAGTCATCCCTCAAAAAATAAAAAGTCCTGGTTAATATAAACTAAAAAGAGCAATGACACAATAAAGCTCAAGTTGCATTTCATATTTGTTACATATTAACTCTATAGAGAGTCAAAACAATAAAATTATTTTAGTGCTTCCTTGGTCTTTATGATGTAAATCCATACATGCATTGAGATACAATAATGTATTCACTGTCACATTGGTTCTTTGAACATACACTGGGTCCTTATTGTGTGTCAGAAATTGTTCTCAATTCTGAGATTTATAATTTCAAATAGTAGGGATCAGGGAGATAGCCTGAGAAGTAAAAATTAACTGTCAATTAACAGTAAAGACCTATTATTAAACAGCAATTCTGAAAACATAAACTGAAGCAATGGTGATTTGAAAAATGAACTATTATTGCAAAATTAAAAAAAAAAAAAAACAAGAGACAACTCGAAGGTAGAGGCATACATGTTTTTCCAGAATATACAGCTACAAACAATAGGAGTTTTGGTAAAAAGGGTTGAGGTCTTGAAACAACACAATACAAACAAAATTTCAGTAAATATCCTTAGACAACAAAGACAATGCTGTTCTGGTTCTCTATTTTAAAATATATTTTAACTAGATTTATCTACAAAATGCAATCATTTAGTATGCATGTATGTATAAGATTTTGCATGTTAGTTTAAAGAGCCCTCTTTATGGAATTTAAATGCTACAGCTTAATCAAAAGCTCAGGGCACTTTCTGTTTCACTTGATTCCAATTCTTGAGATGAAACAGAATTTTGAATAGGAATATATTGTTGTGTTACACTTTTTTTTTTTCATTTTTCTGAGTGCAGGGGCCACAATTTACTATATCCTACAATTTAGAGTTAGCTTTCAGATGTGTGTGATCACTGTCTGAGATTTTAAGAAGCAGCAGCATAATTAATGACTGACACATTGAATCTTAGTGTGTCTGAATAAGGAATAGTAGTCAATGCTGTAGGGAGGGAAATAAAGTAATAAATTGTCTTTAACTTCTATTTAAATTTTTTTCTTCTATTAAGCTGTCGTTTCCACCTACACACCATCATATTTCTAGTGAAAGTACATCAAAAATACAGGCATTAATGTACAGAAAAGTTCCCTCTTATTCCCATTAGTCTTATTATATTCTGAAGTGCCTAGTTTCATTTACGTGACAGCCTAGACACATTGACTGTGCTGGAAAAACCTCACCAGAAGAAGCCACTTGACACTGGCAGCTGAAGTAGAGAGGAAGGAAGAATTATAGGATGAGAGACAAAGGCAGAGCCCTGCCTTAGCCACACTCCTTATTCTTACGATGGAGAATATCCACCCTGGGCACTGAGTTTAATTGCTGCAAACAACTCCAGAAGGCTGCACGTTCATTCCCATTGTAGGTCAATGAGCATATTTGCATGGTAGAAATTATTAGCAACTAGGCCTGTCCCCAGGAGAGCATCCATGATGCTATTCACAGACCATTAACAGCAGAATTCACCCATGACCAGCAGAGGCTGTGAAGAAAGGCTCTCTCCTTGGGAACCACATTAGTGGATACATGATGCTCTCTATAGATGTATCCCTTATGTACTGAGCAACTTTTGCAGATTTTGTAATGAAACTTTTTAATAAACTTAAAATATTCCCTGGCAGAAATGCTTGTTGGATGTTTCATAAGCTTTAGAAATGAAGCCACCTCGTAATCTTTAACATATAGAAAGATTTTGAACGTCCTTTCTCATTTGCTCATTCTTTTCTGTTCATGTTGGCCTTCTGAAAGTAAAAATACTCTGAGTACTTTGAAAGAAATGAGTCATCCTTTAATGTGGATTTTTACAGCAAAATTTTCATTTATTTTCTTAAATAAATATATTTTAATGTCATTGTGTGTCAACTCCTCTGTTCTCCCCTCAGGAGAGAGTGGGTATTGCTAACAGGTAGTTTACCTAGGTTTCAATTTTTACTGTCTTTCTGCTCGTTTTTTAAAAATTATGCTTATGGTGTTATGTAATTGTAATTAAAATGGAACAATGTGGTATCTTGCATTATTTTTTTTTTTACAAACTATTAGATGTGGAAAGCATTGACATGTGGGCTTATTGTCAAATAGAGACCTCTGTGTCTCATTCACCTGGCTTATTCATTCTTGGCATAAAGAGTACGAGTCATTAAATACTTTTTGTCCCATAATTTTTTTTGTAATTTTCTTTTATTGAAAATCGATTTTTTTCATACAATGTATTTTGATCGCAGGTTCCTCTCCCCCGACCCCTCCAGATCCCCTCCACCATCACTCCCATTCATGTCTCTCCCCCTTCTAAAGAATAATAATAAAATAATGAATGAAAGAAAAACAAGGCAACAACAACCACAAACCGGAGTAGAAACAAACAAACAAATAGAAGAAGAGGCAAACAAACAGACAAACACTAGAAAGGAAGACAGACAGACACAAGGTGTAAATGGAGGCTTTTCTCTGTTCTTCCTTGTTCTCCAGTTGTTTCCAAATAATCACTCAGAGAGTTATATTAATTATAAATATTTGGCTGATGGCACAGACTTATTACTAGTTAGCTCTTAAATTTAAATTATCCCATATTTCTTTTTTAAAGAAATTTTTTATTCATTTTACATACCAAGCGCAGATTCATCTCTCTTGCCTCCTTCTACCCCTGCAGCCTATCCCCACCAACCCATTTCCCATTCCTGTCTCCAACAAGGTAAGGCCTACCATGGGGAGTCAGCAGAGCCGAGTACATTCAGTTGAGGCAGGTTCCAGTTCTTCCCCCTGCATCACGGCTGTGCAAGGTGTCCCATCATAGATTATGGTCTCCAAAAAGCTAATTCATGCACCACGGATGGATCCTAATCCTACTGCCAGGGGACCCCTTAAGAAGATCAAGCTATACAACTGTCTCAATTATGCAGAGGGCCTAGTCCAGTCCCGTGGAGGCTCCATATCTGTTGGTCTAAAGTTCATGAGTTCCCACTAGTTTGGTTTGGTTGTTTCTGTAGGTTTCTCCATCATGATCTTGATGCCCTCTGTTCATAGAATCCCTCTTCTCTCTCTCTGACTGGAGCTTGGCCTGGTGTTTGGCTGTGGATAACCCATATTTCTTATCTATGCTTTGTCATGTGGATTGTGGATTGTTACCTCATTTTCTATATATCTTGCTTCTTCGGCAGCTGGCTGGCGTCTCCCCACTCATCCCTTCTTCATCTCCTGTTTGATTGTATCACCTAGTCTAACCATATTCTGCTTTGCTATTGACCAAAACAGCTTTATTTATTAACCCATGAGAGCAACACATATTCACAGCATACAGAAGATCATCCCACTACACCAAACTCACAAATTTCCAAACACAGAAATCCCATAAAAACACAAAACCTAGACCATAATATATACAAAAAGCATCCATAAGGTAAAAGCAAACAAGCAAACAAAAAAAAATATAACAAAGTATTATTTGAGAAAGAACCTACAAAACTATTACTGAGTTGATTTTGTGTTGGCCATCAACTGCTGGGCATCAGAACCTGACCATAAGATTAGTTTATATACTAAGTGAGTCTGCATTGGAGAAAACTAAGTTTTCATTTGCAAGTAGTCATCAATTTGATATGTACTGGGCTAGGAATGGGAACTTCAGAATTGGGACCTCATGTGTAGCTGTCCAGTGCAAACTCTGAATGCTGCTACTATTTCTGTGATTTCACGTGTACAATACTCCTGATGTGTTTAGAAGCCTTATTTCATCTGTGTCCTCCATCACTTCTGGCTTTTATAATCTTCCAAATCCTCTTCTTCAGGGTTCCCTGAGGCCTAAGGGTAGGAATTTGACATTTTATAAAACACAAATGTCACTGTGTGAAGAAAGAAAAAAATTAACATGTTTATTATTGCTGAATATCTAGAAAGTAATACACTGTTTAAGAAATATTTCTAAATGGATTTTCTATGAAAAATATAATTCATTTTATAAAGAAATAATAGTCCCTTTATATATTGCAAATATATTCTCATAAAAGTTATTTCTTTAATATATTAATACTTAGGGTAAGTATTTTTAATTTGTTAACAGGAATATTATCACTTTCATCAAAGTTATTGAATACTAAGGGGATTAAAAGTAGTATACAAGTAATTTAGAAAAAAGTTTGACATTATTTTTGTGCATCAGAAAAATGCATTTAACATATGATCACTGTTTAATGTGGTAAAGACAAGGGGATACCATTTATTGAGACTTTTTATTATAGAAAATATATGACAGGTGAGGAACATTGAATTAAAAAAAATCATTTCCTAAACAGAACCTACACATGCTGGGTGAATGTTTGAAAAGGAATGAAAAAAAAGAAAGTGATAAAATTTTGTAAACATATATCAATATCTAAATGAGGAGGAATGCTCATTAAAGTTTTGTTTATGCTATGGTTGCAAGAGTTGTTACAGTAGATGTAGAAAACTGTCAAAGAAAAAAGGACACAAGAAAATACACAACATATCAGGTCCAAGGTAGACAAGGTCTATGATGAGGATGTAACTTTGTCTCTGAGATGTGGAGAACTGGGACTTATGTTGTAGCATGATTGAAATTGGCCTCTGACATTCACAACATTTAGTAAATCTCATATATGTAATACATAGGTGGGATGAAGTGAAGAAACGTAACTGAGCTTTAAGACAGAGTCATGTTGCAACAGAAGACTGTAAGCATTGTTCCGAATTAAACATTACTGAATTGTTCATAATTAAAGATTACTGGCTTGTGTTCCTGTTTTCTCACACTAAGAATTCTTCAGTTATTTGTAAAAAAAAAAAAAAAAAAAAAAAGAAGAAAAAAAAAAAAAGATTTCAGACTACATAGAATAATCATATAAGGACTATCTGTCTGAAAATTTGTCTTTAAAAACTGGTACACATGTATGTTAGGATCAATAAGAAATCTCAGGCACCTCAATATTTCATACCAGTTGGTAATAGTCTATGGTGGTATTTTATTTGTAATGAAATGTAATTTTCATTGTATGTTAATAAATAAAGTTGCCCAGGGGTCAGAGCTATTAGAGGCATAGCAAGAGCATGGTGGTGGTGGCGGTGGTGATGGTGGTGGTGGTGGCGGCGGTGGCGGCGGCGGCGGCGGCAACAGCAGCAGCAGCAGCAGCAGCAGCAGCAGCAGCAGCAGCAGCAGCGGCGCACGCCTTTAATCCCAGCACTTGGTAGAAGAGCTAGGTAGATCTCTGTGTGTTCAGGGATACAGCCAGCATTGGAGACACACACCTTTAAGACAAGGAGGGTGGTACTTACAGGCAGTGATGAGGCAGTCATGTGTTTGGGTTTACAACCAATGAGAAGGCAGAACAGAAAGACTTTTTTTGTTTGTTTGTTTTGGTTTTTTTTTTTTTGTTTTTTTGTTTTGTTTTGTTTTTCGAGACAGGGTTTCTCTGTGTAGCTTTGCACCTTTCCTGGAACTCGCTTTGGAGACCAGGCTAGCCTCGAACTCACAGAGATCCGCCTGCCTCTGCCTCCTGAGTGCTGAGATTAAAGGCGTGCGCCACCACCGCCCGGCTTAGAAAGACTTTTTAAAGACACACAGGAAATAGCTCTCTTTCTTTCGGGGAAACTAGGAGCACTGCAGGAGGTAAGATTTTAGCTCTGAACTCTGACCTCTCGGCTTTCTCTTTTACATTGGTTCTGTGTTTTTTATTTTAATAAGATGGTTGTGGTTACATCTACAATAGTCTGAGTATATTTGAGAGGTTGAATTAGCCAAAAGAATTACATCACTAGGGCTAAACTTTGAGGATCCAAAAATTCCTGAGCCATTCTTTATGCCCTCTCTTTTCCCACTTTCATTTCTAGATCCATCCTGTATGTCTGCTGCCAACTGCCATGCTGTACGCACCAGTATGGAGCCCAAAGTTCTAGAAGCATAAGCCCAAAATAAAGTCCTCCATTCTTTGATTTGTTTTTTAATTTATTCATATATTAGTATACACATTCAATTTTGACTCTAAATTGTAAAGAGATTCTGAAAAATGTAATAGTGGTAAAGAGTCATTGAACAAATCACTAAATCCAGGATTTTAATATGCAGTTTCAGATTGATTCTTCATATTATCCTAATTTTGTATACTTTTTCTATGAAACCTATATTATACCATTCAGTATCACATATATTAAACTTCTATTGGTGCTGTGTTTTCTATGAAAAACAATGAGTCACTAGCAGATAACAATGAGATCCAATTCATAACCTTGGATAACTAGATATGTGGATACAGGCATTAACTGGACTTGAACAAACTTCTGTAAGTAAGTTCTGTCTTACCTACTGTAACAAAGCCTCAGGTATAATAATGAAAAGTACATGATTATTAACCCTGGATCCAGCCTTCACCCGTGAGGCTGGCATATATTTTTCTCATGATAATGACACCAAACATAAAAGATAAAAAACTACAAATATGCAAATGTTTTTATCAGTCCCCTGCTTGTAGCATGCTCTTCAAAATCAATTGTTCTAAGCCAACCATACAATGAGAATATTACATAGACAGGGAGCATGTTGTAAAATTACAAAAGAAAGGATTGAAACAATAACCTTAAAATGAATTAATTGACCATATCGTATAAGATGTTTAACTCTGACATATATCTAATCTGTTGACATAAAACTTGTATATATATATATATATATATATATATATATATATATATATATGCAACTTAAATTCACCAGGAAGATTAGATGAGCCTCTAGGAGGATTATTTTGATTTAGTAAAGTAGGATGTTTCACCAACTCTTGAGGATACCATCCCCTAATCAGGGGATACTCTTCTGAATTTAACTAAGAAAGCTTGGTTGGCTGCTGGCATGTATGCATACATCTCACTACCAGACTATGATTGCATCATGGCCTTTGCTGTTGACCTTTTACTACTGAGATTTCCACAAAAATGGTTAATTATAACCTAGAATTGTAAACTGAAATAAGCTATCTTCCTTAAGTTGCAATGTAAAGATATTTTCATTATATTTACAGGAAAATTAATACATATTTTTAAATATGGATAGCTACATATGTACGCATATAGCATAATACATATAAATATCCATTATTTGATAAACCTTTGCCTTTCAAATGGAATCCCTACCCAAAGTAGGCACAATAGGCATAGAGAGTATTATTGATCTTTTTGTAATTCATAATTTGAATGTTGCTTACTTCAGACTCAAATTGGAGATACATGCATCCGGTTTCTTCTGACCCTTTTAGATGCAGTGAATCTGATCTGGCTTCTCTAGTCCCCACCGTTTGTCCTTCCTGAGGCAGGAAGTTAAAAATGTTAGACATCACCACCCCGATATCCTGCTATACCAGCATCAAAGGGATTAAATAAAATGTCTAAATTTAGAATATATGGCTCAGCAAGAGCTTTTTCACAACTCTTCCCTTCAGCTTTGTTATTATTCCTACTTTTTCACCTAAGAAATGGGCTTTTAATGTAAAGAATTGCTGCTTCTTGTGGAGATCATCATCTATGACTCCCTATGAGTTTCTAAGTATTCCTTTGATTAAATAATAGTGAAATAATAATAAAGCTCTGACACCTTTATGATAAATTGAAACATCAGCAGACTGGATTTACAACTACCTTTCATTACATCAATAAGTTTTCTCTAATTCTTTGAGAATTACATTCTTCTAGTCCTCAGTCAGGCAGAAGAGCATGCCTTCTTGTCTTTTTTCGCTTCCTCTATCACTGAGGACTTGCACATCTCCATATCATCGACTGCTTTGATGACACTATCAGAGACAGCCACATCAGGGGACATGCTTCCAGAAGTTAGAGGGAGTCAAGGAAAAGCAGAGATCTAAGCTGTTGCAACTGCTGCCAAAAGTCAAATGAATCCATTTTTTTTTCCTAACAAGAACACTAGTCACACAGACAGACCACCATGAAGTCTTATACCTGAGATTGAATTTGTTCCCTGTGTTCAATACTATATGGTTCGTAGATATAATCTAGAGTTTATTGTCCAGCTAAAAGTTTGCCAAGCCCTGACAAACAAGGCCAAATTCAGATTCCTGATTTCACCAAATTGCCACATTGAGTTTAAAAAGTTTGTATCTGTGGTTGTTTTGGTAAAGACTGGCAGAACAGCAATACTTTATGATTTCCTAAACATGCTAGGTAATCCACTAAGGATAATCTCAGTGAAAACTAAATTAATTGGTGCCATATGTAGAACTGGAGTTGGATACATTTGCTCTTTGATTAATTTGACCAAGAGTGTGCTCACATTTGATTTTTCTACTCTTCTCCTTTGTCATATGCTTGTCTGTGTTCTGTGTTAAATTGGTATGTCCCTTTTGCTGGTCTCTAAGAAGGGCTTTGCTCTGAACTCATTGAGCAACAAGAAATCATGACATGAACAGGTGTGGTGAATTCTTTACCTAAATCTTTAACGGAGTTTTAGAAAGCAAGCAGTTACTTTACTGACCACAACTGATTCAGAATAGCAAACACAAGTGAACAGACATATCACGCTTTATCTACATCTGTTAGCAGCATTGTGGTAGATATTTGTTGTATAAGGTTGCATCAAAAATTTTCTGCTGTTTGACAAGTGATTACCACAGCACAATCATACATTACTTTGGGTCTAAACCACAGTAGAATATATAATATAGGTTTGCAGCTATCCATTAGCTTAGGTATTAAAAGCTGATTGTATTGGTAATCCAAGACACAGTAGAGTTTGTTATTACATTGTTTTCTTAAAGGCAGGTTAAACTAACAGGCTTAGTATGCAGGAGGAGACCAGGATAAGTCTTAAGCAATCTCAAGACATTTTATTAACTGGGCTGTGAAGTCTAACAAAAGTTCAGTCTTTTGAATTTAAGAGATATTTTCCTAAAACTGTATCACCATATAAACTTAAAATATTTATTTTCTCTGAAACATATTCCTAGCTTTGACTTCTTTATTTCTGGGAAAAACAGAATTTTTCATTTCCTTTCTTCATAGCTTACTAATTTAATGAAAGCAGTAGAAAGACAATATTAATTATCCAGAGTATTATCCTATATATTAAAAAGATAAATAAGCAAAGACTCTTGTTAAAAAGTATTTTATTTTAGCCCATGTATTAAATCTAGGGACAGGTTGAAACTACTCTCAATACAACCTGAATGTTTCTTGAATTTATTAAGCAATAGTCAGTCTACTTGTTATTGGTTTCAACATGTGTTTTCTCATGATGTATTTAAATATTGAATGCTAAATTAGAAACTATGAATATGCATTTATATAAATAGATAAATACATATTATTTCCAAACATTTTCAAAATATACAAATTACATGTTTATTTTCAGTGGGAACCTTTTCAAGCCATAAGCAATGGGCTTTCAAAGTCTGAAGTCACTAAGGAAGGTATCACTTTATGATCTACAATAAATGAAATTCACTTCTATCCATCAATTCTCCTTACAAATGCAAAGTAATTGCTTCCTCCTTGATATGAAGATAAAATATACTCTAAAATGTCATTTGAGTCTACATTTTATAAGGTACAGATTTTAATGGAATGAGGTAAGGTATTAGAATGAGAATCTACTTAATTTAAAATGCTAGAAGCATGGTTTCCTCTTTGAATCAGGATCAGTCCATCCTTCAGCTTTCACTAGTATTAAGGCAGAAAAAAATTTATGAATTTAGAGTTACAAAAAACTTGTTCCTGAATTTTTACATATAGAAAGAGTTGTCAGAGGAATCTCATAATATTAAGAGGATTTCCTTCTAATCTTTCTTAAGGAAGAAGCAGGGATGAGCAGTCAGCATGCTGTTTAATGTTGACAATTATGACAGGAGCTTTCTTGTGACTTTTGTTCATTAAGTTGTAGTTTCAGACAAATTTCAATGTATTTTTGACTTCTTTTTTTTTTCAATCTGTCCTCTGTAGATCCAATAAATAGAGGACAAAGTCATCCATCATACTTTGATTCCAAGTAGGGAAATTAGGCAAAATCTTTGAATTCCATATTCTTATCTGATTAGGGCAGAAAATTGGAAATAAAACCTATTTTTCTAACTTAATAAAATATCTAGGTTTTCTAAGATATCACTAAGAAAATGACAGTCATTCTGCCTACATAGGTCTAAATCTTATTCCACAGTTCACATGGTACTTGCCAAATATCGTGTTATTTTAATCAGGTTATTGTTTCCTCTATTTAAATGTCAAATGTTTGCATCAGGATTTGAGAAGTATGTTGCTTTTCAGAGAAGGAATTTTTCAAAAAACATGTGATTTCATTTTCTATTATGATGCTGAGTACAACTGAGACAAGATGAAATGGGGATAGACTCATGTAGTTAACAAATATTTGCCCGCTGACACCAGATTTGTCTTGTTTCACTGAGCAATTCAGAGGTCACTCCATTTGAGTATGACCAAGAGTTATCAGTATGACTGTCCTGTATTTTGCCTTGTGCTATAATGTTGTTTGCATGCATTTGCATAGGCTGTTTCTGTACTTCAACAACCTAACTTTAAAAGGCACTTGGCACATACCATTTGTTTAGGAAGAGTTAATTATATCTGTTCTAGATGTCAAAGGGAAAGTGGATATTTTAAAGTCCGCAGAGAAAATACATACAAGTTTCCATTTATTGCCTCTTCAACATTCTTGTTATTGCATCTGAGGATGTGAGACTTTTTTTTTTCATTCATATATTGAAAAAAGGAATATAAACTGTCTATGGGGTTTATAGTAATAAATTATTTAAATTTAATTACTAATGATTCACTTTATACTAGGAAAGGCTAGGTTAAGTATACCCATGTCTATGTATGCAGTGTAATGAAATTTTTTGTAAGGCATGGAATTTAAAATTATATTTGTTTTATCTCACAGATATGTTTCAGCTGTGTTTCCCATGCATATTGGTTTTTCAAGATAACCTTCTATTATTATTGCCCATAATAAAGGGGAAACAAGGGCTCAGAGGTACTAACCAGCATTATTGTCTATATAAAATACCATTAGAGAAAAAATAATATAATTTATACTGAAGTTCTTTGAGAAGTATATTTGCTGGTAGCCATGTCAGAGGAGCAGCAGGGGGCAAATGAAGTTCCAGGAGTCAGCCCTCCAGGAGGATATTCCTGATGGATGAATCATGGATAGGCGAGGCCCCAAGACCACAGACTCTAAAATGTCTTTTGCTTCTGCTGTGCTTTTACATGTTTGCCACAGCCATCTTTCTCTGGTGACCTGCATGGTGTAATAGGTGTGGGGAGTTCTCCACTCGTGCAGTGTAGTGTGTTTATCTCATGGAAACATCCCATTCTCCTGGTCATATTTACCTGTGGATTATTATGAAAATGATTTCTTCTTAGGCTGCAATGCCTTATTGATAATGATAATGTTATTTAGAGTTTTGATGATAAAAATAAAACAAGGAAAGAAACACAGGTAGAACACATGACTTTCTATTGAGGAGCCACATATACGGGGCTTAGGCTAATGATTTAGAGAAATAATCGAGTCCCTGCAGCCTAGCTAGCTTAAATTCTTTTAACCTTAATGTTGCAAGATGTGTTCACAGGTTTCAGAATGCATCATAGCTGAAACAAAGCTTTGAAAATAACTTAAAATTAGACTAAGATGTTTATGTTAAATAGCTCTGAGGTGCAAAACCCAAAAGACAATCTAAAATTTGAGAAAGGCACATGGCTGAGTGAGGAACACTTACACAGAACAAATACAAAGCAGCCCAATTGTTACTAGCTGATGTACTTTCCTTGGTAGGGTTGGTTGGTGATCAAAGATGATGAATAATTCCTTGTACCCATTTTTGCCCTCAATCTGCTGATATAAAAAAAATACTATTGAATAGTGCATAGGAACTCTAAGCTTTAAGTAGAGCTGACTAATCCTTTTTCATATATAAAAGTTTAGATTTGTGATTTCTTTAAGATTCTTTATGAGATTACCTTCCAAGATAATTAATAAAGTGATGTGGTCCTTTCTTTGTAACTGCAAAATGCAGCCTGCCAGTAAAAGATATCTTGCTTACTTACACTCTGTTAATCTATAACAAGTTGCTTGTGTATGAATGTATGTGGGTTCTTCAGATAATTTATTTTTCACTTGTAATATGTAAAATGTTTAGTCATGTAAGGGATAGGGAAATTGTACTGCTTTTTTCTTTTATTCATTGTTATCATTCACTTGAAAAACAAAATGTAGCCACATTGTAATTTTTATATTGTCTAAAAGATCTTCCCGGGTTATATAAGCTCTAAGGGAAAGAATAAATATAGAGTTAAAGTAAGTTAGAAGTAAAACACCAAGAATGAGAGAAGGGATTTACCAGGAAAATGAAGAATAGAGAATACAAAATAAGAATACAGAAAAGATCTGAAGGAAACCATCCAGAGAGTGTGTGAGTGTCTTTTCCCCTTAACCTTCTCGGATAAAAAAAATCATAGACCTTGCTGACACTGTAGATTCCCCTTGAACCCTCTGCTGCTGGATGCTGGGTCCCCAGGCAGAGATATATACTTGGCAATGTGTTATGGGATATTTGTACACTGTGTGATGATATAATAAAATGCTGAATGGCAAATAGCTAGATAGGAATGGATAGGTGGGATTTCTGGAGGAGAGAGAAAGGAAGAGGAGGAGGAATTTAGGAAGGCAGATTTTGCCAGCAGACTCAAGTAGGATAGGCTACAATGAGAAAACGTAAAAGCCATTTGGCTGAACATACTTTAATAGAAACAGGTTAATTTGAGTTATAATGGCAAGTTGGGAAAAAAACTAACATAAAGGCCTAGCTTTCATTATTAATAATAAGTATCCATGTCATTATTTGCAGGCTGGTGATCTAAGAAAGTCTGACATGAAAGCTTACTACACCAATGAGATAAAGCAATACCATATGCAGCTTCTAGATCACATTTCTTTATTCAAAAAGTTAAATGTATAGCTCTGTACAATCATGAATTCTTCACAAGCAAAGTATTCCTCAGATCTATTTAAATAATCAAAAAATGATAAAGAAGTTAACAGTGCTCTGTTAAGACAATGCCATTTGAGAAGTTTGTCCTAAAAACATATAAATTAATGTTTTTATTAGAGTTTGCCAATTATTTTCTTCTGAATTCTCACTGGTTTTTCAAGATTACCTTTTCTCCTAAAATAATTCAAATTAGACAACTTAATTTTTGTGAAGAATGTTGAACCCTTGTATAAAAAATATCCTTTGTCTATGAAGCTCAAATGTTTTCTAACTATGATAATTCATAACATCTTTCACACAGTCTCTCCAAAGAACCTCTGACATTCCTGACAGTAATCACACATCTCCATTCACTCTTACACATTTTAGTAGACATCTGTGAAAAGATACCTAGTACAACATTGTTTGCACTCTCTCAATCATCAGACATGGGCAAATAATTTCAGTCTCATCAAATGGTTTACTGAGTAAAGTGTATACTTGGATATGAAATCAGACACGAAGAAAGATTGAAAGTATAAGAGCTACAGAGAAGCAACATGCTCTCAGTTGCTCATTACACTCATAAATGGGGATTTTATAATCACTCTTATTCCTGATAGACCAAGTCTATGTAAATCAAAATGCTGGGTATGGTGGTAAGCATTAAAAGTCAGTTAAAGGAATTGACCACAAATATTGAAAAAAAAAAAAAAAAAAAAAAAAAACTATGTATCCTAAGAAAATGTGCTAAAGAAACAATATCAAAATAACATGGGTTAATTCAAAATGAAGACAAATAAGAAAAAAAAATGATATGTCATTTAGCATTACCTATAAGTCAGAGTAATGAGAAATAACACCCATCAGCGAAGATTATGTGCCCAGGAGTGCAGGTCCCTGTGGTGGACCGAAGAAAGCATTGGGTTTTAGGGAACTGGAGTTACCAGGAGCTGTAAGCTTTCTGATGAGAGTACTGTGTACCAAACTTGTGTCTTCTTTGTATTTACTAAAAATATAACTAAAATGAGTATGTCTATACCTAAGGTAGCTCATGTATATATTTCCCCATATATTTAAGTACTAGCAATATTAATTATGAGATATACTTTCATTATTTTTTTCAGGTCCCTCTTGTTTTTTTATTTTTATTTTTATTTTATTCTTTGTTTTTTTTCTCTTTGGGGTGCCTGCCACCCAAATAAATACACACACAGAGGATTATTCCTTCTTATGAATGCCCTGCCTTAGCTTGGCTTATTTCTTGTGAACTTTTCTTAAATTATCCCACCTATCTTTTGTCTCTGGCTTTTTATCTTTATCTATTTTTGTATAACTTTGTTTATTACTCCAGAGCTTGCTGTGTATCTGGGTCACTAGTCCCGAAGTCTTCCTCATTTGCATGCTCTTCTAACTTTTCTTCCCAGATTTCACCTTCTAAGTAATTCCTCTGCTTGTCAGCCCCATGTATACTTTCTTCTGCCTTCCTATTGGCCACTCAGCTCTTTATTAGAACAATAAAGTGTTTTAGACAGGCACAGTAACACAGCTTCACAGAGTTAAACAAATGCAACATAAAAGTATGTAATATATTTTGCATCATTAAAAATGTTCCACAGCATAAATAAATGTAACACATCTTAAAATAATATTCTACAACAGGTTCTCTGATATTATAAGATTAGAATACTTTTTCTAAAATTTTTATAAAAACTAATTTTAGTACTGTCTTGATTTTAATAACCTGATATTATCCTGTTTCTTGTCCTCTTTCTTTCTTTTAGTAATGATGAACTAAAACAAAATAATGGAAATATATTTTTATAGATAAATACTTTCTCAAGACACCAAACTCATTAATAACTTTTAAGTTTTCCAAGGACCAACTGTTAAGTGCATTATTGCTCTCTTTAAAATACTATTTACAGTCCAGTAATGATGGCACATGCTTTTAATCCCAGCACTTGGGAGGCAGAGGCGTGTGGATCTCTGAGTTCAAGGCCTGGTCTATAGAGTGTGTTCTAGGACAGCCAGGGTTACACAGAGAAACCATGTCTCAAAAACAAACAAATAAACACCCCTCCCCCCAAAAAAACCTGAATAATATTTGCAAAACTATTAATAGGAAATTTGGTCCATAATAAAATCTCATATTTCCATAAGAGAAAATTGGAGCCTAAATTAGATGATAATGTTTTTATGTTATATGTAGCACACTATGGTGAAGATTTCATTACTGGAGAATAATATTATCAATTTTAAAGCTGGATATATTATCTACTAAGGCATCTTAAATAACTAAACAAGAAGAAGTGGATATAAGTTGCTATGAGGTTGTATATAGATGAATATTTGGGGAGATAACATAAGACTTGGTTTAAACTTCTGAGATTTTACAATTATAATGGCGAAATATTATTTATTTGAGTAACAAAGTCAGATCTCAATATGCATCTGTGGTTTCATGCATGGTAATAGGGCCTAGTGAAGAGGAAGTGCAGGATGTGTGATGCACAGAAGGATGGACGTCACAGTGCTTCCTGGACACAGAAACTGAATGCTTTTCAGTATCATAGAGCATCAGATAAGCTTTATCTAAAATATGTAGATGTAACCAACCGTCTTATTAAATAAGAAACACAGAAACAATGTAAAAGAGAAAGCCGAGAGGTCAGAGCTCAGAGCTAAAATCTCACCCTTCCTCCTGCTGTCCCAGCTTCGCGAAAAGAGACCTACTTCCTGTCGGTTCTTTTTTTTTTTATAGTATGTTGTGCTGCCTTCTCATTGGTTGTAAACCAAAAACACATGACTGCCTCGTCACTGTCTGAATGTACAGCCCCCTAGGTCTTAAAGGCATATGTCTCCAATGCTGACTGTATCCCTGAACACACAGAGATCTTATGGGATTAAAGGCGTGTGCCACCACCACCACACTCTTGCTATGGCTCTAATAGCTCTGACCCCCAGACAACTTTATTTATTAACATACAATCAAAATAATATTTCAGTACAATTAGATTACCACCACATTTCCCCTTTTCTATTTTAATAAAAAGAAAAAAAAGCAAAAGGTTATAACTAACAAAAGAAAAACTATATACAAAAGTACAATAACTATATACAATATATACAAGTAATAAATACCTAAACAGGTATTGACAAATCAGAGAAAATAATTCATTATCTATCCTATTTTGGTAATTCCAAGATGTATCTAATGTACTTTCTATCCTAATTAATTTTCAACTATAACTAACTAATCTTCAACCATAACTAACTAATCTTCAACTCCCTCAGAGACCCAAGAAGGAAATAATATTAGCTAACAAAAATAAAAAACAGGAAGTGCATGCAAGCAACTTCCAAAAATTTGTGAGTTGACAGAAACAGCCAGCTGCCTGGCAGTCACCTGAGTTTCTCCGTAGTTTTGGGGCATCATCTTCAGCCTATAGGCTTAGTGTATCTGACAGACTCATTTGTGATGTAGGATGTATACAAGGTCAACAGTTCAACCTCACATTGGTGAGAGCAGTCCACGTACCAGAAACACTGAATTCCACTAGTGTCTATCATGATTCAGGATTTTAAATTCTGGAAATTTTTGACAGTTTTTTAATTTCAGCTGTCTATTCTTCTTGGCTGTGTATATATGGCTTCATCTCAGCATCCCCTTCTTCTCCACATCCCTCTATTAAATGCCAGTCTACTTTTGAGAGGCATGAGCTTTCAGCTGCTGTTCCATTGTACAACAGAATCCATCGGCCCTCTGCCTGTTAAGCTGCTTCGAAGAAAAGGGCACTGTACCTTTTCCAGATGCGAAGCCACTTCAGGATGGGCCATATTGTCTTGCTCAGAAGATGCCTTTGATAAAGCCATAACCACACTTGTTTTGGCAAGAATCAGTAGTCCTTGTTTCGTGATCTGTCTGTCCATTTTGTCCTGTTGATTCGAGGATACTTTGTTGTCAGTGGCTAACTTTTGCCAGAATGAAAGTTGACTCCATATGCAGTTTCTTCAATGCCCATATTTTCTCTAAAGTAGATTGGTACTGCCAGGAGCTGACATGTCTCAAAAAAGAAAAATTTTCTAAGTTATTAAAACATTTTAAATGCCATATTCTGTAGATCTCTGAAGGGTTTGAAGATGACCTGTCTAAAACATCTCTGCTCAATTTTTAAAACATATCTAATATGACTACAAGTTCTATGATAATGTCTAACTACTAGCTTTCATTTCTTTATATCCTAATAGTTGATAATAATAACATTCAAGGATCAGAAATTGCATTACATTTTTAAATGGATGGAATAAATACAATTAGAAATATACATATAGCATTTTCTAACAATATCAGTTTCAAATTTGTATACAATATAAACAATCCAATCAATGTAAAGTATTTAAAACTAGTATTGTCTTTTTCTTTTCTTTCTTTCTTTTTTTTTTTTCTTTCTTTTCTTTCTTTTTTTTTTTAAACAAGAACTTAAATCTAATCTCCTTTGCTTAGCCTTTTTCCTAACCCTTGACAATAACTTGTAACCAACCCCCCTAAATACTGAAAATTATCCAGACCCAAAACCATTAAAAGACCAAAAAACCACCCACCCACACCACCTCTTGGGAATGTGGGCGTCGTATTCTTAAAATTGCTTCCTGCTGGGTATGGGCGAAGTTTTCTTTATCCTGAAAGAAAAATTTTAGGTTAATTGTCAAATTCTAGGAGAGGTAACTATATCCTTCATTATCCAGTCTGTGTATAATGCCGAAGTTCAGGGTTTATCTCAAGTCCTTATTCAAGTAGTCTTTGAGACTGGATCATCTCAGCTAGTCATCTCAAATTTGCTCTGAGCACCTTGTAGTTCAAAGCTGATCTATGGATGATGTTTGTCAGCTTAATGATATTATTATTGTCCACGTGGACAATAATAGGCAAGAGTAGAGTTGTGATGAATATTCACAAGAAGAGAGTAACAAGAAGAGAACAGACATTTGAAATTGGAGTACAGATCTTTTATTCTCTCGTGCTGTGATAGTAGTGAGTATGAAGTGACTAGCCTCAATGCGAAGTAACCAACAGTTTCTACCCTGGGTCCAGAAGTGAATGAACACAGACTTCCAGGATAGAGAACATGTGTTTTAAAAGTTATCATGATCTGAAACAATTCCAAAAGAGGGCTGTAATTGTAGAAGTATTAAGTGAGGCTTTCTTTTCATAATGGAGAACTTTCAGTCCTAAATTGTGATCTAGAATTGATTTATCTGTGCATCATGCACAAACACTTGAGGTCATCTCTAATTTCAACACAAATCAACCTACACTGCTTCAATATCTAGAATGTGAAGAAGAGAGTGTACTTCAAGATATTAAGTAAGTATCACTTAAATAAATACCCAACCCTATTAGCACAGTACAATGTAATAAGAAAATTACATCCATGTTTAAAAGAAATTCCTTAAATTTTAAAAAACTTTAAGTCAAGTTGTTCCAGTGTCTCTCTCAATTCCCTTGAAGAAATAGTCCACACATGCAACATTTTTTAATTAAAAGTGATCATATGAAGTTCTATTAAAACACATAAAATTCATGGAAAAAATAGCCTATGTGTAATTTTAATTTCCAAAAATCAGTGTAGCACCATAGTGGCAATATGACTGCAATAGAAGAAGAAAGACATTTATAATTAAGTAACATGCCTATTAATATGTAAATATTGAGTTGTGACTAAATTGAAAGATATAGTAAAAAAGTCAAATGTACATACCTTAAATTGATAACTTCAAAAAGCTTATACACATATACTCTAATGAGAGATGACTTGGTATTCACAGGTGAAGATATTAAGTGAACATTACAACAAAATAAATTTTATTATAGTACCTCCATGTTGTAAGCAAGTGAATTCATGGGAGAATTTGTTGCATATTAAACTTATAACACAATGAAATTCACATGTAGTTAAAATACAATTTAGATTTCTTTGATAATTAACATTTTATTTAAATCTTTAAAAACATCTGCTATGATACACACACACAAAAAAAAAACCCGCATGGTATAAGGAATAATATTTTCTTGAATAAGAACAGTCGCAAACTACATGAATCACTAGTCCATAATATCTCAGTTTTCTACGATTTCTGGGATCAACAAAAATGCTTCACACGTTTTTTTTAATGTCAGTAAAGGCTGAAGACCTACTCAACTGAGCATACCTGCATATTTCCTGTTCATCCCTACAAAGCATGATAAATTTGTTTATCAACTCCTCTGTTCAGCTGTGTATATACAAACTGTCAGTCGATGGTCTGTATTGAATTTATTTATTTATTTTTTGATGGGTAGGGATGGGCACACTTTTTCTACACTATGTCCTCTATTTTTATGGACTTAACAGATTATCAATTTTTTCTGACATTTCTCAAGAAGAAACATCAAGTTGAATCGCTTGAATATCCTTTGATGACATCATTTAGAGACTGGGGACCTATGTATAAGCTCCCAAATTACAGATTGTGATATCAGGAAAAAATGAGACACAAGGTCAAGTTCATGTCTTTTTAAATAACAAATATTGCTCACATCCATGATTAGTTCACTAATTAAAAAAACATATAAAACAAAGAAATTAACATAGTATGTGCAATACTGTAGAAAATTGGATTTCTTGTGTTTTTCTAATTTTAATATTTAGGCATATTAAATGATAACATATCTGTGTATATATATATATATAATATATATATATATATATATATATAATTAAGATAGCTACCTTCAAAATTTTACTCAGTTATATTTTGTTTTTACTTTTATTTTTTAAATATATTTTAGTACATCCACTATTTTTCAAATATCACATTGCTAATAATAATTATTTCTCAATAAAGTCATTGATTTTTTTGTAAGGAAAACACAATAAACTTTGCATTCATTATGACTTAAGCTGAAATAGTTTCCTACTCTTTTAACAGGTTTAGATAAATTATTAAAACTAAATTTGCTTTATTCATTACAATATTGACACTTTTCTTATAAGAGTTTTTAAAAGGATATTAATGAACATTGTAAGTTAACTCAGTGATTAAATTTTTGCTGTACAAGTCTGAGGATATGAGTTCAGATCCCCAGAACCCATGTAAAGACTGAGTGTGGAGCTGTATGCCTTAAAAAGTATAAGAGATATTTGGGATGTTATTTAACTGATCAATGAACTCCTAAAAGATATCTTCTCAAAGAAAGGAAGGAAGAAAGAAAGAAAGGAAGGAAGGGAGGGAGGGAGGGAGGGAGGGAGGAAGGAAGGAAGGAAGGAAGGAAGGAAGGAAGGAAAGAAGGATGAAAGAAAGAAAGAAAGAAAGAAAGAAAGAAAGAAAGAAAGAAAGAAAGAAAGAAAGAAAGAAAGAAAGAAAGAAAGAAAAGAATGTAAAAAGAAAAGCACAAGCGATTATAAAGGAAAACCTCAAATACTGTCCTAAGACCTACACATGCCTGAATGAAGGCATGCATACCTTTACACATAAGCACAAACTACAAACCACACATATATGCACACGTACACACACAGTATTAATATATCTGCATACATGCAATTACTTTCATTATGTAATTTTGCTCCTTAATATTTCAAACTATTAGGTATGAATGAGGTTTGTAAAATAAACCCAAATATAAAGCTGATATCATTTTTCCAAGCTTCACATACTAAATCTACAAATTTTCTCCCATGAGTACATTACTAAGGATTTCAAAATAGTTATCTTAGAAAACTTTGTGTTGGGGGGTAGGATGATTGTGGGCATTACTCATGAACATATTCATAGGCAAGTGTATGTATGTGAGATTATGTGTGTAAGTAGAGGTCAATATTTGATTCCCAATCTTTGTTTTTTTATTTATTTTATTTTATCTTTCACCTTGTACTTTTGAGACAAGGTCATTTTCTGAACCCTAAGATCATAGTTTAAGATAGAGTGGGTGACCAAATAGCTACAGGATTCTTCTCCTGATTTGCCTCACTCAAGGCTAGGCTTACAGAATTGTTGCTATAAAACTATGGGAGGTTCTAAGCTGCCAAGCATGTTTGTGGATGCAGGAGATCTGAACGCAGGATTTTGTGCTTGTTTCATGGGTACTCCAGCAATTTACCCAATTCACCGGCCGTCCAATAAACCTATCCTTTTGTTTATTTGTTAATTGCCACTTATAAAGCAGAACCAGAAGAAGGAATAGATGATTTGAAAGCATGGTTTTAAGAACTCTGAAATTCATGGTACAAGTTCATAGTAAGTACAAACATTTATATTTCCCAAATTGAGAATTTTATGATAGCTTGATAAATAAAAATTTAATATTGAAATCATAACATTTCTGAAATTAGATATTTGATACTTTTGCTACTTTCAATTATGAAAAGGCGGTTTCCAATATCACTTTGTTAAACTTCAATGAGGTTTCAATTGGTCAATAAATTGTCACAACATTATATTTGTATTCCAGTAAGAAATATTTGTTAAAGAATAGAGCAGCCAGGTGTCCTATCATGCCTTGAAGTCTGAGAACTCAAGAGGCAAAAGCATGAGAAGTGGAGACTGCTGTATGTTGAACGTTAGATTTGTCACAAAACAACAGAGCAAACAAACAAACAAACAAACTGAAAAATAAATAAGAAAGGAACTGCGGTGTTAGGAAGTAACCCAGCATAAACAAAATAATATTTTCAACTATTTGCCTCATATTTACCTATCTAAGAAATACAGTCAAAGAGAAAAATGTAAAACTGCTTACTATCTTATGAATTAATTAGTTGTATTAACATATTCATATCTTTATATATAAATTAATTTATACTAAATAATTCAAAGTAGATTACTTTATCTTGATTGCAACATCATGAGTTATGAATATTAAGTGAGATAAATAATTACTAGCAACCTAAATATTCAAGGTTTGAATGAGGACAAAATATTAAAAATTAAGAAACAATACCAACACATATGTAGGAAAATAATTGGTTAAAAATAAGCTAAAAATTACTATTTATGATCCTCTCACAAGAAATGTCTCACACAGGAATTCCATTCCAACTAAAATGGTATAACTTGCTAGATTATTAGTAATGACTACATATTCAAAAAAAAAAGGAAAAAGAAACATGTTGAGACAAGAAATGGTTATAGTCCAACTCATGTGTCAATACACATACATCAGTATCAACTGTATAATTGAAGAGTGAATACTTCCAATGAATCATCTAAGGTTTCTTTAGCAGGCATGAGATTATTTATATTGAACTATTCTAAACTAGGATAACAGAATATTTTCTAGAATAAGGCAGTTAAATTTGGGTATGCACATAAATATATTTTATGTATATACCTGCAATTACACACACACATGTACACACACACACACACACACACACACACACACACACACACACACACACACATATAAATGATCAGAGAGAACTCCAAATAAACTTGTAAGAATATATACCTTTAAGAATGTCATATGTGCTTGAAAACAAATCTTGTTACAATATGCACAAATCTTATATAATAGTTTATTATTAACCATTTTATTATTTTTTTCCTGTTGCTATGATTAAGCAAAATAAACTTAAGTGGGAAGGCATTGTTTAGTCCCATATCTCCAGGCACCGTCTTTCCCAGGAGGAAGTGATGACAGCAGGAGATTTTGGAGGCAATGGACGTATTGCATCTGTAGTCAAGAAGCAAAGAGTGATGAATGTTTATGCTCAGCTTGTGTGATGGCTATTCTTTGAATGTCCAGTTGACTACGTATGAAATTACTCAAAACTCATGTGGCTGCCCACAGCTTGTGGAGATATTTTTTTCTTGATTAACTCATTTAAAGAGAAAAGACCCACTTCTAATCCTTCACTTAAGTGGTGACAAGTTGCACCTTTAATCCAGATCTTTTCGGTGGGCTGATCCAGCTTTAAGTTGGGCCATACTTCCTGGTGACATCCTACATAAGGGATATGGGAAATGAAAGTTTTTGCTTCCCGTCTGCTTGCTCTAGCTTTTTCTGGCATGTCCATTTCTTCAGTGGCACTGAAGCTTTCTTCTTCAGTATTCTGGTATATACTGAAGACAAGTATATACATTCAGCCTTGTGGACTGAACAACTATTTGATTCTTGGACCTGCCATACGTATACAGCTATTGTTGGACTAGTTTGACCACAGCCTGTTAGGCATTCTAAAAAACCCTTTTTATACACACACACACACACACACACACACACACACACACACACACATACACGAGAAAGGGAGAAAGCCTGTATGAAAATGAGTGTATATATACGCTAATTTTGAATATTTTAATAAAAAAAAGAAAAACCAAATAAATTTAAAATGATAACTACTTTGATTTGGTCATTATGAACTTTATTATTATCCGTTATCTATGCAATTGAAATAACTAAATTAATGCGATAATAAACTAAATTTAAAATTAAATATAAATGTATAGCAATGTCTTTGAAGCAAATGGAAAATGTTGATAATATTTGATCATGTTTTTCAGAGGTGTTCGGCAACTCTTTAATATGAAGATTATTGGGCAATTCTCTCCAGTTTCTTCATTTAAGATTGCAGTAAGTCAATACAGTTTAGAAAAAAGAAGTTACATATAAGAAGCAATGAACACATACACAGAAGATTTGAATCATTTTGTTCTCTCATTTTCCTTGTGATTCTGAGGTGAATTGTAAACATTAAAATTATGTTATTATTTGAAAATATGACTCACTTATACTGCCAATCTTACAATATATGTTTCTAAATATCATTATTATGAAAACTAAACAAAAATTAAAAGGCATAAAATCTTCTAAGAGGTTGTTAGAATTATGTGTATGTACAAAGTAAACTGTTTTTTATTTCAAATTCTTTGCATCACATTAAGATAATACCTCTTTTATCCCTGTGCCTTGACTGTTTCAATACTGGCTATACTACATATTTTGTTCCATTTTTTTTTTAATAAATATGTCACACCTAAAAAATTTCCATTAAGACTTTTTTACAACTTTGTTTGGTAATGTAATCAGGAGGTTTCTTTGTAACATAAAAGTGTGAACTACTTTACACATCACTAGAAAGCTTTGGTTATCTGATGGATGCATTTGTATGATGTAATTAAACTGAAGTGTCAATATAATTTTAATTGTAGTCACTCTTTGCACATAGTGAATTATAACGCTGAGCAGCCAGCAAGAATCTTCTGAACTAGTTTTATATGAGGATCAAATTAACTATAATTACGTTGTCAAGGTCTCATAATTTTAATTTCCTCAATGCATCAAATTTCTAGATGACAATTTAGATGCCACTGAGGGAAAACATCAAGAGAATTTTTCTGCGAGTTCTTTTTAATACTAATCTCTGTATTCTTTTCATATTAAAACTTTAAAATGGTTATTGATGTAGCAAATATACTGAACTCATTTCTATTGCTACATTCTGAAAGTTATAGGCAAATCATCCCTTTGTTGTGGAGAACTTCTCCAGATCTTTGATTGTATAGACTCACTTTTCAGTGCTGCCTGGGCACCAAACATCTTAGATGTGAAAGACAAAGATGTTACGGGGCTACTTCTCTGGACTGTCCTCCATGGCCCCTTTTTATATTTCTAAGTTCTTGCTGTTACTATGTACTCAGATATAAAGATTTAGAATAAAGCATGGAAAATAAGAGAGAACCTTTGGCATTTGTCTTTCAGGACCTGGGTTACCTCGGTCACTATATATTACATTTCCATTCATTGTCCCAGAATTTCATTTTCTTTCCAGATGAACAGTAATTCATTGTGTGTGAGTAATGAATTATCCACTCTTCAGTCAATGGATATTTAGGCTGTTTGCATTTCCTAGCTATTGTGAATAGAGCAAGAGTGAACATGGCTTACCAAGTATTTCTATAGTAGGATCAATCATTTTGGTTTATGCCAAGGAATGTTAATGCTGAGTCATTTAACAGATATACTTTCATTTTTATGAGAATTGCAATCCCATCTACAGTGAGTGAGAATTATTCTTTCTCAGTAATCTCATCAGAATTTGATGTCAGTGGATTTTCTAGACAAGGTTTCTCTGTAGTTTTGGTTCCTCTCCTGGAATTCTCTCTGTAGATCAGGGTGGCCTTGAACTCACAGAGATCTGCCTGGCTCTGCTTCCTGAGTTCTGGGATTAAAGGGGTGTGACACCTCTGCTTGGCTGTCAGTGGATTTTTTTTTTTTTTTTGTATTACGTATCTTAACTAGAATAAGATGAAATTTCAAAGTAAGATTACTTTGTATTTTCCTTGTTAACAATATTAAACACCTTTCCCTTGCAGGATAGGGCTTTGTAGTTTAGTGAGGTCCTGTTTTCAATTTTTACTCTTCATTCCTGATCAAATAGAATCTCTTTCAGAAATACCTTCCCTTTACTTATATTTTAGTAGGATTCTGCCATTATTGCTTCTAGCAGTTTTAGAAAATCAGATTCCATGATGAAGTCTTTGATCCAGTTGGGGTTGATTTTTTTGTGCAAAGTAATACATATAGGTCTAATTTAATTCCTCTGAATGTAGATATTCTGTTTTCCCAAAATTTTCTGAACATGAATTTGTTCTTTCAGAATGTAACAAGGCGATATGAAAAAGGACATAGCAAAAATGTGGATGGGAGATATTAGCTCAGTTGAAAATGTACACAGATATCTATAACACCAAACAGTCAAATTCCTTCAAATCAATGAATGGCTAATTAACAAAGAATCATATACTACAATGCAGCCGTAAGAATTATAAGAAATCGATGCACACCACAGTGTAGATGAACATCAAAACATCGAGTTCAGTGGTAGTCATCAGAAAAAAAAAAAAAAAAAAAAAAACAGTGTTTGTATCACAAAACTCCACTTATATATGAAATATCTACAACAGTTAATTCCAGAGATAAAGAAAACAGATTAAGGATCATGTGGCAAGGAAGTCTCTTCATGAAAGTATGGAGAAAGCAAGAGGTCCTCAGTGATCCAGCAAAAAGTCATGAAAGTGAAGTCTGGATTACCCTGGAAACCCTAAGATATTGGAGATGCCAAAGCCATGGGACACTTGCCAAGTATATCTGGAGACAGAGTGTGGAACCAGTCTAAAAGAAAGAAGTATGCTACTAGTAGCAAAGCCAGAAAGCTAGAGCTCTTTAAGTTCTCTGATACCAGACAGAGAGCTAGAGGATTCAGTTTCCTCTGTTGAGTTTTGGTCTTGCTTCAGCCAGTATTCCATAGTTATGCTCCAATGCTCCTGTTGAAGTGATGGCAATATTCTGTGCCATTTTATGTTGGAAGAATGCGATTTTTCTTTTGATATTACAATGGGTTACAGTTAAGAAATTGCCTAGCCGGGTGGTGGTGACGCATGCCTTTAATCCCAGCACTCGGGAGGCAGAGGCAGGCGGATCTCTATGAGTTCAAGGCCAGCCTGGACTACCAAGTGAGTCCCAGGAAAGGCACAAAGCTACAAAGCTACACAGAGAAACCCTGTCTCGAAACCCCCCCCCAAAAAAAAATTGCCTTAAATCTCCAAATAGGCTTTAGAGATTGAACTTTTAAGTTGTATTGTGACTGAAAGATTATGAGGACTTTTGAAGTTGAACTGAGTACATTTTGAATTTTTGATTAGGCCATGAGGCTGTGGAAGCCAGGGAATGGAATGTGGTGGTTTGTACAAAATGCCCCTGAAATGTTCTGGGAACATTTGGTGGTTTTTTTTTTTTTTTTTTTTTTTTTTTTTTTTTTTTGCTGGTAAATTGGGAGGTGTGGCCTTATTGGAGAAAGCGTGTCTCTGGAGTTGGGCTTTAAGATTTTAAAAGCTAAGTGTCATCCCACTGTTTGTTACTTTGGCTTCCTGCTTGTAATTTGACATGTGGGGTCTCAGCTGCTATTCCAGCTGTCTGCTGCTTGCTACCTCTACTCTACCATGGACCCTAACACTGTGAATCCATAAGCCCCAAATAAACTCATTCTGCTATACATTGTCTTTGTCATGGTGTTCTATCACAGCAAATAAAAAGTAACTAATACAATGTAAAACAAACAAAAACAATGCTTCAGGAGAAAAATTAAGCTTCCATTTCTAACAGGAAGATCCTATGCTTCAAATGGTAGATTAATGCTGTGGCGAAAGATCAGTGCTCTTTCTCCAGTGTGGAAACAACTTTGTTTGCAAGCGTCCTAGCAGGGTAAAGCTGAAACTCATAAATACAAACCCTGCAGACTACTTTTTAACAACCTAATTTTCCTCACTCTGCACTGCTACAAAGGAATAGCAAATAAAGTTTAGGTTTGGGCACCTGTTTATGGTCTATTTTAAATAGTCAATCTGTCTTTGTATCATAAAAGAAAATTACATAAACTTATATGAAGAAAAAGATCTGCCCTGTTCTAATAAAGTTTTACATACAATGGGCAGTAGCATCACTTAATTTCTGACCAACAAGTTTCCAAGCTTGAGGTAAATTATAATAATAACAAAATCACAAATTATTAAATACAGTAGAAAATCCAAATGGATATTAATGCTTAGAAAAATTTTATTATCCTAAAACATCTATTTCTATTCATGTATGAATTAAAAGAAAATGCTAGAAATTCAATGAAACATTAAATATAGCAACTGAATAAAGGAAAAAAAGAGTGTTAAAAGAATAGAATAAGCTGAATGGTCTTCAGGAACTAGAGCATAAGGCATCATTAAGGAAGTTTCTCACCTCAATATAAATCACAGGGAAGACTGAGATAAGATAGATGAAAAAGAAACATAAAACATGAAAAAATGAACCTTATGCCATTTATATAGGTCCAAATGAAAAAGGAAAAATTTGCCTTCATACAAATAGAATCTCCATTTGTAGAACCCAAATTATGTTGTGACTGAAATGGCAAGAATACTAAAAACGGTGGGCAATATATGACACAAAATTGATTCAAATATTCTAAATTAAATAATAATAATAATAATAATAATAATAATAATAATTGAACAAACTGATAGCACAACAAATATTTTAATGTACAGAAATACTTCCAAGGTTTAGTGATATCTTCAATACACAAATGCATGAAACATCTAAAATCTCAATACATGTATGGAAGACATTTGGTATAATGCTACAAGTTCCTGATAAATACAGTCAGAACAATAGGAAAGCATTAACTGTGCACCTTAAAATATATGTGGCATGAAAAGAGTAAAGTTAAAAGAGAATTCCTAATAAAGAGCAACTGTCTCAGAGATAGCATGTTGCCACCACTGAATTAGGTCTTAACACTTTCTAAAAGAGTTCACCAATGAAATATAAAGCAGTGTGGAATAAGTGACATAAATATTTGCATTGGCAAGGAAAATGGATTGAGTTTGAGTTCATAAGTGAATAAAATCTCATGTGTGTGTTTCAATGAAATAATGGACACATTTATGTAGACACAACATACTCATGAATTTAAAAGAAGAGACAGGAAAGTGGGTGGTGGAAATATGTAAATATAACACTCATGAAGGGAAGTTTCAAAAATAAATTTGCAAAATAGAAAATAAAAATGAACCAAAAAAAGAGTTCAAAGTAAAAAATATGTAAAGGGAAGTAACTGAAAAAGAACAAACCATAAAAATCAATAAAAATTTACATAGAAATGCTTTATGTATTTCATTAAAAGTGTAGAGAAACTGTATTAACATATTTTTCAGAAAAAGAACATCTACATAAATATTAATACACAGCAAGACTCTATGTTCAGAGTTTAAGAAATTCAGATCCATATTAATTTTATAGAGAAAAATTTTAAAGTTAGAAAAATTCACAAAAGAACTTTTAAATATTAAACATAAAGTTTTATCTGTAAGTTTTGTTTTGTTTTCTTAAAGATGTATAAAAAAATTCCTACTTAGGGATAAATGGCATGTACCTACAAAACATGAAGACATAATCACAAACTCTGAGTACATTGCCTTATAATGAGCAGATAGTAAAATAATTTTAATTTGTACTAATTCTAACATAATTGCAATATATAATTCTCTTAATGGTTAAAAAAATACAAATGACTGTCCATATGAAAATATTTCAAAGATTGAAAATATTATGAAGGGTTACAAATGGACCATAAAAATAAATGGCTTGTTATTTTAGTCTCATCGAGTTTCTAATGAGACACCCTGGGAATAAAGTTAAGCTGAGTTTGTAACTCCATTAATGAAATGAGAGAAAAATAAATAGGACATCATTTTAAATCTTAAATTTTTCTAAATTAGGATCTATTTAATAGGAATATTGCAATGAAATCTAACCTAGATAAAATTATTTAAAGCATTCCACATTGTGTAATGTTATCAAACTTAACTTATTAAATTTGAACTCTAGACAAAATATCTAATGAGATATGGAGTGTATTCCCTTATATTTCTTCTAAATAAATATTGAATTTGTAACAGTGGCTCACTAAAGGTGATTAATACATAAGAATTACTTAGAATCAACCTGTTTTCTAGAGTTCTCTTTTATTTAAACATTCTCCTAAGATATCTGGTTGAAGATATTGTAAATATGTTTAGAAAAGTTTAAGATTTCTATTTCCTTCAGTAAAATTTATTTTTTTTGAAAAAAATAGAAATGGATATAGGCTTTTAATTAATATACTCACAGTCTAAAACCTGTTTTTGAACAGTTAAGAGAAGAAAATACAAACTTAGTTGAAAATACCAAATTTACAAGCAGTTTTAACTATGCTTTGTGAAAGAAGTTCCTTTCATGTGGAGCACAAAAAGTTCCCATTCTAGAAGAATTGGCTGTGTGGCAGTGGTGGTGCACGCCTTTAATCCCAGCACTCAGAAGGCAGAACCAGGCAGATCTCTGTGAGTTTGAGGCTAGCCTGGTCTACAGAGCGAGATCCAGGTAATAAATAAATAAATAAATAAATAAATAAATAAATAAATAAAAATAAAAGAATTGGCTTTTTTCAGTTTTATGGTGGTAGGGCATAATATTCATTCACATGAAGGTGCACTATGAATTTTGAAGTTTGATTATAAATATGTTTGGGGGATAACATCCTGTATGGTAATTCTTTGAAATTCTAAGCAGCCACAGAAAGCTACAGCTGTCTGTCAACCAGGCAATCACATGGGTAACCAAACAGTATTCTGTGGTGTGCTGTAGTATGATGATGTTCAATAGGTTAACTGTATAAAATTCATTATTGACTTGCAGCATTTAGTTTAAATTTTAGGTGGAATTATAGAGTATAACCATTATAAACCAAGAAACATCTTTATTTTCTTCCTGTCATTTAAGAACTGATAGCAGTCAGATATAGACATACAAATCTGTATAGGGTCAACCAATAAATAAATGACAGATTTAATATTCTAATCTAATTACCCTTGCTGACGAAGGCCTGCTCCAAGCCACCATAGTGGATTTTGTCTTTTAATATCCTTAAGCCTTCTTTTTTTTTTTTTTTTGGTTTTTTGAGACAGGGTTTCTCTGTGTAGTTTTGTGCCTTTTCTGGGACTCACTTGGTAGTCCAGGCTGGCCTCGAACTCACAGAGATCCGACTGGCTCTGACTCCGGAGTGCTGGGATTAAAGGTGTGCGCCACCACCACCCGGCCCCTTAAGCCTTCAAATAGGGAATAGCATAGAGGTGCTTGGTCAAATGGAAATAAAGCATGATTATATCACAAGTGTTGCATAGTCCTGCTTTTCTGGAGATCTCTTAGGTTTTGTTGAGTCATATGTGCTCATTCACATCTAGTATTTCAGTAACACTATAAAGCAAGTGATGTCCTTTTAAGGATATTGTTAACAAAAACTGGAGGCTTTCACAAAGGGTGTAATAATTTAGTGAAGAATCTCACATAAAAGCATGTTCTTAAAACAATAGCACATTGAAATGGAAACAATTCATATTATAAATATACACTCATGGTTCTGTTTGACATTCAGGAAAACCTATTTATGCAAACCAGTCTTTCATCATTCTTTTCTGCATTACTGTATTCTGTCATTTTTTTCTTTCATTCTTTCAGTTTTGGAGAATGTCTAAAGGAGGATCATGTTAGAGTATGTATAGTTATCCTAGGAAATGGAGGCAATGTTAATGAACTCTAATAGATTATAGTTTGCTGATCTAATAGGTTTTATTCTATTACTCGGGACTTTATCTCCAATATCCCTTATTTCCACACTTCAGCTATGTAAAGACTTTCCCTAGCAGATTTAAATAATACATGCAGTTTAATATTTAAGTGAGTGTGATATATGACTTAATATAGTACAATATTCTTATCTTTAAATAATAATGAAATGACATTTAGAACATAAACTCTGCTGTGCTATAAAGTAAAAAAATTAAAAGAAAAAACAATGAATAATATAGTACCTTAATTCTAATATTTAACATCAAATACTTAAAACACTTTGGCCAAGATGACCTTCCATTAATTTTGAAAACTGTAAACTTTATGCAATAAGAATAATGACTTCACCCTAGGCTATAATCATTTCCAAATGCACTGCTAGACAAGTTTATATGTAGCTTAGATTCTAAAGAAAGAATCCCATTTGAAACTTCATTAAATACATATGTATATGCTGATCATATTCATGATTGTAGATATTTTTGATCTAGTACTTCATTTTATTGATGTTAATTATATTGAAATATGTGAGCTAGCTCATCCGTGAAAATTAATGCTAGACCATGAATTTTGTTCCAAGAGAATCCAGAGCAGCCTAATGAAAAGCAGAGAAAAAAAGGACTCATGGGAACAGGAAAGTAGGTGGAATGAGACAATGAATACATGGCTTCTCTTTGCTAAAACTCTGTATGAAGTTTATGGAAAACTGTGAGAGAGATTATAAAGGCATCTGGTGAAAAGAGAAATTGATGCTCTCATGCTTTAAAAGCTCAGTAGTAAAGATAATTGGCACTTAAATGTAAGTTTGTCTGGCCATCGGTAATTAATAAAATTCATTATTGTAACTTGTTATGCTGTGTTTAGTTGATATCCCTGGTAGGCCTGCTCTTTCGTTAAGGGTAATGGAGAGGAATGGATCTGGGGGATGGAGGGGAGCTGGAAAGAGCAGAAGGAGGGGAAACTGTGTTTGAGATGTAATGTACAAGAGAAGACAAAACAAATAAAAAAAAGATTTAAAAACTCAAGGATCAAGATATATTTTCAACAATGGTGGTTAATAACTAGTCACTTAAAATGCTATGGAAATGGTATAATTCTCTCAGAAATATCCTACTATTTGATATTGAGGACTGTAGCTTTATAACAGAATATGACAGTTTTATATCTGCCATACTGAGGAAATTAAGAAACCAGATTACCTTTTTAAAGAAGGGTTTGGGTGAGTACTGGTGGTAGACAGAGAAATCTAAGTTCTAGTTAATGTATGATCAATTTTAACAATGTTCTTTATTTTGGTGTTTTATTTGAAATTAAATTATAATTAAATTATTCCCCTATTTCCTCTCCTCCTTCTAGCCCTGCCTATGTAGACTCTTCATAATCTCTAAATTCAAGGCTTGTATTTCTTTAGTTTTTTTTCATACTGAAATATGGATCTCTTTTATTATTTTCTTGGTAATGTTTGTCAACTCTTTGATTTTGAGTAAGGTGTAAGAATTCGTTTAGTGTTTTTTTTTTTTTGTATTTATTTTACAATACTATTCAGTTCTACATAATAGCCACAGATTCCCTTGTTCTCTCCCTTCCTGCCCCCCTCCCCTTCCCCCCAGCAAACCCCCTATTCCCACCTCTCCCAGATCAAGGTCTCCCCGGAGGACTGGGATCGACCTGATAGACTCAGTCCAGGCAGGTCCAGTCCCCTCCTCCCAGATTGAGCCAAGCATCCCTGCATAAGTCCATAAGTCCCAGGTTTCAAACAGCTAACTCATGCAATGAGCCCAGAACCTGGTACCACTGCCTAGATGCCTCCCAAACAGATCAAGCCAATTGACTGTCTCACCTATTGAGAGGGCCTGATCCAGTTGGGGGCCCCTCAGCCTTTGGTTCATAGTTTATGTGTTTCCATTCATTTGGTTATTTGTCCCTGTGCTTTATCCAACCTTGGTTTCAACAATTCTCGCTCATATAAACCCTCCTCTCGCTTTCTTAGAAAATTGGGAATCAATCTCCCCCAAGATTCTTTAGTTTTTTTCCCCTGTATTTGTACTTATTGTAAGACGTACTTGATAGCACTTGTGGGTGAAAAATGTAAAGTTTAAATTGATATTTATTCTTTTCTATTCCTCCATTTAATATTCACTTAGAATCAACGTACTTCCACACTCATAATTTTTAACTCTTACATTTTTGTTTGTTATTATGCATAAATTACAATGTATAACATCTGTGTCATATAAGATAATATTTGATAATGGTGAAAAAGTCATTGGCATAACCATCAAAATACCCTAGAACTTAATTTTATAAAAAATATTCTTCCTTGACATAAACCCAAGCATACAAAATGCAAAAGAATATCAAAATTAGTAATAAGTCTGACTCTCAGAAACAAATACGTTAAGGAAAAAAGGGAAGTTAAATATTCCTTAGGCAAAAGAATAACCAGTAAAAGTGATTAGTCAAAATCCTCTTAGCTTTTCAAATATATAAAAAGATATCTGTTCTTTGTTAATTGCCCAACTTTTTACATTTTTATAAACAACAACTAATTTTAAAATAACATTAGACTTCACTTGTATTTCAATAGCATGTATCCATGTGACAAATTTATTTAGGTTACTTTTTAGAATTAAAATATTTGGAAGGTCTCAATCTATTATTTGGATGAGTGACCTTGTATGAACTGGAAATGTATGCTAAGAATGCAAGCTATTTTAGAAAACATTTCATTAGCATCACAACCTCGTTTGTCAAATTGAATTGTGCTTTTTCTGGCTAAGTGTTCCCCCACAGATATATCCTATTTTAGAAAAATAGAATAAAACAACACCAAATGGGAAGAGAGTTAATTCCTATCTGTGAAACTCAGAATGCCTAGCATATAAACATTAACACTGTATGTGATATAGAAATGCAATTAAATTTCTATTTTTATCATAGTTTAGGTAACAAAAGGAAACCTCATACTTGCCAATTGTTCAAATTTCCATAACGAAAGCCATTAGATCATTTTAGCACTCATACATTTTCATATGTTCGCATGCGTATGTACACTCACGTACTATACATGCATGTATATTGGTAACATATGTGAAGAAACTAAAAAATAAAATTCTCTCTTCCCCCGCTCTGTCTCTGTCTCTGTCTCTGTCTCTCTCTCTCTCTCTTTCACACACACACACACACACACACACACACACACACACACACACACTTTTAGTGTTGTCAATACAGTGCCTTACTTTTGTTACACAATACCCAATCACTGAGCTAATTCCTCAGCTCAAGTTTTTATCAAAACTTGACTTCAGTTATCAATTCTCTTGCCTCATCGTTTTAAGTAATTCATATTTCAATGAGTTCTAATCTTTCTGGAGAAAGAAGCATCCACTCTTGATTTCCTCTTTCTGCCCCCTATCAATAATGGTCAAGGAAGGAAACTTCTCTATTTTTGCTATGTCCTTCATCTTTAAAACTTAACTCTACACAGGAATTATTGACATTAACCTTTTATATGTCCTACAAAATCAAATTAATATGTGCTTTTTTGTATAAGATTATGGATCCTGACTTGAATTAAACTGTGTTTAATTCTTGATAGTATAAAATGCTTCTTAAGAAAAAGTAGATTGATTCTGGATACTAAGATTTAAGAAGTACACTGACATGGAGATATCATGAAAGGGTACACAACAGATGAGCATGCTACAGGTATAATCCATATCATGCACACTGAGACATATTTGAGCCTAATAGAAGATAATGCTGGAGAGAGGGGGGAGAGAGAGAAATCATTTATCAAAACTGTTCTCTAAACATTGAGAGTACAACCTGTATTTATTAATACCTACCAACACCAAATGAAAGAAAATAAAAGGAGCTCTCTTGGCACTCTTGGAAAGATGGAAAAGTTATCTGAGTCTGTGAACAATCAAAAAGAAAAGGGGTATCAGTGAGTAAAAGATAGCAAAAATAGTTTCTAGGAATCGTCTGGATGCAAAAAATGCCAACTAAAATGTGTTTAAAAGCCTTGACAGATAAAAGTTCACCAAGTAGATTTTGACGTTGGTAATATGGTTGTCATGTTTATGAACATGCAATGGTTATTTTCAGTGACTTCCAGATAGATACCCTCTAGACTGTGAAAATGTGCACAAGGGACTCCTAATTTAGAAGACTGGATGGATTATGCACAATTTAATACAGAAATAGAAGACATGAATGAAAGGGGATGAGATTTTTAACGTGAGGAAGGAGAATGAAAGAACTGAAGGCATGACATATTATTATAATAGAGTAAACCTATTATCTGTCAGACTCCACAAAATAAAACATGTAAAATATGTTTTTAAAATGTTGTATGAAGGCTGGTGTGATGAATTTATTGGTAATAATATTTGTTATAAAATAGGAAGTCTGGGCTCAAATTCAGAGCATCAACTAAAAAGCTAGGCCTGGACCCATATTGGAGTGCAAAGATGAGGGATCTTGGACAGTCTCTGTTTACCCAACCTGCTTTCATATACATTAGAGAATATTCACAGCTCCACGTACATATGCGAATGTACCAAAACTATGCTATGGTCACACAAATAAGCCAGTTCTTCCCAAAAGGGGCAGGTGATCATGCAATCACCCCACTAGCTGAGAAGCTATTGGTATTTGATAGTTTCTGAGCGTGGGAGAATCTGTTGTTGTTGTTGTTGTTGTTCTTTTTAATGATGTGACTGCTGGTAAGTATCCCTACTCTCAAGAGTAGTTGAGAAACAAAACGGAAATAGGTGGCGAAAGCAAGAAGAAGAAGAGGAAGAAGAAGAAGAAGAAGAAGAAGAAGAAGAAGAAGAAGAAGAAGAAGAAGAAGAAGAAGAAGAAGAAGAAGAAGAAGGGAGATATGGGAAGAGGTAATGAACTCATTCAAATCTATTCTATGAAATTATCAGAGACTTAATAAAATATTGTTAGATGATTTGTTTATGCTTTCCAGATTTCCTGGATATATATATATATATATATATATATGTGTGTGTGTGTGTGTGTGTGTGTGTGTGTGTGTGTGTGTGTGTGTGTATTGCCTCTGACTTATTTGATAAATTGTTTTGGATTTTAGTGGCTCTTCACAATTTTCTCATATTAAATATTTTTCTATATCTAATCTTATGATTTACTAACAACTTTATCTGGGAAATTATATGCAAGGGAGATGGCAAGAAGATAGTACCCTAAACTCATGGTTAAATCTTTCCAGGAACAGAATTTACAAGACTTCATATACTATAGACAATTTTTACAAGATTTGAAACTTGGGAGCATCATGACTTAACACTGAATTTTAAAAGTAAACACTCATAAATCTGTGCAGTAGAAAAATCTGACCTGTCATGTGTCTCATGGTACTCAGTAGGAGGCAAGCAGTTCCTCAAGTTCTTCAGCCTTAGGGAACAATAGGATTCCTGGTCTTGTCTTCTACACCATCAGACTTCATTACTTTAATGTTTATTTCTTTTGTCCATACCTTTTATCGTAATTCAAATATCAGTTTCACTTCATCTAAATCTATTGTATTGTCAGTAAATTTCTCAACGCCTTACAGCCAATTCTTATGCTTGAAGTTGTTTAGCAATACCAGATTAGAGGCCTTAGATGACACATGAAATATGTAGACTATCGTAACACATATTCCCTTTTATGGTTTGTTTTTACTTTTTAAATTTTTAATATATTTGAATTTGATTGACAATATAATTCTTGTTATGAGAAATGAGTTGGAAGTTTTTTTTTTTTTTTTTTTTTTTTTTTGGCTTTTCGAGACAGGGTTTCTCTGCGTAGTTTTGTGCCTTTCCTGGAACTCACTTGGTAGCCCAGGCTGGCCTCAAACTCACAGCGATCCTCCTGGCTCTGCCTCCCGAGTGCTGGGATTAAAGGCGTGCGCCACCACCGCCCGGCTGAGTTGGAAGTTTGTGTAATATATCTCATATAGTAGACCAGTAGTTTTTTTTTTTTTACACACTGCCTCTATAAATCCAATAGAAGCCCACAGGGACTATATGTTTTAGGAGATATTCCTCATGTCATCTTATGGAATGGACACTAAAACTTTCCTGACCTCTTCACTGTTGTGGAATATTCCTTTACACTGTGTCAAGTGTCACTGTGTTTGGTTTAATAAAGAGCTAAGTAACCGATAGCTAGGCCAGAAGATGTGAGGAGGACAGAATGGACTTAGAGAGGAGGAAAGGCAGGGTCTCCAGCCAGATGTGGAGAAAGGAGCATGAGCAGTACAGAGAGATGTGATGATGATCCATACAACAAAACATAGATTAAAATAAATGGATTAATTTAAGTTATGAGTTGTGAGACAAGTCTAAGATAAAGCCAAGCTTTCATAATTAATAGCAAGTATCAGTGTCATTATTTGGGAGATGGCAGTTCAGAGAAAAAACTGCTACACTTCAGATTCTCATACTTAAACATTCTTTTCTTTTCTTGAAATCAATTCTGTCTCTCTCCTAAGGTTTCCAGGACTATTTTTAGCCCATGGTATGGAGTCAAGTCCAGACAGGGGATTCTTGTCAGCTCTCTGCTTGACTGCTAACCCATGACTAGAATTTTTTTTAACTATTGTGGACTGAAGTCCCCAGATGTGGTCCATTTTTCCAACTGGAACATTTAGTTCATTCACGTCTCCAGAGATCCTGATGCAAAGTTGACTTTTATAACTCAACACAATCAGAGCATTTGTTATAGTGTCCCATGTTCATATCACAACTGCATGCTTTACTTGAAATCTATTGTTGAATCTGGGCTGGTAAAGGTTTATCTATAACATGGATTCAGACAACCTGTATCTTATACTGCAGTTCAAAGGTACAAAGATTCAAAGGTAAAACATAAAAAAGTAACATGAGTACAGTTTTCTCATTTAAGAGGAATGGCTTAGAATTATTTTGGTTATATAAAAATATGATATTTAATCAGATTTCCTTCTAAGCTGCCTCTGAGGTACCATAGAGGCTTTTGAAACTGGGTCATTGTGGAGGAAGATATTTCTGAATTCATGATTTCTGAATCCCAGACGGTGGCATGAGTTACCTAGGAGAAACTGAGGCCAGAGTACAAAGCAGAAATCAAAGATGTAGATAATCAATTGAATGCCATTCTGAGAATTTTGCCAATAACTTAAAGAAAGAGACTCATTTAAAAATCCCATAATGTATTTTCTTCAAAAACTGGTTTGTATATTAGAATAATATCTTAACAATGTAAACATTTAAGATATGGGTGAGATGGTTATCAAAATTTTACTTAGGAAGAAATTAATAGCTTATTAAGAATCAAGAAGTCATATTAGAAATAGGAAAAAATAAGGAATGTAAAACTGATAGACAGCTTGAGGAATATAATGTGGATAAACAAAGTGCAGAAAGCTAATGGAGGGGTACATATAAATATATAGTCATTATAACATTCTGCTCTCCTTTTAATGAGATGTGCTTTGACCTTGATGTGAACATAAGAATATTGGTTTGTTTTCTAACATGAAGTCAAATAATAGGCCTACAATGGCCAAGTAGAGCAATAGCTAGTTAACTCTTAAATGTCATTTATACAGGATCACTGGCCATAATGGTATAGTGTAATGAAAAGCTTTAGGTATGGTATGAGGATGTTTTAAAATACAAAGCTTAGTATAGTTCAACAAACCCACATACAGTATAAAACGTTAATATTTGTTTTCTGGTATCAGAGAACATGTAATTATGAGCATAATAATGGACTGCAATGACTATCTAATGATATATTTTGTAGAGAATTTTCAAAGTTGTAATTTCAGTATAGAATTGTTTATAAAAGGCAAAACAAAATTTGGCAAAAGGTACAAGAAAAGTCTCTTGATTAAAAATAAAATAGCAGAGAATGAGGCTGAAAATGGAAAAAAGATACCAAAATTTTGATTTGCCATCAATAAGCAGAAAGAAAAGAACATACTGAATGTTGTGAGTCACCAAATCTTATCTTTCAATTTAAATTACAAATTAATTTCTTTTAAGCCTAAAAGCACTTGAAGAATACAGAAATCCCTATGAATATTTTTAATTTTGTTAATTATAAGGCACAACTAGAACCTTTTAAGAAAGCTACATATGTGAGTTATCTGCTGATTTGGAGTTTGTTACATCTTGACATAATTACTTGTACTTCAAAATGAGTTCTTACCGTACATTCAAGGAAAAACATCTTTAAAATACTTACTATGAATGAAGCTTGGGCTCAGGAGTGATTGCTTTGCATCACTCAAATGAAGTGGAAGAGATTTCTCTATTCAATGTACATCTATTTATAAGGAAATTTTTGATAAACAGAAGATAGATTTCTTAATTGATCAGTCCTCATTATTAGTTGCACACATGAACTAACAAGAGAAGGGTACCATGAAGTTATATCCAATATACATAGAAATTATATCAATTATTGCTTTAAGATCCTGTGTATCAGCTGGGCCATAGTGGCACACGCCTTTAATCCCAGCACTCAGGAGGCAGAGCCAGGCAGATCTCTGTGAGTTCGAGGCCAGCCTGGGCTACTAAGTGAGCTCCAGGAAAGGCACAAAGCTACGCAGAGAAACCTGTCTCGAAAAACCAAAAAAAAAAAAAAAAAAAAAAAAAAAAAAAAAAAAAAAAAAAAAAAAAAGATCCTGTATATCTATGTATTGCTTTGCATTACAAAATTCAGACAAGCAAGTTAACTCTCATTGAAGTAACACAGAGTATACATAGTTCCCACTCTGAAGCCCCAGATAAATCAGTAACTAGATGGTCTACAATTGTCACCTTTATCCCCCAGGAATAGGGTTTTTGGAGGAATTCATTTTTACTGACTTTTCAAGAATACAAGATTGCCTGAATTGCTAGCTGCAGGGATCCCAGTAATTTTTCTCATACACTGGTCCTAAAAAATTCACCCCTACACAGGAAAACATTTCATGAAATAAAGGGGTAGGTAGCAAGAATTTCAAACTCTTACAGAAAAGAAAGCCATTTGTTTTAATTGTGTTTGGTTTGTGCTATAATAGAAATCATCTCTATTGCTATGTGATATGTAGACAATAAATAGAATTTCAAAATGATTAAAATTTTCAACCTCAATTTAACTATTATTTTAAAAATCCATTTATTTTGAGAATAGTATAAAAACCATACAAATATTTCTATAATCATTTGACTCCACAGCTCTTTCTACAAGCATCTTCAATATCCTCACATCTCCTTGAGTATAAATCTGTTTTTCAGCATAATAATTAGAAGAAAATTCTAGCTTTTGCAAATCATGTATCATTGATTCATGTATTCTGCTTCCATGCAGAATTTAAGACATGAGTATTTATAGTTTTAGTATTTGTTCCTCAAGAATTAGAACACAGAAAAGTTGTAATAAGTAGATACATAAAGTTATACATTTTACAGAATAATACAGAATAATTCCATAATGAGTCAATTGAACATCAAGAAAGAAAAATACTAAGAAGCATTAACCAAAATCAAAACAAAAGAGATAATTGAATCACATATAGAAAATGCATAAACTTCAGTTTATTCTAAGAAATAGTGACTAATATCTTATGAAGAAAAAAGTTATACCAATATAATTTATGAAAAGCATTATTGTTTCTATTAATTCCCTGAGGATTTGCTAAATCTCCAAAGATAAATTTAAATTCTTTTCTCTTTATCAATATCTCTCGCTTTATATACTTGTGTGTGTGAGTGTGTGTGTCTGCATCCTCTTCCCATCATTGTAATAAACTCTTCTGGGAGAATTTAATTTTTGGATTACTGCTTTCTTCATCAATCTAAGCAAAAGAAGATAAAAGTAGAGGTGTAGTATTTTAAGTTGTATTTATGAGTTAGAAACATTGAAATATGCCTACCTGCCGTCAATATAACATGTACAATACATGGTAGTGAGTTCCCTAAAATTTTAATTGTTGCCTGACAGCATGGGTTTCTTTCAAAGATTTAATTGTCATCTACTATGCATTAGGATTACAAAAAGATAGTTCCACTTTCCCAGAAATCCATTGATATCTCCTAAGGAAACAGGAGGTATTCTATATATTGTCAAATGTTCTTGTTATGCCAAGTATTGTTACAGAGGTTATTGTTTGTGCGGCTTTCCCACAGGAGTGATTTTGCCCCCATAGAGTATTCATTTCACAAAATAAAAGGTTGTCTTCCAGATATCATACATAGTCTTATTATCAAATTTGTGGAAATTAACTCGCAATTGTATTTAAAATTAGCACTAATTCTTAAGTTGCCTTATTTTTTAACTCTGTATTAAAGAAAAGGGTATATTCTCACAATCAAGTTACCCATGTAAGTTCCTGAGAACTCAGGCAGCATCTGTGTAGATTCCATCTCATGGAATGGGCTTTAGTTAAGATTAGCAAATGGTTAGTTACTCCTACAAGCTGTGTGCCACCACTGCACAGCCTGTCTTGAAGGTGGCACACATTTGTGGATAGAGGGTTTTGTGGGTGGGTTGATATTTAACGTTCTCCTTTGATAACACACAGGGTAATTTCTGGTACTATGAACACTAGATCATGGGAGTGAAGTCTCTAGGAAGGCACCAGAAAAAAAAAAGGAAGGAAGGAAGGAAGAAGGAAAGAAAGAAAGAAAGGAAGGGAGGAAGGAAGGAAGGAAGGAAGGAAGGAAGGAAGGAAGGAAGGAAGGAAAGAAAGCATAAAATGGCCAAATGTTAATTTAATAAATGCAGATTTCCTCATATCACATATCATACATCATGTCATATATCTCACATCACATTTACTTAACTAATTGTATGTTATGTTATTTGTCAATTTGGGATGCCTTACATTGACCAAGCTAACTGTTAAAATCACACTGGCCAGGAAAATTGACTCATCAATCTAGAGTATTCTGAGGTACAAGCATCAAGATTTAGAATGCTCATCAAGATAAAATTATTGTAATCATATTGATTTGAAGACATTCCAGAAACACCTTGCTAATCATTAGGCTCATGTTACATTTAAATATTTTAAAAGAAATTACTGAACTTTAAATTGAAACATCTACACATTAAAATAATGAAGAACAGGAAAAATTATGGTTCTTTTTGACCTTTTGAACTCATGTTGAGTAAAGCATAATGAGGTAATGAGAATAAGACCAGCAGTAGACTCAATGGACACATATTTCTTGTTTCTAAAAACTGTTCTCATATATGATATACTCAAATGACTTATGCTTATAGCATTATGATAGGAGCTTTAATTCCTCATGGACCAATATTCAACAGATTTCACTTCTCAATTTGATACAAAATCCATGGACAATTAATTTAAGTTCTTTTTGTACCAAGGCATGCATGAATCAAACTTGGTAATTTAATGTGATTCGCTTTCTGCTAGCATACCAAAAGCACATTAGAATATTTTAAACTTTTTTTTCCATTTGCAGGTGCTCTAAACTTAGAACATACATATATTTTAATTGTTTTATGCCTTCTAACTTGTGCTATGGTTAATGAGCTTGTTAAAAATAAATGTATTTCCTTTTGTAATGGGTAGAGCCTAAGAGATTTAAGATCTAAATCAAATATATATTTTAGCAATATTTGGAGAGACATTCAGTCAAATTATCACTTTAATAATTCTCAAGGGAAAAATATCACTGGAAGTATCTTAAAACTTTAAACACAATTACAAGATCTAAGCTATCATAAGTAAAGGTGTAGTTCCTTTGGAGTGAGGCATTAACATGAATAAAAATACATAATCAAGAGTTTCTAGAATTTAATCCTAATTCACCGATTTAATCAAAATTATGGAGTAAGTTATTTCATTCTACAAAATTTTTGCTGCTTCTGTTTGCCATCTTTACCTCAATCAATGAATAAAACTTCAAAATGTAGTAGAAAGTTGTGGAAATCTAAATTCTAAAAGTTTATTTGATTCAAGTTATCTTTTCTATTTTAATGATAGGCCTTTTGTCTTTGTCTTCTCACTTAAGCATTTTGTGTGTTTTTTCTTTTTATTGAAAATAGAATTTTTTTCTCATTGAATATTTCTTAATTACAGTTTCTCCTTTCTTTATTCCTCACATTTTCTACCAACCTCATCTCCCATCTGGATCCACTGCCTTTCTGTCTCTCACTAGAAAACAAACAAACAAAAAAAACAGATTTCCATAGTAAAAGCATAAAATAAAATAAGATATATTTAAAGAAGTTAACACATGGAAATAGGAAAAAATAAACAGAAGAAAAAATATCCCCCAAAAGACATAAAAACAGACATTGTCACAGAGACTCACTTATTTATATGTTCATAAATCCCATAAAAACATAAAACTGGGAACCACAATGTACCCACAAAGGACCTGTAGGTTAAAAAAATAAGATAATAAATAAATAAATATATGTATTTATATAATAAAAGACCTGACAAAACATTATGAGATAGAAACCTTTAAAGACGTTGTTAAGTGGATTTTCTGATGGTTATCTAGGGACTGGACATGCAGCCTCCTCTTTAGAGTAGTTTATTTGCTCTGTGACACTCCCTTGGAGCAAACTAACTTTATTTGCAAGTCATTTGCAGTTAGAGATAGCTTCTGACTTAGGGATAGGAGAGTATGTGCCATTTTCTTTTCAGCCCTAGAGGACCATCTCAAGCAGACCCTGGCAGTCAGTTCATGTTCATGTAGCAAAAAATCTCCTTGAGTGCATGTGTGTCAATCCTGTTGATTCAGAAAGCTGTATTTCCTTGATGTTCACCATCCCCTCTTGTTCTTCCAGTCTGTTTGCCTTCTCTTCTGAAGGTTTCCCTGAGGCCTAAGAGAAGGGATTTGATGGAGACATTCCTTGAAATACACACTGGAAAAAATACAGTATCTTTAACAAAAAGTGCTGGTTTGGCTAGATGACTGTGTGTAGAAGAAAACAAAGAGATCCATATGCATCGCATCACTTTACACAAAACTCAACTCTGAATGGTTCAAAGACCTGGTAATACAAGATACACTGAACTTGATTTTTAAAAAAAAAAAAAAAGAAGAAAAGAAGTGAGAAATAGTCTTGAACTTATTAGCACAGGAAAAGACTTTCTGAACAGAACACCGTTAATGCAAATATTAAAATCATCATGTAATAAATGAGACCTTGTGAAACTGAGAAGCTTCTGCACAGCAAAAGACACCATCATTTGTACAAACAGCAGCCTACAGAACAGGCAAAGGTTTTTTTCTACTTGACATCTGCTAAAGGGCTAATGTCCAAACTAGAGTAAGAGCTTGACAAATAAAATAAAACTGATATCTTGAAAACAAACAGCCCAATTTAAAAGGGAGTTCAGATCTAAACAGAGAATTCTCAATAGAGCAAATTCAAATGTCTGAGAAACAATTAAAGAACTGTTCAATGGCTTTATTTATCAGGGAAATGCAAACCAAAACATCGTTGAGATTTCACTTTACACATGTCAGAATGGCTGGGATCAACACATCAAGTGACAACTCATGCTGACAAGGAAGTGGAACAAGGGGAGCTCTCCTCCATGGCTGGTGTGATGGCACACTTATAGAGCCACTATGGAAATCAGTGGATATTATCTGCTAATTCAATCTGGTTGCTCAGAAATATGGAAATTGATCTCTCTCAAGATTGAGCTCTACCACCATTAATTAGGCATCAGTACAAAGGATGCTTCATCCTACCATAGAGACACTACCCTTTCCATTGGTGGTCTATTCATAATAGGTATGAATTGGAAAAAAATCTACATGTCCATCAACAAATGAATGGATAAAATATGTGGTACATTTACATTCAGATGTTACTCTCTCTTAGATGCCTGATCTTTTCTAATGAATGACAGATAGGTAATGGATCTGCATGGGAGAGGAAGGGGTGAACTGGGGGAAGCAGATGAAAGACTAAATGTATTCAGGGTATTTTGTGTGAGAAAGAATCTAGTTTCATTAAGAGGGGAAAAGTGCTAAAAATATATTGAAAAATGTGAAATCTTGAAATTCACAGGTAAATGGATGGAACTATAAAAAAATCACAAGTGAGGTAACCCAGACAGGAAAATAAATATGGTATGTTTTTGTTTACTGTAGATGTTACGTGTAAATTCAATGATAACCAAGCTACAATCTATAGAACTGCAGTGGTTAGGTATATATTAAGGGACTAGGGAGAGGACAGGTACATCTCCCTAGGAAAAAAAAAATAGAAGGATAGTTGTGGAAGTGGGGGGTAGGCTGGAAGGAAAGGAAAAAGTGGGGAGGAGGAAGAAAGAGGGAAATGAAGGATAAAGCAAATTAAGGACCATTTGAGAGGTAGTGTAGAAAGATATGCAATAGAAGCTTCCTAAAATAGATACACAGACAAAGGTCATCTAAATGAAATTGCCAAATAAAAAGGGGGCAACGAGGCTCCATCTAGACATCTGTTGTAATGAAATGAAGTTTCCCACATGGGTTACATCTAATTGAGCTTTTGGCCACCAGGATCCCATGGGAACACTCACACAACACAGGATGTATCCAAGACTACAGATTATTCTCTACAAATTTTAGGGAAAGGTTCTATTTGCTGAAGATAATACAAACACAGCTCATTGAATACACAGAAGTAGAGATGGTACCTACATGGAGTCTTCATTATATAGGTTAGTGTGTCTTTGGTACAGGAAGATACTGTGCATAGTACCAAAGGAGAAATGTATACATCAATACAGCTGAAAAACCTTTGATCTACAATGGTGTCCTGCCTGTAAGACATGCTAGAGCAATGGTGATGCAAAGCTTTTGAGAGTAACCAACATATTTCTGATATGACCTAAAACCCACTCTACAAGATATAACCCATATCTGATACTGCTGGGGTGACAAAGATCCTGAGAGTTTACCAGGGGCTTTTGGTAAAATCAAATGCTATTGTTCTACTAAAAGAAAATAGTGATAAAAGTCCTCCTTGTGACATTTTGCAATACTCATAAATCAGTGTCTTGTTCTGTTATCATTTTCCTAAAAGTAGATGTTATCAAATACAGAGACTAACAGCCAGACAATATGTGGAGAGTGAGAGACCTGAAACACTAAGTCCCCTAAGTATTATAATTCACTGAAGCTTTACAGGCTTTAAATATTCTTTCATTAAACTTTCTTGGAAACTAGAAACATGATTCATTCCAACTAATGACAGTTTTTGCTACCTATATGAAGTAGTCACTTTGAGCGATAATCCTGTCAATTTATGCTATTTTTTATTCACAAAATAATACTGTACACAGTATTTGCTTTGCCTCTAGAACTGCCTCCACAGCTTTATATTTAGCTCTATGTATTGGCAGCTAGACATCATGTTGAAGGGATATCCACCATAATTATTTCATAGCAAAGGGAGTCCAACCGCTGCTCATGAATTCAGTCATCATTATCCCTACCAGACAACTTTGGCATCCTTAGGCTTCAAAGAATAAATTAAAAACACAGATGGAAAATCTGGGAAATATTCCATATGGATATTTTTAAAAGCACAATTCTTATCAAGTACAGATTTATATGGTAGAGCATATAGTTTTAATAAGTATTCTTAATATTAACCATATCATTTTCAGAATCATATTATAATATCTTTCACAGAAAATATTTAAGCAACTAGTGTTTAAGGCCAAATATAAAATATAAACTGTTCTTTTCATTATTACATTAAAAAGCAAATGAATTAGACTAAAAATACCCACTTATATTCTGGAGTTTAACAGCCATATATATTTAAGTCCCTTCTTCCAAGAAAACATTCACTGTCCTATGAAATGTCATTTCTCCAAATTTACAGAGAAATGACATTTCATGTTTCAACTTTTCTGGAGTTTCAGTGGTTCTAGTTTCTTTCTTTTTAGTGTGTTTCTCAAATCAGAAGCATGTTCTTCTTATATGTGTACTCATTTATTTCTCTATATTAATATTATTGCTATTAGGGGTAACATAAATTATTTTGTATATCTACATGGAACACAGGCACTTCAAGATGGCACCAAGTCTGATATATGTTCACTAGCAACCATCTTCTGAAATCTTTATTCACAGATTTTGCAATGGTGCTTTGGACAAGAACCTTGTTGACAGAGTTAAAGGAGGAATTCACTAATGATATTTATAAAGTAATTAGTTGTGGTGATATTGTGTCTACCAATATATTGTGCACCCTCATAAACTTATCTGAGGTCAGAGAACAGAACAGCCACTAGACAGACATAGAGGCCAGAAAATGGAGGCACACACACCTTTAATCCTATTACTTGGGAGGCGAGATCTCTGTGAGTTCAAGGCCACACTGGAAACAGCCAGGCATAGTGACACACACTTTTAATCTCAGGAAGTGATGGCAGGAAGCAGAAAAGTATATAAGGCATGAGGACCAGGAACTAGAGGCTTTTTTTTTTTTTTTTTTTTGGTTCTTTTAAGCTTTTAGGCTTTTAGCAACAATACAGCTGAGATCTATTCGGATGAGGACTCAGAGGCTTTCAGTCTGAGAAAACAAGATCAGCTGAGAAGTTGGCAAGGTGAGGTTTGATATGGCTTGTTCTGTTTCTCTGATCTTTCAATGTTCACCTGACTCCAGGTTTGTTTTTATTAATAAGACCTTTCAAGATTCATGCTACAGTTAGTCTCCTATAGTTAGAAAAATCTGACTGATGGAGAAGTTAAAAAAAAAAGAAAAAAGAAAAAGAAAAATCATACAAAGCATAGCAGATAGATCATGAGATAGAATAGTGTTATCTATTTTGCAATATAACTTCAAAACTCATACATCCTAGAACACCAGTCCAAAAAAAAAATCTCAACTAGGGTATGAAATAAGTGATTCCCTATCTTGAGTGAAATAATTTGATTTAGTGGTGAGTAGGCAGTAATAAAATAATTAGAAACCTATTTCCATTCACATTGATTGTAGGAAATATTTATTTAAAAGATACTGCGATTGATACACTCTGCTTCTTGGCATCTGTTTCTGTTTTCTCTGACTCAGCTGTAGATCAGGAATCCGACCAGCCTAGACTTTCAGCTTGAGATGCTCTAGCTTCTGCTTTCCCCTTGCTTTGTTCCCATAGGATGCACCGACAGGGAGCCAGAGCCTGGCAGGAGTAGGTGGTATGTTGATCCTTAATATATCCAGGGTCTATTAGAGTTAACCTTTCAATATGCTCCAATCATTTATGCAAAGGTGAGATATACTATTTTGTTTCTGCTCTTTTAAGTCGACATCACTCAGGACAAACAGATAATGTTTCTCCTTGTGAATCTTCCAAGGTAGGCAGTGGTAAAGCCATTAATAGTCTCAGGGTGATTCAGTATGTATTAAGAGCCTGTGTGTAGTTCAGGATGAGTTGTTAGTTTATTTACCCTTATCACATCGGGTAATCATTCCAACAGAGAAGGGTCCAGATGTCAGGAATATCCTTCCATGTTCCTGAAATATATGTAGAATAGTTTCTACCATAAAAAAAAAAAAGAGGAAAGAGAATGACTCCTACCAATGTATTTTATATATATTGGGGGAATATAATAATTAATGATACATTTTGTGCCAATAATGAAAATATTTCACTGTAGACCAGATGCAACAGCTGCATATAACTGAACAAGTGATTACACTCGATATACAATTGTTCTCTCTCTTTGTTGCTCTCTCTCTCTCCCTGATTTTGTGTGTTTGCGTGCATGCGTGCGTGCGTGCGTGCATGCGTGCGTGCGTGCGTGCGTGTGTGTGTGTGTGTGTGTGTGTGTGTGTGAAGGAACATGTGTGGGTTTTTTGTATGTGTTTCTGTGTTTGAGTCTATGTCTGTGGTGCACATGTGTGGTGAGTATCTGTGAGTGTTTGGTGTGAGAGTGAACCGGAAGTGAAGAGGGGGACATTGGATTACTTGCTCTTTCCTCTGTCTTGCTTTACTGAGACACTTCTCTCACTGCCCCAGGGACCCTCCTTCTCCCTGCCCTGCCACACAATCCTGAGGTGACAGAAGTCTAACGGAAAGTCACTGAGGGATTGCCTTTGAAGAAAATCAAGGCTGCCTACTCTTTCTTTGTCTTTCCCAGTGCCCATGGGGTAAATAGAATATTTCCACCAGGCATTGCCATCTTGAAGTACTTATTGGTACATGTCAGAAAAAAACAAACAAACAAACAAAACAAACAAACTAAATCAGGGCTAAGCCTTCATGGATCAAAGAGTGAATTCATGAACCAAAATAAAGTTTTAGACTATTTTAGTAAAGGTTTCATCCCACAATTCTGTCATCTCTAACATTTCAGATTTTCCAAGGCAATTCAGGCTTGAACTTCACAGTTTCACACAATGATCTCTCTACTAGACTTCCATTCAGGGATACCCCTGTCACATGTCTGCTGGGGCTGGAACATGGCCGCCTTATTCAATTTACATCCTCACCAGCTTTCTCTCTTTCACTGCCTATGCTTGGCAGTTTTGAAACTTGGTCTATAGACCAGGTTGGTCTCAGCCTCAGAGATCTACCAGCCTCTTCCTTCCCAGCACTGTCACTATAGGTGTGCCCCACCATAGATGGCTCTCAGCTTTTCTTTAGTTTCTTTTCACAAGATAGAAACTTAGTTGGTTGGGAACTTACCCTGAGGTCACCACTCTCTTTATTTCCATTTCTTAATCCACTTTCTCCTGGAACACAGGATTTATCTCCATCCCACTTCCTACTATTCTTTTTCTCCTCAAAATTTACTTTTTGTAATTTATCCTGCTCAGTTTTCTCCTTTCTTCATAAATCTTTATAAGAATTACCACTTATATACAATGCAGAGTCTATACTAGGCTGTTTTGAGATTTTTTTTTCTGCCAGTGCAATTAATTTAGAACTCTTCACTTTAGCCTTAGGCAGACTCTTGGAATAAAGGCAAAAGGCTGCCACTTTCTTCACCAAAATATCACATCAACAATATCTAGGAAACATACTAAAATTCTTCTCCTCTGAAACCTCCTGAGTGAGTCCCTGACAGTTCAAATAACTCTTAACACCTCTCCGTCTTCCATGCTCACATTAGTGTGGCCCATTAAGCAGTGATTAAATCATTCCACTGCTTTCCAAACCCAAAACACCAAGGTCCATATTACTTCAAACACATGATCAGGCCCAATCCTAACAACAGGTCAGTCCCTGGTACCAAATTCTATCTTATTTAGGGTTTTTATTGCTATGAAGAGATACCATGGCCACACAACACTTATAAAGAGTTGGGGTGGCTCGATTACAGTTTTAGAGGTTAAATCCATTATCATCATGATAGGAAGCATGGTGCTAAAGTAGCTGAGAATCCTACATCTTGTAGGCAATGAGAAGTCAACTGACTGTCACACTGAGTGAAGCTTGAAAAAAGAGACTTCAAAGCCTGTACCCAGTGACATACTTTGTTCAACAAGACCACACCTGTTCCGACAAGTCCATACCTCCTAGTAGAATCACTCTCTTTGGAGACAATTTTATTTCAATTCATCACACATATTTCAACTTAATCAACCCAGTTAGTATATCACACTGGCTTCAAGCTTACTCACATAGCACTCCACCAGCTATTCTTAAGTGTGTGGTAGGTTGATATTATTTCTATTTCTCTGAGTATAGACATTCATGTACATATTATCCAAGGTGAAAGAGATAAGGATATCTGACTTCTAATAACTGACAGATGAGAGATTAAAATATAAAGTTATTATTTTCCTTCTTAAAGCAACAAGCTTTGTAGACATCCACCTACAATCCCAGATTTTAGGGTTTATGGAGTTGAAATAGGAGTCTATGTCATCCTGAGCTACACCAAGAGTTTGAGGCTAGCCTTAGTTATTTGAGACTCCATGTCAAATGTGTGTCTGTGGTCTTTCTTTGCGTGTATACATAGTATGTATATATGAAATGAATTTTTAAGAAAGCCTTCCGGAAGTTCACCATGAATTCATTTCATAAATAGAGGTATTAAATCTACCTGAGAGATAGCATGTATAGACTTGAATATTTTTCAGGTTCTGTATAAAGACAAACCAAAATTAACTTTGGGAATGACTTCATGAGGCTGGCTTCCTTTACTAAATGTCAATTCTTTTTTGGTGCCCTGAAGAGACACTTAAATCTCCAAATGTTCTTCCAAAGTTCAAATGACAAATGTAAGCCATCTGCAAACTACAATTAAGGACATTAAAATATATCTCAAAGGTTACTTATCACTTACTCTTAAGAGGTAAGTACTCTTAAGGAAGGAAGAAAAGGTGTTTATTTGAATATAAAAACTCAAAAGCTAGAGGATCTCAAAATTAAAAATAATTTTAAATACACCAGCATGCTAGGGTGGCAGGATACCCAATAGCCTGGCTTATAAGCAGAGACAGGTGTCTGGGAAGAAAACTAGTAGAAGAAAGCTGGTACAACTGTGGCAATGGTTTGAAGATGGAAGTGTTGTACAAGTGAAAAAAAACTGTTTACATACATTTTCCATGAATTGCTATAGGCTAAATGTTGTCTTTCATGAATAGAAATCATTCCAAAAATCCAGAGATGGAAGTCTGCATAAGTTTGACTTTTCTTCTTGGATTTTCTCAATACATCTAAAAAGTATGAGCATCAGGTTATAAAAACAGAAATGGTTCATCTCAATAGTTTAGGTCTGTGAGAGAAGATTATTTCTCTTTTGAAGCAAAACAAAATAGTCTTACCTAACTTTTCCCCTACAAGAGCTATAGTATATTCTGAAATGTAATATATTTAACATGAAAAATTCTTAGAAAAAAAAAACTTGCTCTCTCTCAGCAGATCACAATTTTTAATAGCTCCGTGGCTAAGGATGGGATTTTTGTCCTCAATTCTCCTCCCTCTGTTGAGACTTGATTTGACTTGGGCTTGCACAGGTTTTATCCAAATCACTACAAAACCTGTGAACTCAGATGGATAGTTTCCCTACTGTGTTCAGAAGATAATGTTTTCTTATGTTCATTCATCAGTGAAGGGTCTTACACACTTTCTACTCCCCTTTCTTCGGTGGTCTTAGAGCCTTATGCAGGAGTTGTAGTAGACATGTTCCCTTTAGGACAGAGATGTCTTTAGTCCCTTCTTCTCCATATTGTGACCAGTTGTGGATCACTGTGCTCATCAAAATATCCTGCAAATAGAAACTTCTCAGATAAGAAGTGAGAGATACATTGATCTATGTGTATAAAGATAAGTCATTGGGAATAAGCTTATTTTTGTCTTTTATTAAAAATAGCTTCTTTCCCTCTAATAATGTGCCATGGTTATGGATTCATCCATTTCTGTTCCCATTAGAAAATAAATAGGCTTATAAGTGATAACCTACTAGGGATAGGACCCTTAAAGGAAACAGAGTCTTCTCTAAGCTGCTATCAAATGCTAGTGGCTTCTCAGTTAGGGTTAGAATTTCATACTGACATCCCAACTTCTGTCTGTAATTTTGCCCTGTTCAACCTATCACAGATTTTGTGTAAGCTGTCACATTCACTGTGAGTTCTTGTGTGCTTCATCCAATGTGTAAAAAAAATTATTTCCTTGCAATCATCTACCATCTGTAGTTATTACAGTTCCTCTGCTGCTTTCTCCTCAATGATACCTAAGGTATATGTGTGTGTCATTTTATGTGTGTGCATGCGTGCATGCATGCTTGTGTGTGTGTGTGTGTGTGTGTGTGTGTGTGTGTGTGTGTGTGTTTGTGTGTTATGTCCCATTTATGGTATAACACTCCACAGTCTCAGCACATTGACCAGTTATGAGTCTAAGTATTACTTGCCATCAACATCAGGAAGAATATTATCTAATCAGGCTCAAGAGCTGCACCAATTTTGGTCATATCAGTAAATCATTGTGAATCATTTTTAATACTGTGTCCATTGAATATAATGATAGTAGTAGTATCATCATTAGGTCTATCACCCAAGTAGAGGTGTTCTGGGCTCCAATACCAGTGTCAGATACAGATTACAACTCATGAGGAAGGCTTCTATTCTAATCAGATATATGGTGGTTATCCCATCACAGCTATCTCCTGCAGTCCCAGTGGCAGTATTTTCAAAGTTTGCCTATTTATTTATTTGTTTATTTTTTTTATTATTTTTGGAGAACAGAGGCCAAGTTTTAGGAGACAATTCTCTCCTTCCACTATGTGAGTCTTGATGAACAAATTGATGTTACCAGTTGCCAAGACAAGCACTGTTGCCAGAAGAAGTATTTCTCCAGTCCCTTATATAATTTTTGGTTAAAATTATTCTGTAAGTAGTATTTCAGCTTCAAAATATTTTCAATGTTGAAATTAATAAGTAACAAAGCAATTGTATTCAAATCTGACACAAAAAAATGAGAAGCATAATTTTCAATGCATTTTTGGAAAATTAGTACCATTCTGATTACAAATTCATGGAAAATATCACTAAAATAAAATTTCAGATTAATGTCAATCATTAATGAAAATGCAAATATTCTGAATTTGCATTCAGCAATGTGCAAACAATCCAAATATTTGAGCACTGGTGGGTTTATACCTTTGGTATATACAGGCAGTGAATCATTGCTTTCATTTGAAATGTCTGTGTTTAATTTTGACTTGACAATGGAATGAATTAAGTTTATGAATAACAAATTAAGTTAAAGATGTCAAGTGAACATAATATATATATTATATCAATGTTTCCCTATCCCCATATTTCTGACATGTGCAACTTAATGTCACCTGTTAGAAAAGAGACACATTTTCTCTCTGATATAAACTCAGTAGTTACTCGGTATAGAAGTGTGGGAGGCAATAATAGATGGAAGTTACAGCAAAGTGACATGAGAATACTTTTGAATTGGATGTGTGGTTTCATGTTCTTAATCATGATGATGGTTTAGTGGCTATGTTGCATAAAAATTGAGGCAATATCTCAAAATTATCCCAAAACATATAAATACTTTTCTAATATTGCTAATTTCCATTAGGTAATTTATTATCTAAGGTATATACATAAAAAAAATTCTAAATATATTTAAACTAAAATATTCTCATTTTCAATAGTCTAAACTAAGGAAACATAGCACACAATTATTTATCTAGAGGAGGATTCTTTTCTTTGGCTACTAAGTTGGAGGTGATAATTACAAAATTAACCATATAAATCATACACATTGAAAAAATTAGTTAACACAACATTACACAAAGATTTAAGATCATACTCTTCAACTTACATTATAAATGTAAATATTTAGTGATGAACTTTTGATATTTGTGATGACTTATTGTTTTCATGACTGGGATCATATATCTTTTACCTTAGCTTTGCAAAGAGACATTAGTTTGATCATAATCTTCTGTCATAATCTGAGATAAGTGTAACAAGTAAACATTTATTTTTAATTTTTTTCACATTATGTTAATCTATTAAAACTAATTGATGTTTGTTTTCCTATGGAATCAATGTAACACCATAATTGAATCAAGAACATTTAATAAAACATGTAGTAACCTAAGGATATGATCAAAATGTAGGGTGTTACAATGAAAAGAGAAAAGTAATAGAGGTCTTAATTAACCTCACTCTATCCAGAATTGGAAGACATGATATAATTAAAACCAGGCTATAAACAGGATGTTCTACTTGAAATCTTAACACTCAGAAACAATAGTCTCTCTATATTTAAATTATCCATGTATTAATGACATGATTTTTGCCTCATGATAATACACTCCTTATGGAACTTTTCACCTGCATGTGGTTCATGATTTTATTGGTCAGCTTCTGCATAGATCACTTACTTGCTATTGTCACAATTTAAAAACAGAGAAAATTGTTTATGCTACACAGATTTAGTTTGACTATTAACCTTGCCTTTGAAACAGTCAAAAATTATCAGTCTATTTGCTTGTACATTGACATTCAAATACACATAGGTAACCTTACAGTTAATTAAACAGCATTTTTACATTAGCTCAAATTAATGATACTAACAGTCATCTGATATATGCTAACATGAAAACAGTTTAAATATAAGAAATTAGTCTTTTTTCTCTGGTAAAATAATACATAGACAGGCAGAGCCAATATATAGGATGTTCATACCAGAGTAAGAGCCACCAAATCCAAGTCATGGGGCTCAGAAAGGAGCAATCCAATTAGACTGTGTTGGTTTTTAGCTGTGATCCAGTAAAGTAAAGCATGAGTAAAAACAGTACATAAATTTGCATTTTAAGCGTGTATTATAAAGTTTTAAAGTGTTGTCAAACAAGTTTATATTTAGACATTTTGATAAGCTTTTCTTAAGGGAAAAAAAAGCAAGTTATTTCAGTTCCAGGAACACTAGAATTTTAGGATACAACTAGAAGTAGGAGACATTATATTGTGATAGTGTGAATTTCACTTTGAGCCAAACTCTCAGATTTTAGCTTTTATCTCTTTGAAAACAAATCTATGACAAAATACTAATGTACAATGTCCCAGGATTCAAACAGCCAACTCATGCAACGAGCCCAGGACCTGGCATCAACGCACAGCTGCCTCCCAAACAGATCAAGCCAATCGACTGTCACACCCATTCAGAGGGCCTGATCCAGTTGGAGACCCCTCAGCCATTGGTTCATAGTTCATATGTTTCCATTCGTTTGGCTATTTGTCCCTGTGCTTTATCCAACCTTGGTCTCAACAATTCTCACTCATATAAACCCTCCTCTTTCTTGCTAATTAGACTCCTGTAGCTCCACCCAGGGTCTAGCCGTGGATCTCTGCATCCAGTTCCCTCAGTCATTGGATGGGGTCTCTAGCACGACAATTAGGATGTTTGGCCATCCCATCACCAGAGTAGTTCAGTTCGGGCTTTCTCTCAACCATTGCCAGCAGTCTATTGTGGGGGTATCTTTGCAGATATCTGTGGGCCTCTCTAGCACTTTGCTTCTTCCTAGTCTCATGTGGTCTTCATTTACCATGGTCTTCTATTCCTTGTTCTCCCTCTCTGTTCTTGATCCAGCTGAGATCTCCTGCACCCACAGGCTCTCTTTCCCTCAACCCCTCGACCTTCATTACCCCCACTCATGTCCAGGCTGTTCATATAGATCTCATCCATTTCTCTGTCATTGGGCGATCTCTGTGTCTTTCTTGGGGTCCTCTTTTCCAGGTAGCCTCCCTGGTGATGTGAGTAGCAGTCCAGTCATCCTTGTTCCACATCTAGTATCCTCCTATGAGCAAGTATATACCATGTTTGTCTTTCTGAGTCTGGGTTACCTCACTCAGGATGATCTTTTCCAGATTCATCCATCTGCTTGCAATTTTACAAAATGCACATTGACATTTTGATGAATGCTTCCTTAGCTTGTGATTTGCAACTATTTTTTTTAAATTTGTATTTTTTTCTGAAATTAAAATATATTTACAATATTGCTCCCCTTCCCTTTCATTCTTCCAACCCTTGAAAAATGTACTCAATTGTTCTTTTTTATTAATTGTCTGAGAATTTTGTACAACTTGTTTGAACATATTCATATTCTTCCCTAAAGTCTTCACAACCACCCTCCCCAACCACCCAATTCGCATCTTCCTTTTAAAATTATTTTTGATACAACCAACAAGTATGAGTTGAGCTACACAAATGTTCTTACATGTATGGTTTTGAACATGATCAACTTACCAGGGGCTACACTCTTTTTATTAGGAAAAATTTTATTCATTTTACATACCAATCACAGATCCTTCCTCCTGTACCTCCAGCCTCTCCTTGCAACCCCGGCCCTGTCCATTCCCTCCTACAAGAAGGTAAGGGCTACACTCTTTAAGAAAGTTTCTCTCTTTCTCTCTCTCTGTCTCTCTCTGTGTGTCTCTCTGTCTCTGTCTCTCTCTCTCTTTCTCTCTCTGTTTCTTCTCTCTCCTCTCTCTTTCTCTCTCTAAACAACTTTCCTCTCTGAACCTATATCCTTTCAGCTAGGGGTGTACCTTATGGTCACTTTCTCTTTCATGCCAGAACAGGGTCAGGTCAGGCTTGCCCAGGTCTAGCAAATGCTGTCTCCTTTGTGTGTTTATGTATGCAAATGATGTCCAAGAGATACTGTTTCCTTGTATGAAATACCTCTGACTCCTGTATTCTTTCTAGTCCCTTTCTGAATTGATCCCTGGGACTTGAGAAGATAGTGTAATATGCATGCCCCACTTGGGATAAGCCTTCAACAATATCTTAGGCCATTGTGAGTCTCTGTGTTAATCATCATCTACCAAAAGGAGGAAGAGAAGGAGGAAGAGGAGGAGGAGGAAGAGGAGAAGGAAGAATAGGAGGAGAAGGAAGAAGAAGAAGGAGGAGAGGAGGAGGAGAAGCCTTTATAATAAGGAATGAAAGATTCACAAATCTATGGTTATAATGATAGTTACTGGGAGTTTAAAGTCAATAATATTATGCTATTTTATAAGAGTAACAGGCCAGGAGGTGGTGTCACACACTTTTAATCCCAGTTCTTGGGAGGCAGAGCCAAGTGAATCTAAGTGAGTTCAAGGCCAGTCTGGGCTACAGAATGAGTTCCAGGAAAAGCACAAAGGTACACAGAGAAACCTTGTCTCGAAAAACCAAAACCAAAACCAAACAAACAAACAAAAAAGAGTAAAAAAGTAACAGGAGCATTTTTTTCCCTAGGACCCATGACCTCTCTAATCAGAGATTCTTGGTGACACAATGGTGTGAGTTTTCTTCTTGGGAAATAGTATGTATATGCAATTAGAAAGAAATGTTTACTTTCAGGATGTTTGCATTATTGTAACAACAGTGGGTGTGTCTTCTCATGTCAATCAAACTTGTAGTTAGCAATATTGACATCTGGTAAAGATTAATGACGATTTTTCTACTTAGGTAACATGTATAGCCCCTTCCAACACTATGGAAGCTTATAAGTAGGGTTGAAGCTTGCAAGTAAGCAAGAGTTTGTTATCCCTATCTTTTGATTTATCACTCAATTACATGATGTATTCAAAAATATGGTCCTATTATTGAGATTTATATAATAATCAATAACATTGCCAGTAGCCCTTAATGTTTAGGGGTCTAATGAACCTCATTTGCAAACCACTCTAAAATAGGAAACCCATTCTTGGCATTGCAGTTTTTATTTGTTGCCCTTTGGGAGAACAATCATTGCTTTTTATTTTGATCAGTATGTCATCATATGTTTTGTTTTTATACATAAAAACTAGCCATCTAAAATATTGTGTCCATAGCTTTATTTCTTTTTATAAATCTAACCAAACTTTCTCTAAAATAAGGGTCACATATATGACTACATTTTCACTTATTGGAACAGGATTGTGGTGTGGAAATAAAATGGGTTATCTTGGATTAAAAATATTCCTCTTACCATTGGCAACTATCTAAAAATACTAGACAGGGTGGCTAGAATACATAAAACATGAACTAGTGACTCTTCTTTAAAGGACTCTACCTTTGAAAGAAAGAAATTTTATATTTTCCTAAAGATACAAAACACACATTACCACACAATACAAACTATATCACTGATTTCTTTTAGCATTTGAGAGAGAGAAGGGGACATGCATAGAGTTCATTTTTGAAGAGGAAGGAATAGAAATGATGTAAATATAGTACACATGAATGGAATTCTCAAAAATGTAGAATATATTTTTATGTGAACTTCTATTTGGGAGAAGCAAATTCTCTCAAATCATCTAAGTTAAATGAAAAGATCTTATATATGTGAATATTGGAGAATTTTAGGAAGTATTCAGGTAAATAAAATACCACATTAAACAGGTGGTTCCAGAAGCATTTGGTCAACTTATAATAACCTTAACTACTACAACTAAGTCAAGGTTAATGCTGTGTAGATTAATTCAGACTCAATTATAATGGTACAACAATGAGGTTTCCATTAAAAACTTTAGAGACAGAGGAGAAAGAAGGGGTGGGTATACTAGAATGACCTGCCTCTCCATTGACAATAGGCAGGAGAAGTTAATTCTTTGAATATGACAAATACTGCTACACTGATAATTTTATAAATAAGATTTGATTACAAATTTCTATTTTTTTCTCATGTAAACAAACTTAGTTGTTTTGAGCCACCACAAATTCACCTTGATTGACTGCTGTTAGATTCTGTCCTGTTGATCTGGCTGCCTTCAGTAATGAGTTTGTCCGTTAAGTGGATAGTTGGACTGTCTGCTTGGAAGACTCATTAGATTGCTTACGGCAGATGAATGGTGACCACAACTACATGCTCCTAAAACATACCTCAAGTTCAAGAAGATATTATCACGACAATGACTCTTTTCATATCATGTACTGTGATATAAACCAGCATATGCAAGCATAAGCATAAGATGATTTTGTAATCATTTTCACCCAGAGAAGAAAAGAGTACTTTCCCAGGTAGGTCAGCAGAGGCCTCTCAATGTTGCAAATACAGTCTTTCATTTGCATGAGGGATAAATGTGATTGGTACCAGTGTGATATCTCATTTGCATAAAGTGTTGTCTGATGGGATTGTAGCAGATAACCTTATTTAATTCTTTTCCTTGCTACTTAACCACACTCTTTGGCTCACTTTGTGAGAGGCTGCCTAACTGAAGCCTACACTTGAGTGGCCTTTTGCATATTTCTTATCTTTATGATTAGCAAGTTGGGCTGGTATGGTAGCATAGTCAGTATGGCAGAAGGACAGTAGAGCAACTGCAGAAGCAAAGATGGCAACAACATTGAAAGTACGGAATCGGAGATGGTCACTCCAGAGGTGGCACATCCAGAAGAGTGCCAGGGCTTGATGTCCAGGAGCCTCCGATTTCGTTGTTGATTGAGTAGGCCAGTGAGTACATCCTCCAAAAGACTTCTGAGACTGGAAAATATGATTTTCTCTTGCTTTTTGCTATCTGTGATTGCCACTGCTTAATGCTGCCAAAGGCAAGAATATTAAAAGCTGTAAAGTGCTAAGGCTGCTGGTGGATGAAGCTCAGAAAAATATGCCCTCCCACCTGAGTGTCTGGAGCCACAAGTCTTAAACCTGCACAGTAGCTTGTGGACATTTTAGTGCTAATCCTTTAGGTTGATGGGTCCTACACCTAGGCCTTGCAGCCCCAATGGTCAAGATTTCCAGGTGAGCTTCTGCTGTTCACAGTTCTATTCACACAGAGCAAAGTTAGTTCTTGGTTAACAAAATGGATTAAATCAGTCTCTAGTGTCTTTTATAAAATACAAATTTTCAAAAAACGTATTTACAAATAATATTTAAAATAACAATAAAGCAGTGAAAACATGAATTAGTCAACTGAACAATACTCGTAGATGTGGGGAACTTGTAATGTAGAAATGTAGCTAGTATGTTATTGGTCCCAGTGAAAAATATATTGTATAGGATAGACATTTTTGAAGAGTGAGAACTATCATAAAAGACTGTTGAAACACTGGTAATATTAAACTCAGAAGGGAAAAGTGTATTTCCATAGGGTCAGGTGCAATCACCATATATATGACATTTAAAATTTTTTTGAAATTAAAAACACACTGATAATAGTAATACTTTGGAACAGAAAGTAAATCAATGTATTGAAAAACAAGAGTGTAACATTTGAAATCTTGTGAACACTTTCAAAGGGTCCAACATAGTTAGAATTATAATAATTTAAACAAAAGTGAAATAAATGCAATCACAGAAATATTTAAAATGATATATCATAATGATAGGATGAACAAAAGTGCACAATCATTACAACAGTATTAGAAAAATAGTTAATGAAATTTAATAATTACACAAATATATACTGTAAAAAAATTGAACAAGAATGGGTGTATTTTAAAATAATTAGGGATTATGTGACAACTCACCTGTAATATAACATATGAAAGTGAAATATTAGTAAATCTTCCTTCTTGATATTTGCAATACATATATTACTGGACTCAGCATCCAGAGAATTAAAGCAGTAAGTAATGAGATGTGATTACCTTACAAAAGAATAAGCAAAATAATCTCTATTTGAAGATGATATCATCTTATATACTAAAGCTATAAGTAACAAATTCTAAATATAATACCCACAGAAAATTAAACATCTAAGAACCATTAAGTTTATTTAAATTACAGAAAAAAATATATATATGTATGTATATTAGTAATCTCTATAGGTTAAAGATAAATGTACAATGCTTTGCATATTAATGAATAATTAGTATGAAAAGGTGATCCCAAAACTCTACTGAAAAACCTTATTCATTTTCAGAAATAACTGAAAGATTTGGTGACATGAAACCTAATGAAAATATATTTATCTTTGAATTTTGCTATCTGGAATAATAATCTATATCGATAATCTATTTTTAAAATCAGTAATATTTTAATGAGTCATTAATATAATCAAAATCTTTCCTATACTCACCGAATTAAACTCACAGAGCAAAACTTCATACTTGTAGGTCCTGCAATGCCTCAAAGTTTTACTTATTTGAGTCTGACTATTTTTAGTGGATGCAGCTTATCACTTTATTGATATCAAGGCCCAGGACACATCCAGGGTGAGTTTAATGCAGCATCAAATCAGTGCTTCCTTCTCCAAGCAGCATTTGATATTCAAACACTAATGCTTTCCTTACCTCATCCTAATTTAAACTCTGCAAATTTCTGTTTCTCAAAGTCTTGTTTCCCATTATCAAAGAAAGAGCTGATTTTTTTTCTATGTGGACAACTTCTAGTTTGCAGATATAATGATCACACCAAATAACAAATTTGAATTGTTTATCAGCTTTTAAAAGAGTAGCCTAAGCCGGGCGGTGGTGGCGCACGCCTTTATTCCCAGCACTCGGAGCAGAGCCAGCGATCTTTGTGAGTTCGAGGCCAGCCTGGCTACCAAGTGAGTTCAGGAAAGCGCAAACTACACAGAGAAACCTGTCTCGAAAAACAAAAAAAAAAAAAAAAAAAAAAAAAAAGAGTAACCTAGGAATCTGTATATAGTAGGTATGATAACAGTTGACTGGCCACTAAATAAATGATAACCAATCTACAATCTGTAAACACAGAGATTAGGCATAGGGACTAGGGGAGCACATGGATCTCCCTGGGAGGGGGGAAAAAGAACAGATTTTATTGGTGGACCGGAGCTAGGTGGGGAATTGGATCAGGAAGATCATGTGGAAAGTGTGTGTGGGGGGGAGATAGGATTGAGGCAGAGTATGTAGGAAAAGAGAGAAATAGAATTGAAGAGCATTTACGGGGCAGTATGGAAACTAGTGCAGTGAAAACTTCCTAAAATATATCAAGGCCAGCTAAGGTAGTCTGCAAATAATGAGGGAGATATGGCCCTTACTGGTCATTCCTTGTCACTAAACGATGCTTCTAGAGCTAGGACTGGGTTTCATCCAATTGAGAGGTTAGATGAAAGTGTCTCATAGAAATACCCAAACAATCGAGTCTGTTGAGAAGACAATAGGTTTCTCTCCACAGCTGACAGTGAGGTCCTATTGCTGAAGATAACACTCACATAGTTCACTGAACATGGAGAGGTGGACCTGATGACTACACAGAATCTTTGCTTCATATTCTACTAGTGTCTATGACACAGAAAAGTACTCTGGAGGTTATAAGATGAACTGCTCATCAGTATTATTAATAAAACAACCTGGAGCCAGATATTGGAGTTAACACTGAGAGATCAGAGGAATAGGACAAGCCACAGCCAACCTCACCTTGCCAAGCCTCAGCCTCCAGAGAGACCTACTTCATGTAGACTCATGCCTATATGCCTTTCTGTCCCTACCCTCTTATTTCCTCTCTCTACCCAGCAACATCACTTATTGTCTTTCTGTACAGACCTCCAGACCACTGTAGTTAGTGCTGGGATTAAAGGCATGTGCTACTATGCCTGTCTCTGTTCCCAATGTTGCCTTGAACTCACAGAGATCTGGATGGATCTCTGCCTCCTGAATGCTAGGATTAAAGGCATGAGCTATCACTGCCTGACTTCTATGTTTAATATAGTGGCTGGCTTTTCCTCTGATCTCCAGATAAGCTTTATCAGGGTACACAATATATTGGGGGACACAATATATCATCACAGGAGGTAACCAAAGGAAAAGCATAAATACTAAGACAAACACCAAACCTTGGACTTACTCTCTGTCCTGGCTGCAAAATATGTTAGGACAATGGTGGCCCACAAATCTTGTGTCTGATTTGGCTGAAGGCCTATTCCATGAGATCAAACTCTGTAACATGAATCTTAATAGACCTTGTTAATAAAAACGAAACCAGGGCCAGGCATTGGGTGAATCCTGGAAGATCAGAGAGAGAGAGAACACAAATCACCGATGACCTCCCCTCGCCAACTTCTCAGCTGATCCTGTATCCTCAAACTGGAGCCTCTGAGTCCTCACCTGAATGCATCTCAGTGGACTGCTGCTAAAAGCCTAAAAGTTTAACCAGGCTCTATTTCCAACAGCCAAAACTTTATGAAAATATCAAGACCTTGGAACATACAGCTCTAAATGGAATGTTTTCATAAAATCTCTCTACTCAGAGCTCAAGGAACCCCACAGAAGAGAAGGCAGATGGAGTGGGGAGAGAGACCAGATGGAAGACACCAGGAGAATTATGCTCTCAAAAACAACTGAGAAAAGCTCACATGAACTCTCAGGGACTCAAGGGGTAAGCACAGGTCTGCACCAGGTCCTGTGAATATATATATAATAGCTTTAAGTTTAATATGCTTATGGGACTCCTGAATGCATAAACTAGTGGGTTTCTGATTCTTTTACCTTCTCTCAGGACTCTTATTCTTCTGCTGATTTGTCTTGTCCAACTTTGATATGATGGCTTTGTTTTATCTTAATGTATTTTATGTTGTTAAAAAACGAATGCTAGTTGTAAAAGGGAGGTGGGGGTGGCTAGGGGAGTGGAAGGAGGGGAGACTGTGTTCAGGATGTATTGAAAATTAAAGAAATAAATAATAAATAAATAAAGAGATAGATAGATAAATAAATAAGTTGATAAAAAGCAATAACAAGCAAATTAAATATGTTAAAGTACCAGAAAGTCCAAACATGACTACTTTTTCCCTCAAATTTCACTCCTAAATCTTGTCTATGATAAATAATTAATAATATTCATAAATTTTAACACAAAGCTAGAATACTCCTATAGTATATCTAGCAGGTGAAAAAAAAAATAGAACCTATATAAAAAAAAAAAACAAAAAAAAAAAAACTAAAAATTGGCCCCGGACTTCCCTTCTGGACCAGAGGTAAGTGTCCTGGCTCAGCCTGGACCCCATCACTGGGCACCAGCCACTTTGGGGAAGACCTGCAGAACTTGCCCCCAGGTTATGGCCACCGGACAAGATCCCTTCTAGCCCCACTGGGAAGGATCCCTTTTCCAAGACTCCAGGCAGACCCTGCAATCTCCATACCCTGCCCCCATACCCATCAGCCCGAGATCCCAGCCATTGCCTGAGACTTAGAGACCGGCCCCCAGCTCCCATCCTACCCCGGACTTCCCTTCTGGACCAGAGAGTCCCCGGAGTTCCCATTTGTACAAGAAAGCTCCCATCTGGACAAGAGCGAGAGACTTCCTGAATCTGTCAGCTCTGTCTGAACCACGTGCGCTGATAAGACCAAGAACGAACCACAAGGAGATGGGCAGACGTCAAGACAGAAGTACATACAACAAAATGAAGAGCAATACAGCATCACCAGAACCAAACCCTCCTGCAAAATCTAGACTTGAACATCAAAAATTAGAAGAAGCAGAAGAAAATCGCCTTATGAATAACATCATGAAGAAGGTAGAGCCTTGTGTAGAGGAAAAGACAACAACACACACACACACAACACACAAAAAAAAAAAAAAAAAAAAAAAACTAGAGGAAAGGGCAAACAAATTAGAAGAAAACAATAAAGTACTGAAAGAAAATTATGAAAAAGCAATGAAACAAATGAAGGAAACAGTCCAAGACCTGAAAAGGAAAATAGAAAAAAATGAAGAAGACACATACAGAGGGAATGCTGGAAATAGAAAATCTGAGTAAACGATCAGGAACTTCAGATGCAAGTATAACCAACAGAATGCAAGAGATGGAAGAGAGGATCTCTGGCATTGAAGATACAGTAGAAGAAATAGATTCATCAGTCAAAAAAAAAAAAAAACAAAACACTAAAGCCAACAAAATCATGAACCAAAATGTCCAAGAAATTTGGGACACCATGAAAAGACCAAACCTACAAATAATAGGGATAGAAGAAGGAGAAAAATACCAACTTAAAGGCACAGAAAATATATTCAACAAGATCATAGAAGAAAACTTTCCCAACTTAAAGAAGGAAATGCCTATGAAGATACAAGAAGCCTATAGAATACCAAACAGACTAGACCCCCCCCAAAAAAAGTCCCCTCGCCACATAATAATTAAACAACTAAATGTAGAGAATAAAGAAAAAATATTAAGAGCAGCAAAGGAAAAAGGCCAAGTGACCTATAAAGGCAAACCCATCAGAATAACACCCAATTTCTCAATGGAGACTTTGAAAGCCAGAAGGACCTGGACAGATGTAATGCAGACACTAAGAGACCATAGATGCCAGCCCAGACTAATATACCCAGTAATACTTTCAATCATTATAGACGGAATGAACAAGACATTCCAAGACAAAGCCAGATTTAAACAATACTTATCCACAAACCCAGCCCTACAGAAAGCACTAGAAGGAAAATTCCAACCTAAGGATGTCGGATACACCCTTGAAAACACAGGCAATAGATAAAGCCACAACAGTAAACCCCAAAGAAGAGAAGTACACACACACACACTACCACCAAAAAATAACATAAAATGAACAATCACTGGTCAGTAATATCCCTTAATATCAATGGACTTAATTCACCTATAAAAAGACATAGGCTTACAGAATGGATATGAAAGAAGGACCCATCTTTCTGCTGCATACAAGAAACACATCTCAAATTCAAAGATAGACACTACCTAAGAATAAAAGGCTGGGAAGAGACTTTCCAATCAAACAGTCTTGAGAAACAAGCAGGGTGTAGCCATCCTGATATCCAGCAAATAGACTTCAAACTAAAATCAATCAAAAGAGATCAAAAGGGCATTACATACTCATCACAAGAAAGATTCACCAGATGAAGTTTCAATTCTGAACATTTATGCCCCAAACACAAGGGCACCCACATAGGTAAAAGAAATATTACTAAACCTTAAATCACATATAAAACCCCACACATTAATAGTGGAAGACTTCAATACCCCACTTTCACCACTGGACAAATCTCCCAAAATGAAACTTAACAGAGAAATAAAGGACTTAACTGATGTTATGACTCAAATGGACTTAATCGATATCTACAGAACATTCCATCCTAACAAAAAAGAATATACCTTCTTCTCAGCACCCCATGGAATCCTCTCTAAAATAGACCACATACTTGGCCACAAAGCAAATTTCAACAGATAGGAAACAATTGGAATAACCTCCTGTGTTCTATCAGACCACCATGCCATAAAGTTAGATTTCAACAACAACAAAAAATTACAGAAAACCTACAATCTCATGGAAACTGAATAATGCTCAACTGAATCACCAATGGGTTAAGGAAGAAATAAAGAAAGAAATTAAAGACTTCCTAGAGATCAACGAAAATGAAGACACCACATACCCAAACTTATAGGACACTATGAAAGCAGTGCTAAGAGGGAAATTCATAGCACTAAATGCCCACATAAAGAAGTTGGAGAAATCTCACACTAGTGTATTAACTATAAGTTAAGTGTCTGAAAACTCTAGAACAAGAAGAAGCAAAGTCTCCCAGGAAGAATAGACACCAGGAAATTATCAATGTGAGAGGTGAAATTAATAAAATAGAAACAAAGAGAACAATACAAAAAATTACTGAAACAAAGAGTTGATTCTTTAAGAAATCAACAAGATAGACAAGCCCTTATCCAAACTAACCAAAAGACAGAGAGAGAGAGAGAATCCAAATCAACAAAATCAGAAATGAAAAGGGGGACATAACAACAGAAATTGAGGAAATCCAGAGAATCATCAGGTCATACTTCAAAAACCTCTACTCCACAAAACTGGAAAATCTAAAAGAAATGGATAATTTTCTAGATAAGTACCACATACCTAAGTTAAATCAAGACCAGATAAACTATTTAAATAATCCAATAACCCCTAAGGAAATAGAAGCAGTCATTAAAAGTCTCCCAACCAAAAAAAAAAAGCCAAGGACCAGATGGTTTCAGCACAGAATTCTAACACATCTCCAAAGAAGAGTTAATACCAATAATCTCTAAATTGTTCCACACAATAGAAACAGAAGGAACATTACCAAACTCCTTCTATGAGACTATAATTACCCTGATTCCTAAACCAAACAAGGATACAACAAAGAAAGAGAACTACATACCGATCTCCCTATGAACATTGATGCAAAACAACTCAATAAAATACTGGCAAACAGACTCCAAGAACATATCAAAACAATTATCCACCATGATCAAGTAGGCTTCATCCCAGGGATGCAAGGGTGGTTCAACATATGAAAGTCCATCAATGTAATACACCATATAAACAAACTCAAAGAAAAAAAAAAACACAAGATCATCTCTCAAGATGCAGAAAAGGCATTTGACAAAATCCAACACCCCTTCATGATAAAGGTCTTGGAGCAATCAGGAATAGAGGGGAAATACCTAAACATAATAATGGCAATTTACAGCAAGCCAACAGCCAACATCAAATTAAATGGAAAGAAACTCAAAGCGATTCCACTAAAATCAGGAACGAGGCAAGGCTGTCTGCTCTCCCCATGCTTATTCAATATAGTATTTGAAGTTATAGTCAGAGCAATAAGACAACATAAGGAGATCAAGGGACTACAAATTGGAAAGGAAGAAGTCGAGCTTTCCCTATTTGCAAATGACATGATAATATAATTGAGTGACCCCAAAGATTCAACCAACGAACTGATGCAGATTATAAACACCTTCAGCAACATAGCAGGATACAAGAACAACTCAAAAAAAATCAGTAGCTCTCCTATATACAATTGACAAACAGGCTGAGAAGGAAATCATAGATACATCACCCTTTACAGTAGCCACAAATGATATAAAATACCTTGTGGTAACACTAACCAACCAAGTTAAGGACCTATATGACAAGAATGTTAAGTCCCTGAAAAAAGAAATTGAAGAAGATGTCAGAAAATGGAAAGATCTCCTATGCTCATGGATAGGCAGGATTAACATAGTAAAAATGGCAATCTTACCAAAAGCAATCTACAGATTCAATGCAATCCCCATCAAAATACCAACACAATTCTTCACAGACCTGGAAAGAATAATACTCAATTTCATATGGATAAACTAAAAACCCAGGATAGCCAAAAGAATCCTGTACAATAAAACAACCTCTGGAGGCATCACGATCCCTGACTTCAAGCTCTACTATAGAGCTACTGTAATAAAAAACAGCTTGGTATTGGCATAAAAACCAACATGTGGACTGATGGAATTGAACTGAAGACCCTGACATTAATCTCCACACCTATGAACATATCATTTTTGACAAAGAAGCCAAAACTTTACAATGGAAAAAAGAAAGCATCTTCAACAAATGGTGCTGGCATAACTGGATATCAACGTGTAGAAGCCTGCAAAAAATTCCATATCTGTCACCGTGCACAAAACTTAAGTCCAAGTGGATCAACGACTTCAACATAAATCCAGCTACTCTGAACCTGCTAGAAGAGAATGTAGGAAGTAGTCTTGAACGCATTGGCATAGGAGATCACTTCCTAAATGTAACACCAGTAGCACAGACACTGAGAGAAACAATCAATCAATGGGACCTCTTGAAATTGAGAAGCTTTTGTAGAGCAAAGGATATGGTCAACAAGGCAAAGCGACAGCCTACAGAATGGGAAAAGATCTTCACAAACCCCACATCTGACAGAGGACAGATATCCCGAATATATATAAGGAACTCAAGAAATTAGACATCAAAACGACCAAAAGTCCAATTAAGAAATGGGCTATATAACTAAACAGAATTCTCAACAGAGGAAACTCAAATGACTGAAAAACATTTAAGGAAATGCTCAACATCCCTAATATTCAGGGAAATGCAAATCAAAACAACTCTGAGATACCACCTTACGCCTGACAGAATGACTAAGATCAAAAACACTGAAGACACTTTATGCTGGAGAGGATGTGGAACTAGGGGAACTCTCCTCCACTGCTGGTGGGAATGCAAGCTTGTACAACCACTTTGGAAATCAATATGGTGCTTTCTTAGAAAATTGGGAATCAATCTCCCCCAAGATCCAGCTATACCACTCTTGGACATATACCCAAGGAATGCTCAATCATATCATAAGAGCACTTGCTCAGCTATGTTCATATCAGCATTGTTTGTAATAGCCAAAACCTGGAAACAACCTAGATGCCCTTCAACTGAAGAATGGATAAATAAATTGTGGCACATATACACAATGGAATACTACTCAGCAGAGAAAAACAATGACATCATGAGGTTTGCAGGCAAATGGATGGATCTAGAAAAAATCATCCTGAGTGAGGTAACCCAGATTCAGAAAGACAAACATGGTATGTACTCACTCATAGGAGGATACTAGATGTGGAACAAGGATGACTGGACTGCTACTCACATCACCAGGGAGGCCACCTCTAAAACAGGACCCCAAGAAAGACACGGGGATCGCCCAATGATGGAGAAATGGCTGAGATCTACATGAACAGCCTGGACATGAGTGGGAGCAATGAAGGGCGAGGGTTGAGGGAAAGAGAGCCTGTGGGAGCAGGAGATCCCAGCTGGATCAAGAACAGAGAGGGAGAACAAGGAATAGAAGACCATGGTAAATGAAGACCACATGAGAATAGGAAGAAACAAAGTGCTAGAGAGGCCCACAGAAATCTGCAAAGATACCCCCACAATAGACTGCTGGCAATGGTTGAGAGACAGCCTGAACTGAACTACTCTGGTGATGGGATGGCCAAACACCCTAACAGTTGTGCTAGAAACCCCATCCAATGACTGAGGGATATTGATGCAGAGATCCACAGCTGGACCCCGGGTAGAGCTCCAGGAGTCTAACTATTGAGAAAGAAAAGGGTTTATATGAGCGAGAATTGTTGAAACCAAGTTCGGATAAAGCACAGGGACAAATAGCCAAACAAATAGAAATACATGAACTATGAACCAATAGCTGAGGGGCCCCCAACTGGATCAGGCCCTCTAAATGGGTGAGACAGTTGATTGGCTTGATCTATTTGGGAGGTATCCAGGCAGTGGAACCGGTTCCTGTGCTCATTACATGAGTTGGCTGTTTGAAACCTGGGGCTTATGCAGTGTCGATTGGTTCGGCCTGGGAGGAGGGGACTGGACCTGCCTGGACTGAGTCTACCAGGTTGATCTCAGTCCTCGGGTGAGAGTTTGCCCTGGAGGAAGTGGAAATGGAGGGCGGGCTGGGGGGAAGGGGAGGGGGCAGGAGGGGGAAGAACAAGGGAATCCGTGGCTGATATGTAGAACTGAATGATATTGTAAAATAAAAGGAAAGGAAAAAAAAAAAAAAACTAAAAATGTATAAGGTCAGTATACTATCTTGAAATCACCTTTCATTATTCCCTCAGGGACATTTGATTGAAAAAAAAATACAATAAACCTGGGTGGTGGTGGCACATGCCTTTAATCCCAGTACTCAGGAGGCAGAGGCAGGTAGAACTCTGTGAGTTCAAGCCCAGCCTGGTTTGAAGAGCGAGATCGAGGACAGGCACCAAAATTACTCAGAGAAAGAACAAACAAACAAAAAAGTCAAATTCTAATTTATATATACAGTAAACTAAGGTGATTTTTGTAATGTATAGACTCTATACTCTAATTTGACATATATTCTATCTTTTACTATAGAAAAAAAATTCACAAATAAGCAGACACTATTTGAAAGTTGAATGTGCTTTCAAGGTTATTAAAATTAATAATTTGTATAAGAATGATATCAAGATTTAGTAAATTATATATGGTATTTGAAAGAAAGTCTTTAAGAATGTAATCATCAATTTTATTATTTTATACTTTATAGAATATCTGGTAAGAAACATACCCTGAACTGGAGATTTTAAGGTCATAAATACTTGGTACCAAAGACAAATGACAATAAAAACAAACAAATAAACAAATAAACTAATAAGTGAGGTCTCTTGTTTATAAATTATTTCCAGTCTTGAATTCCAGCCAAGAATTTTGATTTTGTAAGCCATCACCTCACCAGCTGTCTTGATCCACCCCTGCCATGCCCTTGGTTTTCCATTTCTCAGTGGTGCATGTGCTCACATGTAAATAATAGATAGGGTACATTAAGACATGGGGTAAATTGAACAGGTTTATTTGGCACTGAGCAAACATCTGCTGTATAAAATCAAAATTAATCGCCATCATGAGTTTTCTGCACTAACTTTTTGTCATCCATTTAAAAAATATCTGCTGCTTTAAGGAACGCTAATAAAACACACACACACACACACACACACACACACACACACACACACACACACACATACACACATTCATTAGAACTTGAGCCCTCAGCTCTCAGGGTCAGAATTCTGTGACACTGAACTCCAAAGCAATTGCATTTCTCATCATTTTTTGATCTCTCAAAGTTAGGTAGGGCTAAATAAAAATAGAATCAGAATGAGGGTCCTCATCTTCCCTGAAGTCTTTGCTGCTCCTTCGGTGATTCTTCAGGAACCACTGCTGTAAACTCTGAAGTGAAATAGGACCCTCTTTTTCACTGTCTAACTATCCTCCTTAATTCTGCCCTTATTCTTCAATACTGGAACATTTCAGTTCATGATACTTGACAACTAATACCACCACTCTTATTTTCAAATAAGCCATGAAGGCCAATTCTTACTGTTTTGAATAAAAATGAAAATGAAACAATTATGAAAATGATGTATATTTCTATAAAGAGACTTCATAATCTTTTAAAAGAGAATACAGCATGTATTTGAAAAATATTTACCAGTTGCAACTCAATACTGTATTACCTTTCTATATCTACCTGAAGAATGTACAAATGTTTGGTTCATGTAAATGATGAAAGTTATGGTGGTAAAAACCAGGGACTGGATGATGTTTAGCATACATACACAGAAACTGTGGAAATTATGTCTACCACTTGGATCATATTTTTCAATATAAAGTAAACCAATGTCAATTATATACAATGTGAAATAGCAAGTACATAATAAAAACTCGGTGAGAATATACCCATTATAGAATTTCTAAGTTCAGTGTTTATGCCACAGCAATGTTTATAAGTCTTCATGTGATTCTAACATGCTCCCTACAAGATTCCTTCTGTTACGTTTCTGCTTAAATGCTTATCAGCTAATTACATAATTTGCCTCCCTGCTTAGTAAATTAAAATCTCAATTCTCCTTCTTATAGTGCATTCACTCCAGATGAGTCAACATCTGTACAGGAAGGATAGCAGCCATTCAGCAAGGATGCTGCTGTTTCCCAGAGTGAAATACTGAAAATGTCAGCAGGACTCAATTCAGAGGTGAGTTCTTCACAGCAAAGGTGAAAACAAGCTAAACATATTTAATCAAATATAAAACATACTCTACAAAAAGAAGTAACTATGTATTTTGAGAGAGTGCTAACCTTGACCTTAATTTTTCTTTCTTTTTCATCAGTAAAGTATTGTCTCTTTGTATAGCATTTTGAACTTTAGAAGACTTTTCCTATTTTGATCCCTTTTGCTTTATAACATCCCATAAAGCAGCACAGTTCAATATTAGCATATTTAATTTGCATATAAGAAAACCATATTGTCTAATTTATATATGATGTCATGTCCACAAAGCTATGTCACCTTTAATACCTCTCTCTGTGTTTACTTGTGTGCACTGCCCTTTCAATCCTGCAGAACCTGGATTCCAATTTCAATACCTTTAAAGTTGCGAAGAAGGAAGTTGATTTTAAAATATGAGTTTGCAATTGAAAGTCTAAGTGGGAAGAAGTTGCAAATGAAAGCTAGGGAGCAGTGTCTAACTCTAGAAACATGTCACAAATGAGGGAGACTCTGTCAGAGTAAAGCTGAATAATTAATCAGTCTATGATTTATCTTATGTAGAAGGAATATTAAAAGTTCTTATTAATAAAATCAAACCTGTGAGCCAGGTATTGGGGTGAAGCTGGAAGATCAGAGATACAGAACAAGCCACAGCTACCTCACCTCGCCGGATCCTCAGTTGGTCTTGTCTCCTCAGACTGGAGGCCTCTGAGTCCTCATCTCATCCAGAATGGGCTCAGCTGAACTGCTGCTCCAAAGCTTGAAAGCTTAACCAGACAAATGCTTAACCAGACAAATGCTTAACCAGACAAATGCTTCTAGTTCCTGGTCCTCACGCCTTACATATCTTTCTGCCTTCTACCATCACTCCCTGGGATTAAAAGCTCGCTTTCTGGGATTAAAGACATGTGTCACCATGCCTGGCTGTTTCCAATGTGGCCTTGAACTCACAGAGATCCAGAGAGATTTCTACCTCTGAAATGCTAGGATTAAAGGCGTGTGCTATCACTGCCTATCCTAAGTATCTAGTGGCTTTTCTGTTCTCTGATCCCAGATAAGTTTATTAAGGTACACAATATTTTGGGGAACACAATACCACCACAGTCTTATCTTGTTTTTATAATGCAAACATCGTCTCCAGAATATAAGGACTATATATGATTCAATTGTTAACTCTTCAAGTGTCAGGTGGAACTTTATGACTCTAAAACCATATCTTGCTAAGTCTCAACTCATTTTCCCCAACTTATTTTCTTCTACAATTTTTTTAAAAATAAATCTTCTCTTCTTTTATCACCTAACATATGCCCTCTTAATGATTATTAATGGTTAGGGTCTTAGAGCATGATCAACTTACAAGGGGCTACACTCTTAAAGAACTCTATCTATCTATCTATCTATCTATCTATCTATCTATCTATCTATCTATCTATCATCTCTTTCTCTCTCTCTTCCTCTCTCCCTCTCTCCCTCTCTCTCTTCCTCCTTCACTCCCTTCCTGCCTTCCTCTCTCCCTCCCTCTCTCCCTCCCTCCCTCCCTCCGCTCTCCCTCCCACTGTCCCTCCCTCCTGCTGTCTCTCCATCTTTCTCTATCTTTCCCTTTACTCCCAAATCTCTCTAATAAGGAAACACCACCCTTTCCTAGTGCCCATTTGTTCTTTACCTGACTTCATTTTTCAGAGAAGTATCCAGTAGGAAAAAGAGTATTATTTTTCGCTGTAAGAAGTAACTGAACATTACTATGTTTGTTGGGACAGGCGATTATTTTTCTGACTGAAATCCTCTTAATGTCGAATAGATTAAGTTTCACTAACTCCAGCTGAGTATTATTTAGCAAATTTGTAAAAGTGAACAGCAGCACACACAGTGATAAAGTGTAATCGTTACTGAAGAGCTCATTTATTTGAAATGGAAAATCAAACAGGAAGTTACTTCTAGATCAATGAACAAAGAAGGATATCAACTATCATTATTATTTCTATATGATGTTAAAAATCTGGTAATAACTACTAGTCATAAGTTTCAAATTTCAAATTATAATAGTTATGATCATGAAAATATCATATTGGTAGGTTAGCCTGTTATTTTGTCATTGCTTGTGCAATATTATGAAGTAGTCATTAAATTAGAGACATCCAGAGAATAATATTTCCCTATTATATTAAATGTTGCATTTAGGCACATGGAAATCATCATGGTTGCTGTATTTCTATTAATGACATTAACCTTGTGAAATATTTTAACATGCAAAAAAATATGTCCTTAAAAATATAGGTTTGCATAGATGTGGTTTTAGCTCCAAGGCATAATGTGTACGTATCATTGATGATATCCTAAATTAAATCCCAAAAAATTACAAAAGGAATGTAGATTTGAACAATGAGACAAAATACAGAACCAAGGAATCACTGATAGAAAAGTGAACTCCCAACTAGATGTAAGTGTTTCCCATGGGAAAGGAAATTCAAAGCCAATATATTTAATTGCCCACTTCCTTTATGATTCCTTCTTGAGGACAGGATTATGAGAGCTGAAAATGATCAAATATTTTATTAAAATGTCTACTCAACCTTTACATGCAATTGTATTAGCATGCAGTTCTTGTATTCTCTCTAACCTTTATACACTTTCTGCTTCTGACTCCAGGTATTATATATCTATTCTTTTATAGTTTGTCAAGCATTAGATTTAGGTCAGAAAATAATCCTGCAGGGCATCACTTATTCACATATTCAAATCTCCCAGTCAAAACTAGATCATTGTCTGGAGTAACAGATTAGTATGGGTTTTTGCAGACTGAAGTCAAGCCAGTCTGTCCTCATTTTCAGATATAACAGTACTAGAGGGTATATCAGCAATTGGCAAGATTTATTATAATTTAAAAAAAAACCTGTAGCAAGGAAAACAATACATCAGAGATGGCAATGGGGTGTCCAATATTACAAGAATCCTTCAAGTCAATCAAAAACTATAGGTGTTAAAATTTGAAACAGGTAAACCTGGTGTAAAAGCTAGCCCTAGCTTATATAAGTAGACTTTCCCTCTGGACTGGTGAACTCTGTCCACTTTATTTGGAGGTCAAACTGAATTAGATCATCAGTTTCTGTTTTGTAACTCAACAAAGCATGGGTTATTAGAAATGAAACAATACATAAATATTCAGAAAAATGATAGAGAGTAAAATTATTATTTAAGACATTCGTTTCCCACAAGTAACAGTTCAGATTTATCAATAAAAACACACACTGCAAGTAAAACTCTGAGACACAATAAGATTAAAGATTGAAAGTTTCTGTAGTGAAAGGCAAATCATTTTTGTTCTTCATAAGAGACAATCTTTCATGAAGAATATCTTTCACAGGAGTAGGACGAGGGATTTTTGTAACTTTGTAAACACATCTTTCTACACTTTACTTCCCCAAGTACAAAATGAGTGAGATTCACTGCTCTGTTTCTCAGAGCAACCCAATGTAATAAAGATCAAATGACTCTATTTCTCAAACATTGAATAGTTGTTTGACCTTGAACTTGTTTCCAACTTTTTAAGCTTCATTTTTCAAGTCCATAATTAGGCTTTGTAGAATTGTTTTGAAAAGGCAATAAGGTGCTGGGGTCTGGATCTTCTTATGGTAGCTATTCACTTTATTAGTACAAAACATATATTTATTAAATTATAGTAATTCTGTATTCTAAGAGTCTACAGTCATCATTAGTTATCTGTTAAAGTGTGATACACCCTGTCACTTGAGACCTAATTAATATACAAAGCATTTCAGTAAGCATGAGAGAAGGATTGTACTGAAAGTTATTGCAAACAATTCCTATTTTTTCTATATAGAGAGTTTTCTATTATACAACTGAACAAAAACTTGTAATAACAAAAATATTTGAACCAGTTAGATATTTCTTCAGTTTTATGTCTACCATACTGTATAAATACAGGAGAAAGTGATTCTTTGAAGTTGGTCCATGTAATATGTCAAAATCTACCAATCAATTTAAGCATTGTGTTTCACATGGAGTTTATACAATAGGAATAAATTACACTCTTACATTTATGTTACAGTATATTTGTTTAACTAAGTAAAGACATGTTGCAATTGTTTATGTTGTGTAATATTTGTTTAACTATGAAAGATGTGTTGCATTTATTTAATTATATAAGATGTGTTACTGTTTTACCTTGCCTGTCTAGTATCCCTGACAGGTCTAATAAAAACCTGAACAGCCAATAGCAAGGGAGGAGGTATAATCAAAACTTCTTGGCATGTAGAGTAAATAGGAGGAGGAATTTAGACTGAGGAAGAAAGAAAAGGAGATTGCAGGGAGAGGCCAGAGGATGGAAAGACAGACAGAATGAAGGTAAAAGTCCCTGAGGCAAAATGTAGATGAGTAGAAACAGACTAAATTAATTTAAAAGATCAAGAAGGACTAGTCTAAACAAAAGACAGGCATTCATAATTAATAATAAGTCTCCTTGTCTTTATTTGGCAGCCAGTTGGAGGTCCAAAGAAAATTTCAACTTCGAATATATTTTTGCTTTTGTTGTCTAAAGCAAGTTTGTCATATTATATTGGGCAATTATGGTTTATTGTGGCAGATTTTATATTATACTTATCATTATGGTTGATTCTAACTACTTTCCTTATGAGACCCTAAGTAATTTTAATATGCCAAATCTTGCCATGTTTAAGAAGAAAATTAATTTAACTTTGACATGGTATCTGTCCCTCAGAATCCTAATTTAATATGCTAACTTTTATAACTAAAATAAAGGGCTTAGTGTTTAATATTTATGATATACTAAAATGCATATAAAATATTCTTCTCAAAATTAAACATTTTAAAATTGAATTATTTAGAAAATGTGCTTGAATGTTTAAGTATACTGATTTATACTGGAATAGTACCTTCTTCAAACATTTGTAAAAATAAGCAAATACCCACTTATAGATTGATATGTCAAATATTTTTAGAAAATGTAAAAATACAAAACATATATGATATTGAGATTCTTGGAACTTTTTGGTAAATTTTCATAGAATCTCCATGAATTATGTATATACAAGGGATGAAGGAAAACATTGTGTATATAAAATATTTGCTCAAATCATGAAATATGGTAGTGGTTTAAACAAAATCCAATATCTTATGCACTGCAAACATCCTGAGAGTTTTGTAATCTGTATTTTGGCTCTGTACTTTGAGATGGGAAGTCTGTATGTATATCATATGAAACAATACTCCACATCCTGGGAGCTAAATACCTTGCTATAAGCAGTATGTTTGCTACTTACAGTTTGCTACTACAGATTACACACCTATAGATGTAACCAACCGTCTTATTAAATAAGAAACACAGAAATAATGCAAAAGAGAAAGCCGAGAGGTCAGAGCTCAGAGCTAAAATCTCACCCTTCCGCCTGCGGTGTCCCAGCTTCCTGAAGGAGACTCTATTTCCTGTTGGTTCATCTATTTAAAGTATTTTCTTCTGCCTTCTCATTGGTTGCAAACCCAAACACGTGACTGCCTCGTCACTGTCTGAATGTACAGCCCCATAGGTCTTAAAGGCATATGTCTCCAATGCTGGCTATATCCCTGAACACACAGATATCTATGGGATTAAAGGCATGTAGCACCACCGCCACACTCTTGCTATGGCTCTAATAGCTCTGACCCCCGGGCAACTTTATTTATTAACATACAATCAAAATCACATTTCAGTAAAATTTAGATTACCACCACATTTCCCCTTTTCTATTTTAATAAAAAAAAAGCAAAAGGTTATAACTAACAAAAGAAAAACTATATACAAAAGTACAATAACTATATACAATATATACAAATAATAAATACCTAAACAGGTATCGGACAAATCAGAGAAAATAATTCCATTATCTATCCTATTTTGGTAAATCCAAGATGTATCTAATGCACTTTCTATCCTAATTAATTTTCAACTATAAGTAACTAATCTTCAACCATAACTAACTAATCTTCAACTCCCTCAGAGACCCAAGAAGGAAATAATATTAGCTAACAAAAATAAAAAACAGGAAGTGCATGCAAGCAACTTCCAAAAAATTTGTGAGTTGACAGAAACAGCCAGCTGCCTGGGCAGTCACCTGAGGTTTCTCCGCAGTGTTGGGGCATCATCTTCAGCCTATAGGCTTAGTGTATCTGACAGACTCATTTGTGAAGTAGGATGTACACAAGGTCAACAGGTCAATCTCACATTGGGTGAGAGCAGTCCATGTACCAGAAACACCTGAATTCCACTAGTGTCCTGTCATGATTCAGGATTTTTAAATTCTGGAAATTGTTGACAGTTTTTTAATTCAGCTGTCCATTCTTCTTGGCTGTGTATATATGGCTTCATCTCAGCATCCCCTTCTTCTCCACATCCCTTTATTAAATGCCAGTCTACTTTTGAGAGGCATGAACTTTCAGCTGCTGTTCCATTGCACAACAGAAGCCATCGGCCCTCTGCCTGTTAAGCTGCCTCGAAGAAAAGGGCACCGTACCTTTTCCGGATGCGAAGGCCACTTCAGGGATGGGGCCATATTGTCCTGGCCTCAGAAGATGCCTTTTGATAAAGCCATAACCACACTTGTTTTGGCAAGAATCAGTATTCCATTGTTTCGTGTTCTGTCTGTCCATTTTGTCCTGTTGATTCGAGGATACTTTGTTGTCCAGTGGCTAACTTTTGCCACAAGGAAAGTTGACTCCATATGCAGTTTTTTCAATGTCCATATTTTCTCTGAAGTAGATTAGTACTGCCAGGAGCTGACATGTCTCAAAAAAGAAAAATTTTCTGAGTTATTAAAACATTTTAAATGCCATATTCTGTAGATCTCTGAAGGGTTTGAAGATGACCTGTCTAAAACATCTCTTGCTCAATTTTTAAAACATATCTAATATGACTACAAGTTCTATTGTAATGTTTAACTACTAACTTTCATTTCTTTATATCCTAGTAGTTGGTAATAATAACATTCAAGGATCAGAAATTTATTTTCTAACAATATCAATTTCAAATTTGTATACAATATAAAACAATTCAATCCAATGTAAAGTATTAGTAATTGTCTTTTTCTTTTCCTTTTTTTTTTAAACAAGAACCTTATATCTAATCTCCTTTGCTTAGCCTTTTTCTTAACCCTTGACAATAACATGTAACCAACCCCCCTAAATACTGAAAATTATCCCAGACCCAAAACCCATTAAAAAGACCAAAATACCACCCACCCCACACCACCTCTTTGGGAATGTGGGCGTCGTATTCTTAAAATTGCTTCCTGCTGGGTATGGGCGAAGTTTTCTTTATCCTGAAAGAAAAATTTTAGGTTAATTGTCAAATTCTAGGAGAGGTAACTATATCCTTCATTATCCAGTCCATGTATAATGACAAAGTTCAGGGTTTATCTCAAGTCCTTATTCAAGTAGTCTTTGAGACTGGATCATCTCAACTAGTCATCTCAAAATTGCTCTGAGCACCTTGTAGTTCAAAGCTGATCTGTGGATGATGTTTGTCAGCTTAATGATATTATTATTGTCCACGTGGAATTGTTGTTGTTGTGGAGCCCCATCTTCTTTCTGGAGACTTCAGTTGGTGTTAGGCCTGGCCATGATTTCCTGCAGAAAACTGATAAGAGACTCGAACACAAAAACATATATATGCAGCTAGCCTTTTTTCTAGAATTAGTTAGTACTCTATATGACCATTCATATCTTAACAAAGTTTAAAATGTATATATATATAAATCTTGTAAATTTTGATATAAAATTTATACTTTGAGAAAAGTTTAAAGAATCAGAATAGAATCAAAGAGTTGAGATTAGTAATAGAATAGTCCCTTAATTAATTTTGCTTTTGTCCTGTACCATAGCAGAAGATGGCTCTTTTATTCTTGCATGATAAAGGGAGTTTTCATTTTCCTTCTAACAACATGCTTGATTTTAAAGAAGGAGAGAGCCATTCTCCAACTCCAAAGTCAGCTTTAAATTTTAATCGAACTGGGACTATTAGGAAGACCAATAGTGTTAAATCTTTAGAGAAAAGCAGAAACAAACATTTAGGAAGACATAAAAAATTTTTAGATAATATATACCCATACACCGTTTCACTCAGTTTCTTGGGATAGATGATTTGTCCCTTTTCTTCAGTTGTCTCATTTGTCCAGTGTTATTCAGATTCCTTAACCTTCATTCTCCTAAAAGACAAAAACAAAAACCTTTCCCCAAGACTAATTTTGGGGATGTTCCTTTTTGTCAAGTTATTATCTGATTAAATGAAAAGGCATGTGTTATTGATACAAGTTAGTTTAAATTGGATGTTCATGCTGGTTGATGAACTATCACCTCCTCAATTAAGAGGTCTCTCTTGTTCAAATCGAACCTTTATCAATTTTGATGGTACCCACAGCTTATCTTCTCCTGTAGAAACAAAAGCAAAACCTCGTCCCCAATGTAATACATACCCTGGTTTCCATTCTGAGGTCAGCACATCCTTAAAGTATATAGGCTGATTTAATTCTGTAGTTTTTTCTATTATCCAATGTCTCTCTGCAGCTGTTGTTCCTTTCTCATTGGCATTCAGAAAATTCAAAGTTAGAAGAGCATTATGCAGTCTATTTCTGGGGGTTTTGTTACCCATTTCTGTTTGTTTAGCATATCCTTTAGAGTTCTGTTTGATCTTTCTATAACTGCTTGACCTGTAGGATTATGTGGTATGCCTGTAATATGCTTTATATTGTAATAAGCAAAAAACTGTTTCATTTTAACAGAGACATATGATGGAGCATTGTCAGTTTTGATTTGTGCAGGTATACCCATGATGGCCATAACTTCTAGCAAATGAGTGATTACAAAATCAGCTTTTTCAGAACTCAAAGCAGTTGCCCATTGAAATCCTGAATAAGTATCGATAGTGTGGTGTACATATTTCAATTTTCCAAATTCTGCAAAGTGAAACACGTCCATCTGCCAGATTTCATTTCTCTGAGTACCCTTTGGGTCACATCCTGCTGGTAATGGCGTTTGATTGTAGAAGGAACAAGTAGGACATTTCTTTACTATTTCTTTGGCTTGTTGCCAGGTTATGGAAAAATCCTTTTTTAAACCTTTACTATTAACACGATGTTTTTTATGAAATTCTGAGGCCTCCAGCACATTTCCTATCAATAATTTATCAATCTCATCATTGCCCTATGCTAAAGGGCCTGGCAGACCAGTATGGGATCGAATGTGAGTTATATATAAAGGATGATTCCTTTTCCTGATTGTATCTTGTAATTGAATAAATCGTGAGGTTAATTCTGAAGTATCAGGGATAAATTCTGCAGTCTCAATATGTAGTACCATTCTTTCAGCATACTGAGAGTCAGTTACTATGTTGAGAGGTTCTGAAAAATCCATTAATACCAACAGAATAGCATACAATTCTGATTTTTGAACTGAATTATACGGACTTTGAACCACTTTACTTAAATTTTCTGATTTGTAACCTGCCTTTCCTTCTTTGGTGGCATCTGTATAAAATGTACGAACTCCAGATATGGATTTTTGCCGTACAATTCGAGGCAAGATCCAATCAGCTCTCTTTATAAGATCAATTCTATTGCTTTTGGGATATTTGCTGTTAATTTCTCCCAAAAAAATTACTGCAAACTCTTTGCCAAGGTTCACTTTCTATCCATAATTTTTCAATGTCCTCCTTAGTTAATAGTATGACAATTTCTGCTGGGTCTATGCCTGCTAATTGACGAAGTCTCAGTTTTCCTTTGTAAATCAAGTCAGAGATTTTTTCCACATAAGTTTTTAATTTTTTATTTGGTTTATTTGGTAAAAATATCCATTCCAATATAATATCTTCCCTCTGCATTAATATTCCAGTAGGAGAACACCTAGAAGGTAAAATAACCAAAATACAATCCAGCTTTGGATCAATACGATCCACGTGTCCTTCATGCACTTTCTTTTCTACCAAGGCCAATTCTTTCTCAGCTTCAGGTGATAATTCTCTTGGACTATTTAAGTCCTTGTCACCTTCTAAGGTTTTGAACAAATTAGTCAGTTCATCATTTTTTACCCCAACAATAGTTCGTAGATGAGAAATGTCTCCAAATAATCTTTGAAAGTCATTAAGAGTCTGTAGTCTATCTCTCCGAATTTGCACCTTTTGGGGTCTAATTTTTTGTAGCTCTATTTTATATCCTAAATAATTAATAGAATCTCCTCTTTGTATCTTTTCAGGAGCAATTTGTAATCCCCAGCAAGGCAAAATTTTCTTTACTTCTTCAAACATTATTTCTAAAGTATCTGCATTTGAGTCAGCTAGTAAAATATCGTCCATATAATGATAAATTATAGATTTAGGAAATTTTTTACATATCACTTCCAATGGCTGTTGTACAAAATATTGGCACAGAGTTGGGCTATTCAACATTCCCTGTGGGAGGACCCTCCATTGAAATCTTTTAACCGGTTGAGAATTATTATAAGTAGCCACTGTAAAAGCAAATCTTTCTTTGTCTTTTTCTTGTAAGGGTATTGAAAAGAAACAGTCTTTTAAATCAATAACTATGAGAGGCCATCCTTTTGGTAACAGAGTAGGCAAAGGCATCCCAGATTGTAGGGAGCCCATTGGCTGAATTACTTTGTTAATTGCTCTAAGGTCTGTCACCATTCTCCATTTACCAGATTTCTTTTTAACAACAAAGACAGGAGAATTCCAGGGCTACTTGATTCTTCAATATGCTGAGCATTTAACTGTTCTTCTACCAGCTCTTCTAAAGCCTGGAGTTTCTCTGTTGTTAAAGGCCATTGTTGGACCCATACAGGCTTGTCTGTTACCCAATTTAAAGGTAGAGCTATTGGTGTCTTTGGAAGATCATCAGTTATTGTGCCCTGTTCTTGTATAATATGGATGGCTGGTGACCACTCATTAGAATAATATCTTCTAATATTTCTCTCAGTAACATGTGTTAAGTTATGATTTGTTTCTGAGGTTGTAGGGATGTTAATCTGAGTATTCCATTGTTGCAACAAGTCTCGACCCCACAGGTTCATAGTTATGTTAGCCACATATGGTTTTAATTTTCCTCTCCGTCCTTCTGGACCTATACATTCGAGCCATCTTGCACTCTGTTTCACCTGAGATAATGTCCCAATTCCTAACAGTTGAACGTTTACCTCCTGAAGAGGCCAAGTTGGATGCCAAAATTCTGGTGCAATTATGGTAACGTCCGCACCTGTGTCTACCAGACCAGATGCTTACAAACTGTATGGCCGTGGCAGGCTTCTTGTTAACTATTCTTATATCTTAAAGTAACGCATTTCTACAAATCTATACCTCGCCACGTGGCTGGTGGCTTATCGGCGTCTTCACATGCTGCTGGTCATAGCGGCGGCTGCAGTGTCTCTGGTCATGGCGGCGGCTGCAGCCAGTCCTTCTGCCTTCCTGTCCTTTTATTTCTCCTCTCTGTTAGTCCCGCCTATCCTTCCTGCCTAGCCACAGCCGATCAGGTTTTATTTATTGATCAATCAGAACAACTTGACATACAGACCATCCCCCAGCACAGCCAAGTGCAGACCATCTCAGACACCTGCACTCAGGCCCATGATCCTAATCATCCTCTATATGGACCTGCTGGGTAACGCCACAAAGAACCCAAGAAGGGCTCCCACAGGACATACAGATCATCCCACAGCACTTCCCCTTTTCTTTTTTTTAAAAAGGAAGGTTTTAACTTTTACACATCTTTAAAGCCAGCTTGGTATATTTGGGAATTTGGGCGTAGCTTCTCTTACTACTTCCTGCTGGAGGGGGGCGCTGTATCTTATGGGAACACGAAGAATATTTAAGGATCATGGAGTAGTCCGTGAGGCTGTATCATCTGAGCCAGTTGCCTTGAAACAATTCTGGATGTTGAATCATCTGGGCCATGGTGTCATCAGAGACCTTTCAGGTGGTCTTGGCTGGTCAAACCTGATGTATCTTAATCTGGAACAAATCCATAGTTCTGGCTTTCTGTAGAGACAAAAGCAGAGCCTCTTTTCCAAAGCAACACATCCTTAGACATAAATTTCAAAATTGAAATACCTTTAAAATATACACATTGATTTAACTGAGCAGTCTTTACAATCACATGTCTTTCTGCAGTTAAAAATCCCAAAGACAATATAATCCAGACTCTCTGTGTGATATCCATCTTTACATGGCTTATTTTTTATATTACTTTTACTTTCTCTTTAAAGACTTTATTATTTTAAAACTTTCTATTTCTTTATATAACTGTCAATGTTCCTTTTCCTCTCTCTTCCATCTATTTCTTTATATAACTGTCTATGTTCCTTTTCCTCTCTCTTCCAAGCCTATGTACATTTTTACACACATTGTAAAGCATTTAAAGTCTTGTTCCATCTGAATCTGTCTTATTGTGAATCTATTGCTTTAAACTGCAGCATTTGTAAGACTGAAACAGCGCTATGGCTGCTGGCTCTGCCCACCTCAGCTTCTCAACATGGCAGTGGTACGTTTACCGCCAGCTCTGGGAGCTATCATGAGTCTATGCTTTTATCCAAGCAGCGTGTAGCCCAGAAACCTTTTTTTTTTTTTTTTTTTTTTTTTTTTTTTTTTTTTTTTTTTTTTGTACTAGCAAAGGCTAAATCCACCACGCAGCTTAATGTGCCACTTGCAGAGGCCTCATTCCCGCCATACTGCAGGTCAAGCACACATGCCAGGAACCCGCCAGTAACTCAAACGGGCAGCTGCTGCTCATCTGAGAGAGACAATTAGGAAGCTGTTTTTTAGCTCCGTTTTAGAATCTTTTCTCAAGTTTTAGGTGGAAACTCTTGCCCTCTCGTTGGGCGCCATTTGTAGCTTGAGTTTTTCTGCCTTGCCCACAGTCAGGACAAATCTCTGTCACCCACCAGTCCCACAGCCGCTCAGACCCAACCAAGTAAACCCAGAGACTTATACTGCTTACAAACTGTATGGCCGTGGCAGGCTTCTTGTTAACTATTCTTATATCTTAAAGTAATGCATTTCTACAAATCTATACCTCGCCACATGGCTGGTGGCTTATAGGCGTCTTCACATGCTGCTGGTCATGGCGGCGGCTGTAGCCAGTCCTTCTGCCTTCCTGTCCTTTTATTTCTCCTCTCTGTTAGTCCCGCCTATCCTTCCTGCCTAGCCACAGCCGATCAGGTTTTATTTATTGATCAATCAGAACAACTTGACATACAGACCATCCCCCAGCACAGCCAAGTGCAGACCATCTCAAACACCTGCACTCAGGCCCATGGTCCTAATCATCCTCTATACGGACCTGCTGGGTAACGCCACAAAGAACCCAAGAAGGGCTCCCACAGGACATACAGATCATCCCACAGCACACACCAGTTCCTAAACCCTCCAATAACAGTGGGTTTCTTTTCTCCACAAATGCAAATTAAAAAGAATATGACATTCACTATGATGGCATCCAAAAGCACTTTCCGTAGTCATTGACAAAAGTAATGACCACAAAGTATCACAGAAATAGAAGACAGTGTTACCGAAACCTAATATAATGGGGAAAATATCACAGGGGACTCAGACAAAAAATAAAGTTGTTAGAGGATTTTGAAAATGGTAACTTTTGCCTGTTAACATATTTTCACCACCTCATACATGATTATTGTTTTTACATCATTTTCACTCTTCAGTCTCATTGCTCCAATTCCTCTTGTGTCACTTCATTCTCTCTCAAATCCATGACCTCTTCTCTTGAATAATTATTCACACACAAACACACACACGCACGCGCACACACACACACACACACACACACACACACACACACACACACATTGCTTCCATTTAGTGTTGCTCATACAAAAACAAGCAATTTTATCACTTAAACAGCAGCTATTATTTTAACAGTTAAAAATAGAATTTTTTCAAACTAGCATACCTCAGAGATGTCATTGTATGAGAATTCTGTTTAATGTGAAGTCTTAAATGTGTTAGTAGGTGGAATTACAAATTAAGATATCAAAGTTCGTATAAGAAATTTCAAAGATAGCATTCACATTGTCGTCACTTTCTAGATCATTGAAGCAAACATAAAATCAAATAGTACCACAGAAAAATACTGTAGACAAGGACTGCGGCCTAGAGTTCAAGATGACAGTTTTTGAAATGTAAGATATTCTCATACTCAGAAATCATTAGCTATCAATTCAAACTATTTCTCACTGCTGTGTTGCAAATGATCAAAATATATTACTCGAATGAATCGTTATGAGGGGTGTGTCAGTATTACAATAAGTTCAGAGATATTTTGCACAAATACTAATTTGGTAGACATGTAATCTACCATGCAAATAAAAAAATTGAAGAAAAGAATTATACTAAATCAAAATGTATTTTGAAGACAAATAGGAGACAACTATTAGCAGTTGTCCAATTGTGAGATTCCAAACAAGTTTTTATTCTGATTAAAGAAGCATAACTTCATGTAGATATCACATATTGCCAATAGATTATAATGCATGAAAGGAAATTTCAGATGAACTGAAGGAACCATATGTTACTTTGAATTTTTTTTCACCTCCAAGAATAATTAATTTCTTGCCAGGCTTGATTTCACTTGGTCAAGATTTAAAATTGTGGTTGTCTGTTATTACAAATATGTAGACCATATGCTAATGGTTATTTTATTGGTATGTTCTCCATGTAAACTATATGCATATAGTCATTTTTATAAATACGCATTTAACATAGCAAGTGTCTTATGGGTTTTGTCATCTTATCTGTTTTCTGTGGCAATAAAGGAAGACCACAGGTTGGGAGCACTGGAAAGGAAAGGAAGAAATTTTCTGTTTGTTTGAAGGTAAGGAAATCAGAGGAAAGGATTCCACATCTGGAGCTCCTTCATCTATGTTCCCTTGAGGGAAGACTAAAAGACAGAGGACAGGGAATCATGACCAAGCAGGGAAGGAGAAGTAAGAGGATGACAAGTGTGCACAGGTATTGTGGGGTATTTCATCACTCTGTGTGATAATGCCTCTGTTTTATGTCACCTGCCTATGGCACCTCCTGTTTGGTTTAATAAAGAGCAAAATGGCCAATAGCTAGTCAGGAGAGGGTAGGTGGGACTTCAGAGGAGAGAGTGGAACTGGGTGGATAGAATATGAAGTGGAGATTCAGCAGAGAGATGCAGGTGGAACTCAGACATACCTTATGAGGAGAGATAACAAGCCAAGTGGCAGAACATAGATTAATATAAGTGGGTTAATTTAAGTTTAAAAAAAAAATGAAAGCTAGTTGGTAACAAGCCTAAGGTCAGGCCAAGCTTTTGTACTTAATAATAAGTTCCAATGTTGTTATACAGGAGCTAGTGGTACAAACGGAAGACCCATTACATTTGTTTGTTCAGCATTGGGTTCAGGTATCCAAGCGTAGGGCGTGTGAGCAGCTGGCATACTACTCTGCAGGAGACTAGGTAGACATGCCTGCCTAAGCTCAGCCCATTGAATTCCCATAGAGGGGTCTGGTAAATGTGGCTCTGGCTGATGCTCACTGACATGAGTCTCAGCTCTCATGGTCCTAAAGGGAGACAGAACCAGCCAAAAGCATCATATGCTAAACAGAGTTGCAAAGAGCCTACAGATGCACACAATAAGGTCTTTGCAACATTTTCCCAGAACCAGGTATGTAGAAAGCCAGGTTCAGAATGAGAAAACCACTGAACAGGTACAATATGCTTGAAAATATGGTTAGGTGCTGAAGAAAGAAAAAATATCTAAAGACAGTACTAAAAATAATAATTAAATAAGTAGTTTGAAAATAGTAAAAACTTTTAGAAAGAATCAAGTAAGATAAAAATAATAAGCCATATAAGAGTGTGAAATACCATAACAAAGGGCATCTGGATCCTATATAGTGTTTTATTAACTTTATATTTTTTAAATGCTGATGAACTAAATAGCTACTAAGAGACACTGGATTGTGAAAAAAAAAGTGCTGAATTAAACAAGCTTATATATTTTAAGAACGTCTTAATTTCAGAATAGAAGTAAGAAAATGTGTTATGTTGAAAGAGAGGTTATACCTTTGTTTCCAGAGAAAATGAAAAGCTATGGATTCTTTCTAAATTAATAAAAATCATTTTTGACTGGGAAAATCTTGGCTGAAAATCTTGGCTATAGACATGAAAGAAGACACCAAGAAAAAACACAAGATAGATGATTTATATGCTGATCCATCTACATATGAACAGCTCTGAGACTAAATGATACATGATAAATCTTAGCTACAGAGTCCTCATGACTTATTATTACATGTCATCATTTCATAGGGCATGGATGTAGATTTATATTGCAGTTTGGTTATGCAATCCAAATGAAATTATAAAGTTGACAATTGCCTTTTATATACTCAAACATAAAATAGAAAATCATCTTTAGCTGATTTTTGCAAACCACACATTTCATACTTGTGTTAATGCATATAAGTATATTACCTTTAAAAGTTTGTATGCTTTCAGAACAAATAGAACAGACACCAATGAAGACAAGACAAGTAGCTTAGGTGAATCAGACTCTCAGAAGCCTCTGTTACAATTTCCTCAAAAATCTGTATGCAGGAAAACTTCAAAATGGCTAGCTGAGATGGTCCAGCCTCACTGACTACTATAGCTAGAACTTCTGTTAAGCCCTGCAATTTCCCATCACACAGAGACTGGACAACAAATGATATAGATAGCTCTCCCAGGACTTGATCATTCTCCCAATTACTCAGGGTCCCCTAAAGATGTCATCTTCTCTAGCAAGCAGGAAGTAATTTTAAAAACAAAATGCCCACATTCCCAAGAGGTAGGGTGGGTGTTTTTTGGGCATTTGGTGTGCTATGGAAGTTTATCATTTTTTAGAGTGGTTAGTTGCAAATTGTTATTGGTCATGTTCAGGAAGGAAGCTAAACAAAGGAGGCTAGATTACGGAATTTTTTTCTTTTTCTTTCCTCTATTTTTCTTTCTCTCCTATCTATTGAGGAAAAAAAAAAGGAAGGGTATACGATTGACAGGATAAAATGGTAGATTATTGAATCCACTTTTAAACTAAAGAGCAACTACTAGTCTCAAATATTTTACACTGGTAGGGATTTTTGTATATTGACACAAATTTAGGGTTATTTTGTGACAACATACTACAAGGTATTGTACCTATGCAACTCATTTAAAACTAATACAAAGTTCTAGTCCTTGAAAGCTACAATTACAAACTGTCTTGGGTAAATAAGAAATGCATGTTCAGGAGTTGCAATGAAACATGTAGTCATATTAGGTATGTTATCAAAGTTACACAGAGGTATATTTTAGAAAGGTGGTTTTCAAATATTTCAGAGATCTACAGAATACAACATTTAAGATGTTTTAATAACATAAGGGTTTTCATGATAGTGAAATACATCTGGTTCTGACAGCACCAGTCTACCTCAGAGAAAAAGATACGGGCATCAAAGAAACTCCATATGGATTGTGCTTTAAATGTGACAAAGCTAGCAACTCGGATAGAAACTTCCCTTTCCTTGAGTGCTGACAACATGCTGTCCAGAATGGACAATCAGAACAGAGTTGAATTTTCCCAAGACAATGCAGGCTAATCATTCAAAATTATTGCTTCACAGAAAAGTCTGTCAAATATTCTAAGCCTATAGGTCAAAGAGAGATGCTCCAATGTTACAGAGGCATCTTGGGTGACTCTCCATGAGTCAGCTGTCTCTGTCCTTTCTATAGTTTTAAAAGTTGCTTACTCTGCACTTCCTGTTTACTCAGGGAATATTTTTTTCCTTCTCTTGTATCTACTAGGGTTGAAGTCTAGAAAGTTACACTTTTAAAATTTCCTTGTTATCAAATTCAGAAAAGAACCTCATGAAAGAGATGTAAAGTTTATAAAGGTTGAGAGACATAAGAGATAAAGTTGTTTATCTAAGAAAATGTTTGAAGATATAAAAAGATATTTTTAGGTTGGTAATATAAGTTATGATAGAAAATGACTAAAGTACAAAACTTTGGATTCACCAGGATAGAATATATAATAGAATACTTTCTCTAAAATTGGCAAGTACAAATGGGATGGATGTTGTGAATGTAATGGATACCTGATAATTGCTCTTATTGTGTGTAGTTTTACTCTGTTAGAGTTCAAAACTTTCATTTTTATTTAGACAAAAAGAGGGAACATGGTATGAACTCACTCATAGGAGGATACTAGATGTAAAACAAAAATGACTAGACTGCTACTCACAACTCCAGGAGGCTACCTAGAAAACAGGACCCAAAAAAAAAGACACAGGGATCGCCCAATGACAGAGAAATGGATGAGATCTACATGAACAACCTGGACGTGAGTGGGGGTAATGAAGGTCAAGTTTCAAGGGAAAGAGAGCTTAGGGGAGCTGGAGATCCCAGCTGGACCAAGAACAGAGAGGGAGAACAAGGAATAAGAGACCATGATAAATGAAGACCACATGGGAATAGGAAGAAGCAAAGTACTAGAGAGGTCCACAGAAATCCACAAAGATACCTCCACAATAGACTGCTGGCAATGGTTGAGAGACAGCCCGAACTAACCTACTCTGGTGATAGGATGGCCAAACACCCTAATAGTCATGCTAGAAATCTCATCTGATAACTGAGGGAAGCAGATGCAAATATCCATGGCCAGGCCCCAGGTGGAGCTCCAGGAGTCCAGTTGGCGAAAAAAAGGAGGGATTGTATGAGTGAGAATTGTTGAGACCAAAAATGAAAAAAAAGCATGAGGACAAATAGCCAAACGAATGGAAACACATGAACTATGAACCAGAAGCTGAGGAGCCCCCAACTGGATCAGGCCCTCTGGAGAAGTGAGACAGTTGATTAGCTTTGGGAGGCACCCCAATTGTTTGGGAGGCACCCAGGCAGTGGGACCAGAGCCTGTCCTTAGTGCATGAGCTGACTGTTTGGAACCTGGGGCCTATGCAGGGACACTTTGCTCAGGCTGGGAGGATGAGACTGGACCTGCCTGGACTGAATCCACCAAGTTGAACTCAATCCCCAGGGGGTCTTTGCCCTGGAAGAGATGGGAATATTGGGTGTAACGAAGCAAGATTGGAACTATCAACACTCTCTCATAGATTGTGAAGGACTTCATTTTCTCATGCAACCCTGAGGATGTATAAGTGGTAAAAGGTTTCTGGGTAAAATAAAAGACATTTTGTCCAGTAACAAAGCTAGTTGTGGAGTTACGCATGATCCAGTAAATAACCCTTCACATATTTTTAAGTAAGAAATTGTAACTAAATTCATTGTGTGACTTAGGGGAAAAAAACATTATAATGAGGAAGAGGAGAGTATCAATGACAATGTATAAGTAAATACAAGACAGGGTAATGAGAGTAAATATAGTGAAATGATAAGATATACATTTAAGTAATTGTCAAAATTAAAATAATAATGAAATTCAACTGTACTTCATATACATTATTGAGCACTCTAGATTTTTTCCACATGAATATTAGTATTGTCTAATTAACAACTGAATCAATGAAGAATGCAAATGTAATTTTCTATTTAAGCTAATAGTTATTAAATATAAATTTGTACTCTTTTTCTCCTGATCATTTATATAACTTACTAAATATTGTATAAGTTTTAAAGGAGATAACAATTCATAGATTTATAGGCAATAATCACAGTCTTGTAGGCTATTCTTTACTTAGATTCACTTTTTATTATATATGCTCATACATAACCATTCACATTTATAGTGTATGTAGGTATATGTGGGTATATAGAAACTAGTGCAGTGTCTTCAGAAGTCAGAATAGGTTGCTTGGATCTGGGGTTAGTGGCAGTTGGGAGATGCCTAATCCAAGATCTTAAGTCCTCTAGAAGAACAACAAACATTCTTATCCATTGAGCCATGTCTCTAGACCTGAATACTAGTTTTTAAATTCTCTAGTTACTATGGAGTTTCTCACAATCTGATTGTTTCTTAGAAGCATGTACATTAGCAAAAATATTTCTAATACTCTGCTGAGAACATTATACATTTAACACATGTTTTGCAGATGCATTGTTCTTGCATGCTAATCAGGTGACTCCCAAGGATAACATCTTTGCCTATTTAATGGTGAGATGATTTTACTGCTATCAGGACACAGATTCAAATCACATTAAATAATAGGAAACTGCAACCCGCTCTCAAGTAGAGATTAATTATCACAATGGCTGAATTGAAATACCAAATACATATGAAAAACAAAAACTATGAGTTCATATTAGAGTTTATAAAATATTATCCCTTAAGGTAAAATGTTTCAAGTGACAGTAAGCAACAAAACTGTAAGAATGGGAGCAATAGTCATAAATTATGAATTATTGCTAAAAAAGTGTTACTTATCATTGTTTTAAAAAATTATTCTCTCCAAGAATGTGAGGTGAAAAAGATAAAATTACTCTAAAGAATTAACTACAAACATTCATGACTTATTTAATAACATTGTACCTAATTTAATGTTAATAAATGTAAAAGACAAGTATTATAATTCCATGTAAACAGATTAGTGTAAAATTTAAAATACTTAGAAACTTTCAACATTTCTGTGAGTATATAACACAAGAGAAATTCAGCATCAGTATCTATCTTCTTTTTTTATATGACTATATGGGAATTATAATTTATGCCAAGAACATAGAAATGTTACATGTTTAGAGGCTATCTCCATTTAAACATTCTCAGATTGAAAAATTTGGACTGATAACTCTCAGCCTACATATCTCCATCCTTCTTAATGTTAAATAAGTACTACTTCCATTGTGACAGATTCACCTTTTCCATCCAGTTGAATCATGCTGGCTTCTGAACAGAATATAGGCAAAGTTTTAGAAGGGTTCTGTATGTGTGAGGTCATGATTCCAATTGCTGTTTCTAGCCAGAAGATGGAATTTTATAGAATTTCTCCCTGTCTTCTGGCTCTAACATCCTTCCCATTTCCTCTTCTGCAATGTGCATTGAGCCTTGTAGGGGTGGGGAGAATTGAAATGTCTTATTTTGCGAGGACTCTGAACTATCAATTATTCTAAGCACCTGTGCAGTTATGAATCTCTCAACTATCTACCTTTCTTTGGAAAAAGAGGTTGTTTTCATTACAGCCAAGAGTAAATTAGCATTTGTCCATGAAAATGAATATAAATATGTAAAAGATATTTTGATACTGTATCGATTTAGCTAAATTACAGAAGTAAGCTCCAATTTAGGGTCTGTGAGTCCAACCACGAGCTGTCAGGGGAAAAAAAAAGCCCAGCTCAGTTACAGCTTGATTTCTGTATTTCATGCAATAAAACCTATGGTGTCTCCTGAAATAGAGTCCTATCAATAGATATGGCAGATGACTGAGAGAATTAGCAAGAGGCCTTATTGCTTTGGGAGCCTCTGGTGCCTCTTCAACCAATTAATAAGAAATATACCACACATAGCACGGGGGTTTTATTAATGACCTACTAGAAGCAGCTTTTGCAAGCCATGCAGGTTTAAAACTTATACCTTTTAATATGTAAATTAGATTTTTTAAAATACAGTTGTAAGATGGTAGTTTTCTATATGGCCTTTAAATGTCCATATCAATGAGCCTATCAATTGGGAAGCATGACTCCATCAAGCTCTCCAGGGACCCAGTTCTACAATGGTTTCAGATAGGGAGAGAAACTTTGCCTTTATTGGAGAATTGACTGACATTACAAGGTTCTAGTGGATAGTTTTGCTCCAGTGGATATTTGAGACCCAACAGTCACACATAAGTCCCTAGTTAAAGTGAATGAGTTACAAAGCCAAACCAAAGTCATGGATATGGAAAAGTGTATAGTTTGGGAAGTGGAATAGGGATGAGATGGAGATAAGACAGGATGTGGAAGTATAAACAAAATGCACTGTATGTATGTATGTATGAAATTATCAAAGAACTTAATATTTCAAACTTTTACAGAGTTATCTTTATAACACGTGTCTTAAAAACCATGATACCTTCTGTTTTCATTCTGTAACAATGCTCTGAGAATAACTTCAGTGAATCTGGCATGCATAAAATAGGGGACAACTGTTAAAGACACTGAAGGCTTCTCAAACAACAAACTGTAAGACCAGCTTGTACCAAGTAGGAAAGCATCTGAGACCCTCTAATCTATACTTAATAGTCAGGTGCCTGGACCTATAGCTAATCCCAAGAGAGGCCAAAGAGATATCTGGTTATATTTCAAACAATAGATTTGTCAGAAACTGTCAATGGTGCTGTGTCAAAGTACTGGAGATTGTTAAATAATAAATTGTTTATGTAAGAAGTGTTCCAATTCATAATGAACATTTAAAACACTATAATGTATAACAGTGAATCATCAAAAAGTTCCCAAGTATTATGAAGAATAAACAGACTGGTAATGCAGTGGATGTATTTCATTTCTACATCCAATGAAAGAGAATAGTGACATCATCAGCAAACAAAGTTTCATTTCTAGGTACACATCTAAACTGAATTTTGATGATACAGTACACCTTTTTGGGTCCATGTGAATGAATCTTGCCAATGGAATAGAGGCACAAAAGGTGAAATGTTTGCGTAACATGGTAAGTTCATCTTTTCCTCGGTGTTCTTTCTTTCCTAACATACTCTTTGGCTTCTCCCTAGGGGGCTCTTGAGAGATTTTTCCATTTGTGGAAAACAACAATTTCAAAGTTTAGAGTAGTCAAGGGTCCCTGAGATAGTGTAATGATCAGGCCATCAAGACCATCATTAACCATATTTGACAATGATGTAAGTATGCAACACTCTGTTGTCCATTGTGATTCTGGGTTCATTTCTCACTGGCATTTCGCACTGCATAACTCTTCTTTGAGAACCAGCTCAGTCTGTTTGTATAATTGGTAAGAGACTATTTCCACATCTTCATGATTGATATTGACCCATATTTGACCAGTACAGGCCCATCACTATCAAAGCTGGACACAATGAGAGGTTCAAAAATGATACTCAGGCTAAGTGGGGCCAATAACATAGTCTCTCAAGTATTTTCACATGGTTTTCAGCACAGTCTTATCCCCAGATTTGAGATTTGAAGCTGAATGGGTGCTATAAATTGATGTGGCTGGCATCTATCTTTCCAGGCTTAATGAAATAATTCATTCACTGCATGAAAGAATGAGGGCAGCACACAAATAAAAGCAGAGTCGAGAGACAGGGAAAGAAAAAAATACCTCCTGGAATATGCTTTGAGGTTACAGTTTTAGTCATGCCTGATGTCAGTTGTTTCTCTGGAATTTAAGTTAGCAACTTATTCATTGTATGTATTGGCTTTACTTTTTAGACATAAATGAAATTGAATTATATTTACTCTAGTTGAAAACAGATTTCTAACAGTGCTTATTATTTCTATTTAGCATTCTGTTAAAGGCTAATAAAATGACATTAAAATGTTTAAATTTTACAAAGAAGAGGCAAAATTGTTATTAAGAGCATACAATGGTTGACCTAAAAACTTGATTGAATTAAACAACAAATTAATCAGCTTAATGAAGATTGACCAAGACAGCACTACAATGTCAAGTGTATATTCAATGATTTAACTAAATTAAATCCATACAAAAAGAAGGGGACATGATTATATTTCTATTATTTTTCACCTCAATAAACTAAGACTAACAATGGTGATTTCATTAACTTACCAGCATTTGCTTTTGGGTTCATCTTGTGAATTATTTAGGAAAGAGCAAATGAATTTTAATCCCTGACAAGAAGAAATTAGAGCAATTTGTCCATTTTAACAAAAAAGGGGGCTTTGAAGAATTATCCACTATTAAAATAAATGTGAAAATAGTCTTGCAACTTCCTCAAGCCCCTTACATAGATAGAGAAATGTATAAAATGGGGTTCTAAAGCCATCACTCCACTGGCCTGAAGACAAAGCATTTAATAGTTCTGTTTTCATTTGCTGTCCTTCGCTTATTTTTTTTCCTTATCCCTCTTCTTTGTTTTAACTAGTTTGCAATAGTCATTTACAAATTGACAGGGTTCATGCCACTGAATTCATAGGTGAATTTTACCACATGTAATATTTTAAAATATACATAAGTATAGGGACTGGAGTGAGGAAAAGGAAGGGATAAACTGATATAATTGCATTATTATATTTTAATTTTAAAATAAAAATAACATAATATATCAAATGCTAAGTAAAACTTTCTTTTAGCTAAATTTAGCATAAGCATAAATAGATGCCCTAGGGTGATTTGAACAACATCTCTCCTTTATTTCTAGGAGAGGTTCTTTTAATATTGAAGGTTACAGAGAAACATAGGATTGACATTTTTACTGTTTGTCAGAAATATACAAAAGTTAAATAAATAAATCCCACTGAAATTAATACATGAATGGAAACTGAATATGCTTTACACATTGTATATCCAAAGTGTTTTATTCCACTTTGAATATATGCAAAGTTTTAAAGGGCATAAATGAGACATATCATATTTGAAAGCTATAAGTACATGCTCCCTTATCTAAAAGTACGTAGCATCTTTCCATAATGATAACTTAAAGCTAGAGATACAAAAAGATAGATCTCTATCTAAAGGACTTCCTCAATGCCAACACTGAGAGAATAGAAGGGAAGTTTGAGGTTATAATTCACTTTTAGCACACAAAAACCCATGACAGTTGCCTGGCTTTGTCTGTGTTCAGAAAATAAAAAGGACTTGCTATCTCAGATTTGTCTAAATTTAGTCCTCATTACACTTAAAATTTGCTATTGGGCACTTGAACAAGTATGAGGAGCCATCATCCAGCAAACAAACAAGCAGTATGGCCAAGCTTGAGCACACATAGGGTGTTATAGACCATGTGAGTACTTCTTGGTAGAAAGTCTCTAGACCTTTGATCTTATAGAGGAGGCAATCACAATTAAGAGGTCTAACTAGAGGTGTAGATGAATACAGATGCATTAACTTCCAAAGCCAGATGTAACATGAGTCAAGAATCCAGATTAATTTGAGATACTCTTAAGAGTCATTCTAGCAGTGCAATGTGACATGCTACATAACTGGGGTGGAGCTTTTCACTGGTCTATAAAGGGTCATTATACCTTTTTATCTATACATATTTCAATCTTATTTTTATTACTTTTAAAACTCATCACACAATATATATAGGCTAATCATGACATTTTTACATGTGTATTTGGCATGCATTATACATGTTCTAATACCTACTCCTCCTTCAATTCTCTCCACTGTTCCAACTGGCTCCCTCTAGCTGATTCTTACACTTTTAGAATAGGAAATTGTGATGACTGGTCTAGACAGTCAACTTGGTAAAAGGAGAAAGGTATCAGAATGTATCTGTGTGGCTGTTTCCACACAGGACTAAGTGATGGTAAAAGACTCACCATCAAAGTGAGCAGTGCCTCTCAATGAATGGCCCAGATACCCAGTTCTCTCAGGGAAAAACAGTATGCACCTGCCTGTCTGTGCTACTTACCAAAAAAATGCATCTGTCACTATTACTGCCAACCTATGCTGACACTGGATTCCAGTTTCTTTGGCTTTTCAACTAGCCTCAATATTAACAACTCTCCAGGGAGTTCCAAGTTTTCAACTCCTGACTAAGGCTGCTGAGCCTTCCATCTTTGTGGACTGAGCAGATGTTCAGTATGCTGTCTCTCTATCATGCAGATGGCTATTGTTGGACCATCCAGCCCCTATTGCATAAGGCCAAATAGTAAATCTCTCTTTTATAACAAAGTATACATTTTATCACTTATGTTTCTCTAGAGAACCCTGCCTAATACAGCAATATGGTTTAAGTCTCACATATTCAATGGACTCAGAGACCAGACTTCTATTCATTACATTATAGAAGGCCAAATTTGCTAAAAGGCATCCTTTTGAACTTTAGCAAAAACATTAAACAGCAAGCTAGCAAACATATGAGCATCTGGTTGTTAAAAGTTACCTGCAAGCAATACAATTTCTGTTTTATAATGTTGTGGCTGAGAAGCATGCATGTAAGTAAATCTTGCTGTGATTTACTTCAAGATATTATTAAGTCTCATTAAATCCACCTATATCTCTTAATATTTTGAGAAATCATCAAGTGAGCAAACTAACAAATCTTGTAGAGATCAGTTAGCTCCAAATTAATTTTCTCTGTCTGTCCTGGAAAGCATAATGTGCTTACTCAGATCCTTGTGCATTCTGAATAAGGGTTGCTTTTCAGGACTACAGTACTCCATCTCCTCAATCAGTTGAAGACTTTCTCCAGTGGAAACCATTCCTATGCAGAAATCATATAACTGTGTGTTGAAAGTGACCCAATTTCTTCATTATTTTAAGTAACTCAAAACTGCAAATAAAAGTAGACTATACAAGTTATCCTTCTTTGCTCAAAATTCTATTGTTGAGAAACAAACAGGCTTTAGGATACACATTTATAAACCGTATAAAATAAAGGTGAAGAATAAATAAAAGAAAAACATACAGCATTTACCCCTGATCATCAAGTGCATGCACACAAATGCGGGCTATTTTACAACTTGGCCATTTAGCAAAATAGCTAGATTTAAAGGCACTAATAATAGGGTGCGTGCATGCTTTGGTATTAAGACATGGAAAAATCCAGATAGAAGTGAGGTGAAACTCCTTACTACTAGTTGACTTTTCTAGTCACAGATATAGAGCAGGGTGGGTAGGGTAGAAGAATAGTAATAATCGTAGAGTAGTAGAAAGAATAATACCATTAAGATTGTACAGCACACACAAAGTAAGTGTTAATTTCTATCTGTCTTCAATAAAAAAATGCAACCCAATAAAAAGGACACACATATTCAACAGATCAACAGAAGCACTGCGAATCATATAAACTAAGATAATACACCTAAATGATATGAAATGTATCATACTTTCTATTCTTACAATCAGGTCAATGGCATGACTGATTTACACTCATGGGAGAAAAGATAAGCATTGAAAAGAGCTCCTATTGAACGTTGATCATAAGACCAAGAAGATATAGACAGGTGGATAATAATTGTTCCTGTATTTCAGTATTCTTCTTTATTTAATGATTAGTGTCATAATCTGTTTAGATATCTGCTGTGTGACACACTTTTTCCTTAGGAGTTGCAATGTATGTGTCTACTCATTACAAATAGTGATGTAGTTGCAATATACATGTCTATTCACTACAGATAGCCCACAACAGACTGAAGAAGTACAGATACCACCAAAGACCAACTTAGTGAACCAATGAGTTTTATTGGGGTTGCTTACAGGAACGTGGGTGAGCAATTACTTACTGGAGCATAAATGACTCCAATAGAGTTGTATCATTAAAGCCCATCCTAAAATTAGTGACAGCTCACAAAACTTGAAACTAGAGCTCACTGTACAACTTGCAGGCAGGTCAACAAGTTGGAGATTGTCCTTTCCTTGTCTTCTTTGTAGCTTGTCTTGTCTCAGAGTGACTTGGCAGCGTTCTTTACTGTTTCTCTACTTCATGGGAGGGAAGCACCAGGTGTGGAGATGGTCAATTTGGGGGACTTCCTGAAGCAGTTTTGAGTTGTTTACGGCCTGTCTTAAGGAGCATTCCTGCAGGTGGGAGGGTTTCAGTCTCCAGGAACCTGCTGTGTGGTAGTATCGCTTTCCTTAGCACACCTCCACCACAGGAAAGAGAGTTTTAGCAACACTGTGGTACAGTGTCATCCACGGACTCTGAGGAGCATTAATTCATTACTGATTGGAGTTAATACAGTATCATTCAACTCCTAAAGGACAGAGTAATTCTTGTAAGCCACTTCTTTCTGGCAGTGTCTGCACTGTGATGGCCCCTCACACTTTTCGAAGACAGAATTGTGTTTAGACTAAACCCTAGTGCACATGCCTGTGCTGAATTAGTATCCTGTCCTTCCCATATATACATGTCATCTGTATCACAACATTCTTCAGAGACTGAGGTGAGAAACATCTTATATACTAAGGGAACAGAATTGCTGCTTGCTGTGCTCTGTTTTAAAACAACTGAACTACAGAATTCTTAGCCAAGCCCAGGGTTTTTTCTTCAGTTATTTTATATGGCAAAAAGCCCACTCAGCAAGTACAGTATCCTATCATCCCAGGGTTTGTAGTCAGCACTGTGTATTGTCACAAATCCTATGACCACAGATACTACTGCGTCATTCTTCTTTCTGTGGCTAAATTACCACAGAAATAAGCAAATTCTTTAGCCTGAATCACTATTGGACTCTATTATCCTTGCTCATTCACTGCTACTGCTTCTTATTCACTCTACACTGAGTTCATCTACTGGAAGGCACTTCCTTTGGGCCAGTATCACTAATATTCTTCTACTAAAATAGCCTGAATCCTAGGTAGACTACACTCCTCAGAACTCAAGCTTGTGAGTATTACTCTGTCACTGTACAGTAACACTGCTATGTTTTCACCCCCAAATCCAAGACAAAGGTACATGCCATGCTTCTATATAAAAGTCATTAGAGAGTATTGCAGAGCTACAGGCCTCAATCTGTGGGAAATCTGTGTACATCTGTGTCTTAGAAAACCCAATCACACTCTGTGACCAAGGTGTCACAGATGGTATATGATCCCACATGCCTAAGGCTCTGGCCTTGCAGTTGTTCTGACTGGAAACTGGTACAACCAGTGTCTGGCTGTGAGTCACAAAAGACTCTGCCAACAGAGATTCTTCTAGGTTGATTTCATGTGCTGAAAAAAGAAATAGGAAAATCTCCACAGGTCTCAACCATAATGATTGCAACAGACCTAATGCCATGAATCTAACTCTAAACCCCTTTAATAGAAATTTCTAGGCCATAGTGATCATCAACATTGAGCTCAGATGACGAAGATGCACAGAAGCAAAATGCTGCATGTCTGGAGCACAAGCCACTAGCCCATACTCATCTAGCTTCTTGAACCTACGAAGTACAATCTGTAAAGAGGTGACCGAGTTGTCTTCCAAATACACAGGCAGCAAAGCAAGTAATTCCACAGACACATGGAAAATAAAGAAAACATGATGCCACCAGGGATAAACAGCTCTTCACTGATTCACCACCATGTCATATAAACCTAAAAATCTCCAGAAAAGGCATGAAAGAAAACTAATTTGTAAACTTTCGTTACCTACAAAAGAACAGGTGTAAATGATTCAATGAGATTAAAGAAAATACAAGTACCTAATAAACACTGGATAAATACTGTATAAATTCAGTAGTGGAATACATTTTTAAAACAGAGGCTTTGTAGTTAAGAATACAAGAAATGAACATTGTAATACACATAACAGTTCCAATCAGACAGAGAAGTAATTTGTACATAGACTTTAACACATAAAACCCCATAACCCTGCCCAGTCATTTAGTGAAAAGGGAAAAAAGTTATAACAGTCAAAGAAAGCCTATAGTACTTATTTGGTCTCAAGGTATAGTTCATCAAATTGGTTCATGTATTAGGGAAACTCTCCAAACAGGAAAAGCTGAGAAAGAATATATAAAAAAAAAAAAAAAAAAAAATTAAAGTATTAGCTTAAGTACTCCAAAACCAGATTGTAAGGTGTAAAAACAGACTATAAAGCTAATATTATCATCAATATTCAATGATATTCAGTAAAACATATTACAATTAAATTCTTAAATGTAAGAAGGAACTGTGAGGCTAGCCAGTGAATCATTCCATTCAAGACACTGTAAGAAAGAAAATCAATAGCTTTTACAGAAGAAACTGTGTGGGCCAGAAGACAAGGCTAGATACCCCAACAGTTAGGGAAAATACCTAGAAAAATACATCTAGAATATTGTACCACAAAAATAAAGTAAAATACTTTCCTAGTCAAAGCCTGAAGGAGTTCACTGCAGTTAGATAAGCTTTAAAAAAAAAAGTGTTAAAGAGTTACTCAACTATAAGTGAAGAATGCTAATTACTAAAAAATGAAAGTTTAAAAATCATTTGTAAATTTATGCCGGGCGGTGGTGGCGCACGCCTTTAATCCCAGCACTCGGGAGGCAGAGCCAGGCAGATCTCTGAGAGTTCGAGGCCAGCCTGGGCTACCAAGTGAGTTCCAGGAAAGGTGCAAAGCTACACAGAGAAACCCTGTCTCGAAAAACCAAAAGAAAAAAAGGTAAAAAATCACTTGTAAATTTAAATACATAATACAATTAAAAACTATACTGTTGGTGTGATAAAATACCATGACAAAAAGAAACATGGGGAGGAAATGGATTACAGTATCTTTATGAAGATTATATGATAGAATTCATCAGTGACCCTAAAAATTCTACTGGAAACACCTACAGCTGATGAACACTTGGAGCAAAGTAGCAGGATATAAAATTAACACACAGTAATCATTAGCGCTCCTGTATACAAATTACAAATGAATTAAGAAAGAATTCATGGAAACAACACCCTTCACAATAGCCTCAAATAATATAAATATCTATTTTATTCACTCTAACCAAGCAAGTGAATGATTTGCATCATAAAATATTTAAGACATTGAAGAAAGTAATTGAAGAAGCTTTCAGAAGATGGAAAGATCTCCCATGATCAAGGATCACTAGGATTAATACAGTAAAAATGGCCAGGCAACTAAATTCAATTTAAAGACTCAGTGAATTCCCTTTTCAAAATTACAATACAATTATTCACAGATCTTGAAAAGACAATTTTAAGTTTCATTTGGAAACAAAAGAAAAAAAAAATAGCCAAAACAAAACAAAACAAAAAACAAACAACAACAACAAAAAAAAAGGATAACTAAAAGATTTGTGAATAATAAATGAACTACAGGAGGTTACATCCTGCATCCTGATCTCAAATTGCACTGCAGAGCTACCTTAATAAAAAGGACCATAGTAGTATCCCCCAAAGATAAATGTTGATCAACAGAATATAATTGAAAACCCATAAATAAGCCCACTGACCTATGGCATACAAATTTTGATAAAGAAGTCACTAATAAATGCTGGAAAAAAAGACACATCTACAACAAATGGTTCCTGTCTAACTGGATTTCTGCATATAGAAGAATTCAAATATATATACACATATATCTCACCCTTCAGAGATGTCAACTCAGAATAGAGTCAAAGACCTTCATATAAAACCAGATACATTGAACCTGATAGAAAAGAAAGTGCAGAATTGTCTTAAACTTGTTGGTACAGGAAACAACTTTCTGAACAGAACACCTTTAACACAGGGACTAAGAACAATAATTGATAAATGGGACCTCATGAAATGAAAAGCTTCTGCACTTCAAACAATACAATCATTACACAAAGTGAGAACCTACAGAATGGAAAATATTTTTTATAAATTACATATCAGGCAGAGGGCTAATACCCAAAATATATAAAGAACACCAAAAAAAAAAAATGGACATCATAGAAACACATAACCCAATTAAAAATGGAGAACAGATCTAAGCAGAATTCTCAAAAGGGAAACACAGAGTATATAGCAATAAATTCAAGAATTCAACTGAACCCATTTTCTAATGGGTTTCAGTGGGACAATTAGGCAAAAGAAGCCATGCATTCACTGGTATGAAAAATGCTAACATATAAAATTAACATATACATAGGAGAAAGTGTTCTCATCAAAGTAATGGAGAGTGTAGGTCAAAGGTTAATAATTTATAGACATACCTGATAATTAAGTCTAGATATACAATGTACAATATAAGGAATATAATTATGGCACTGTACCACTGTAGAAATTTATCAAGACAATGGACTGTTGGCTTTTATCAGCTACTCAAAAGGAGTCTAAATTGGTGAGATGTGGATGTATTAACTTGCTGCTTTTCAATAGTAAATTTACTACATGTATTGGCTACCCACTACACATGTATTCTAAAATATATTATTATTCATATTAAATGTATGCATTGAGAAGTAAATAATATAAGGACTTAGAAAAAATACAGTCCAATGTATTTTCTGTATCTGTAATAATACTTTCATGAATGTATATACCAATCTTGATATGTGTGTGTGTGTGTGTGAATATATATAGTTTGTATATAAACTATCTTAAATTATCCAAAATACTGCTGAAAATTCAAAATTAATAATAAATTGAGGTTTATATTTATAATACATAGAATCAAATATTTAACAAAAATAGCACAAAGGAGGAAATATAGCAAAGTAAATAGAATAATTGAATAGGAATGGTTAGGGATGGGAAGGCAAGGAAGTAGAAGAAATACTAAAGAAACTTCAAAAACAACACTAAAAAAAAACTTGAAAAATTCATATGAAAACCTAATACCATAGAATCTTCCTGAAACATATATATACAAACATATAAAAATATTTAAATAGAATTATCCTAGGAAAGGATAACATTGTTCCTACTAGACACCATATGCCAATGAATAATAAGCTGTGTATCAACTGGCTTTTCTCCTTTAAAGCTGTTGATCATAAATTTGCCATAGATCCCTAATTATTACACACTATTTTCAGTGATGTTCATTACTATTTAGAATTTGGCAATAAGACTGAATTGCAGAAGACATGGCATCCATGTGCCAGAGACTATGGAAAAGTCAAGCTTGAGTTAGTGAGAGATTGAATTGTTGCTGGAGGGCTTCTCTCCAGGTTCCACCAAGCCCCGCAGTTCCACAATCCACGTATAAAATAGTCACTCAGATGCTTATATTACTTATAAACTATATAGCCATGGCAGGCTTCTTGCTAACTGTTCTTATATCTTCAATTAACCCATTTCTATAAATCTATACCTTGCCATGTGGCTGGTGGCTTACCGGCGTCTTTACATGTTGCTTGTCCTGGTGGTGGCTGCAGTGTCTTTCCCCCTTCTTCCTGTTTCCCCAATTCTCCTCTCTCCTTGTCCCACCTATACTTCCTGTCTGGTCACTGGCCATCAGTGTTTTATTTATATAGAGTGATATTCACAACATTGAATGATTTCTTTGGCCTGAGAATTACATCATACATAAGAGAATCTATTAAGTCTTATTTTTTTTATACCTTCTCCACCTTTCTTCTAGAAGTGTAATGAATATAGAATTTCTGCATATTTCTTCCCATGATACTGATACAGTCTATTTTCCTCCCATGGTACCAATATAGTCTATTTTTTACAAATATTTTTTATGCTTTACTGTGAATAATATCTCTAACTTTGTTGTCAAGTTAGTTCATCTATATCCACTTTCTTATAAAATATTAATAGAGTGGCATGCTTTTTTCAGCTACATTTTTTTCAAGTCTAAACTCTCTATTTAATCCTTTATTATACTTGTTCAATACCTCATAAATGTTTTAATGTCATATTCTGAGATCTTCCTTCATCTTTGCCATTTATACTTCTTTTCACATGCATTAAAATTTATCTGATTCAGTATTCATATTCCTTTGCTCTACTATTTCTCTGCTAATTCTAATGTAATATTTAACATTGTGAATTTCATCTTTTGTGTTATTGTTTGCTATTTTTTTTTAAACTCCTATATATGTTTTTGGACTTTACTGTTAAAAAAGTACATTTTTATCTGTATTTTTCCTCTAATGTTTGCCAGAGTAAATTAGAAGGAATCCCAATTTTAGGAGTAATTTACCAATAGCATAATTGTATTCTTAAACTCTAGACATAATTCTTAAACTCTGTAATTCATGAAGATGAAGTTGTTCTGTTGTGACTGATAGACATACAGATAATGAGGGCTCTGATAGCTTGGTCTAATTTGTGTCTTAGTAAAGCTTTCTATACTGTGAAGAGACACCACAACCATGAAAACTCTTACAAAGGAAATATTTAATTGGGGCTAGCTTACAGTTTCAAAGGTTTAGTCTATTATCATCATGGTGGGACATGGTAGGGTGCAGGCAGACACAGTGCTGGAAAGGGAGCTGAGAGTTACATATCTTGACCTGCAGGTAGCAGAAGGTGTCTGTGTCACTGGGCATAGCTTGAGTACATAAAACCTCCAAGCCCTCCCCCACAGTGACACACCTCCTCCAACAAAGTCATGCATGCCTCTTAGTAGTGCCATTCCCTGAGTCAAGTGTTCAAATCGATGAGTCTATGTGGGCCATACCTATTCAAATCACCAAAGTTCATATGCTCCTTTTCATGTTTCTCTCCTCAGAGTCTAGTTTACAGTCACTGAAATTTTTATACTGCCATTCCCTTGGCAGGCCCATTTTGTAGATATCTGATTTTTCTATCATCAGTCATATACAATTTTATTTTACAGTAATAGTTGCTACAAGATATTATTCACTTTAGGTGCCTTAAAGTATAATAGCTTCCTATTTCTCTTTGATTCTTGTATGGTACTTTAACATGCTCACTTCATGAAAAAAAAATAACAACATTCATCCTCTTTGTTCTGTCCTCTCAGCATTTAATATTGTTTTTCTTTATAATGACTTAAAATGTGTTTTTAATGGATTGGATCATGTTTTCTCCTACTTTCCTCCCTCCAACCCCTTCCATGACCTTCCACTCTCAGGTTGATAGCCTCTTTTTCTCTGATTATGACTGATACATGTGTATGTGTGTGCATGTAAATATGCACAAAGTGTGTAAATGTAGCCTGATGAGTCTGTCTTAGTTGTTGCATATTTGTATATGACTTCAAAGCTGACCACTCTGCACTGAACAACTAAAAAGGGGCCTAATGGGAGAGCTAGTTTTCCTTTTCCTAGCAGTCATTGATCACCTATTGTTCTCCGTCTGGAATGGGACCCTGTGAAATTTCCCCCATACACATTATCATTGACATTGACGTTGCCATTATTCTGCTCTTGCTTATGGCGACATTTCTAGAAGAGACTGTTTTACAGCAAACTTGTTGGCATTCTGGTTCCTACAATCATTCTGCCCCCTTTCCACAGTGTTCCCTGAGTCCTAGATGCAGAAGCTGTGATGTCAGTGTATTTATTGGAGCTGGGCTCAACTTGCTCTGAGGATCCCTTTGTTGTGCCCAGATCGTGACCCCCAGAGAAACCACCAAAGATGAGTATGCCGGAATGCAAAAGCAAGGTTTAATTCTGGATATCCAAAAGCAATACAAGCCTAAACAGGGACTTCGTCCAATACATCCAACGCAGTAGAAGCTGGAGGAAGTGCCCACCTATCTGCAAGCTCAGCTTTTAAAGGGAAAAGTCACAAGGTTACATCATTTAGGGGTGCTAGTACAGGTACAATTCTGATTGGCTCGCTTCTAGGGACTTCTAGAAATTACTTCTAAGGGAGTGGTTGCCTGCCACCATTTCTCATTGACTGCCCTCAGGTAGGGGCATTTCTATGGTCAGTTACCCCGGAAACCAGGGAGAGGACATTCCATAGTCTGGCAGTCATTACCTTGTGACTCTGTACTTTTACACTTCCTGGTTTCTGGAATGTGAAATGACTGGTTTCAGTAATTAATGGCCTATTCCTAAAAGGAGAAATCTTAGGTCTTAGCTTTTGGGTGAAAGCATTTTGGTCTTATTTCTAAGATGGCTCATTTTGGTCTCACACCTTCACTGTTTGCAGTTTGCTTTTTAATTCATACAGTATTTTGGGGTTTTTTTTGTAATTGCAATGATTTTCAGAATTTAGTCATTATCTATCATCACATAATTTCTCTAAGTTTATTTTTTAATTAATCATTTTATATCTCTTAGTTTATTTTTCATTGAGAATTTCATTCAATGATTTTGATTGCATTCATCCTCCCTCCCCTGCTCATTTCACGTCTATGTCCTATTTCCTACTCACACGACTTTCTTTATTTTCTCCTTTTAACTCATCAGATCCAGGGAGTGTACTGCCACATACTTTTGGGTGTGGTTACTTCCACTGAAATGTGGTTCATTTACCAGGAGACACTCTTTTAAAGAAAAGGAAATCTTCGCTCAGGAAGTATCCTTTGTCATGTAGGGTTGGGACATTGCATCAAAGTGCCCCTCCATACTGAGATTTGGACTGGCTTGAGCATGCACAAATCTGGTGCATGCTGTGACACCCACTCTGAGTTGATACATGCAGTTGACCTTTTGTGCCCAGAAGATAATGCTTACTTATAGCCAGGTACTATCTATGGCTCTTATACTTTTTCCTCCTCCTTTCCTAAAAATGATAACTTAGATATCACATTTATATCTGAGACTTCTAGAGTATTTTAATCCCTGCAACTTGATGAGTTGTCGATCTTTGAGTTAATCATCATCTACTGCAAACAGAACTTCTCTTATGAGAGTTGAAAGAAACAGATAGTAGAGTAATAAGTTAAAAGGAGTTAGTTCAATACTATAGATATTAAGCACAAACATAGTAGTAAATTCTCCCTTATGAGCTCTGATCTGTTGATCCCCAAGTATTTGGTTTGATAATAGTACGAAGCATAAGATTCATCATGTAGAATTGAACATAAATCTAATAAAATTTGCTTGAATAACCCCATGATGTCAGTACCACTATTGTACTAATAAGCATGCTTTGTCTGGTGTGCTCTCAGTGTTTACAGCTGGGCAATATGTACACATAACTTCTAGCACCATAGTACTTTTAAGGTATATTTGCAGTTATACACTGTAAAATGATACAAAACATATATGACACAAGTTATATTCAAATAAAATTAGGACTATATTCATATGAGGGAAACTGGGACTAAGCAAAATGAATTCAAGCAGAAATGAAATGAATTAATACATAATAACATAGAATAAATTTTGTAATATGCACCAAATATTAAGTTTAGGCTAAGACAATAAAAGAAAACACATCTGAAATTTGTATTAGAAATATTTGAATATCAATATAATATTAGAAGCTTCAAACATTGCCTTTTCAGTAGCAAAATATTTTTCCAACATCCACTAAAAAGATAAAAATAGAAAGAATGTAAGAGATGACTGGTGAGATGACCCAGTGGTTAAGAGCACTGGTTTCTCTTCCAGAGGTCCTGAGTTCAATTTCCAGCAACCACATGGTGGTTCATAACCATCTATAATGGAGTCTGAAACCTTCTTCTGTCATGCAGATATACATGTAGACAGAGCACTGGAAGGAAAGAAAGAAAGAAAGAAAGAAAGAAAGAAAGAAAGAAAGAAAGAAAGAAAGAAAGAAAGAAGGAAGGAAGGAAGGAAGGAAGGAAGGAAGGAAGGAAGGAAGGAAGGAAGAAAGAAAGAAGAGAGAAAGAGAAAGAGAGAGAAAGAGAGAGAGAAAGAAAAGAACAAAAGAAAGAAAGGAAATAAGGAAGAAAAAAGATATAAGAGATGGCTGATGGGAAGGAGCATTATAAAACATTGTCTTGAGAGCATGACATGGCTGGCCTTTTCAGTAATGAACTCAGCAGGTATAATTTGTTGGTTCTGGGCTAGAAAAAGATTGAAGGACTTCATAGGGTAATTAATTCACCTGGTTGTTGAGGACTCCTGGCTGAAAGGCAGTAACTGTCTTCAGTATTTTAGACACTGGTTTGTCCTCCATGCTCCAATGGATACCTCCTTGTTCATTGCATGTCCATGTGGCATGCCACAAAAACAAAACAAAAAGGCAAGAAAGTGGGTAAAATTGTTAGGAGGAATGAGAGAGATATAAGAAAAGTGGGATGTTAGGAGTGTGATTGAAGTCATATATTGTAAAATAAATTAAATTAAGATCTCAATTTGATTAATAATTCTTGACTTATAAAGAAATTTAAAAGCAAACAAAGCCATAAGCAAATAGGAAAATAAAGGTAAAGAGAAAATAATATAGTAATGTTAATGGTAGATAAACTACCCAAAAATTAATAAATAAAATCTTACCACTGTGATAAAATAAGAGTGATCAAATAGTCAGAATGAACATTAAAAAGCATAGAAGTACCAAGTACAAGCAATAATGCTGAATATGGAGACATGTTTCTCCTATAGAATATAATATTATGAAATTCTGTACATCCATGTGTTGACACCCTCTGTGAAATGAGTGAATTTATATATATATATATATAATTTATATATAAATTACTTATTAAATTTATATATAATTTATATATAAATATATATATTTAATAAGTAAGAACAAAATTTATGCAAGGTATTATTTTTATTAACAGACTCAGAATTCAGCCACATGCCCACAATACTACTCCATTACTCTTAAATATGTTTTAAATATACAAAGTAATACAAAAGTATCAGACCAAAGATATTTCTGTGAGGGGTTTACAGGGTTGTTACTCATATCTTTTTGATACAAATGAGAAATGATGATTGTATTTAACATATTTTAATGAAGTTAAGCATAGTCTTATCATATGAACCTGATACCTTAGCCCTAGTCATTCATAAATATAAACAGCTATCCAAATCAACTATCCAAATATTTATTTTCAAAAACATGAATAAAAGTTTAATGCATTTTATTGTAATTTTAAATTTTTGAGCAATGTCTTTCTTTCTTTTTTTTTTATTCTTCTCACATATATTACATCACAACTGCAGTTTCCCCTTACTGCACACATGTACCTGCCCCCACCTACCCCTCCTCCTCTGTCTCCCCTCAGAAAAGAGCAGGACTCTCAGGAACATCAACCAAACATGGAATAACAAGTTACAAATATACCAGGCATATACCATCGCATCAAGACTGGTTGAGGTGACCCAGATGGAGGAAAAGGATAGCACAAGCAGGCAAAATAGTCAGTCAGTCCAGGCTCCCACAAGAAGAGCAAGCTATTTAGTCATAACATATATACAGAGGACCTAGGTCAGACCCATACAGGCTCTCTGATCTCTGTGAACCCCCATGAGTCCCAGTCAGTTGATTCTCTTGGCCTTGTTCTTGTGGTGCCCCTGTCCCCTCTGGTTTCCCCAGATCCTTCCTCTCCCTGCTCCACAAGACTTGCCTAGCTTTGCCAAGTGTTTGGCTGTGGAACTCAATCTACTTCCATCAGCTGTTGGATGAATTAAGTCTCTCTGATATCTTTGATAATGATTTTGCTAGGCTCCACTCCAAAAAACTCTGAAGGCAGACTAACAGTAGGTCAAAGGATTTGGTGGCTAAATTGGTGTCCCAGTCCCTCCACTTGAGGCCTTGCCTGGTTACAGAAGATGGTCAATTTAGGCTATGTGTTCCCCATTACCACTAGTCTTTATAGAGTTATTCTCATAGATTCCGTGAAGTTTCCATTACACTAGGTTTCCATATAGCCTTGAAATTGCCCCCAATTCTGGGCGTTTCTCCCAGTATTTTCTCCTTTCCAACCACCCATGTGATCCCTGCTGTCCCCAATCACACCTACCACCATTCCTCTGAGCCCGGTTTGTGATTTCTATCACATCTTCTGCAACAGTTGTTTACATTCCAGCCTGTGGGGACAACCAAGGGCAGAAACTGTAGTCTCTATTTTAGGGAGTCCTTTGGACAACTGTGGCCAACAATTCAAAGTAAGGCTTCTCATTCCCAATGTATTTTGTTTTCTTGGTAATTTTTTAAGGTGTTCTTTGGCTTTTGTAGGGCAAATTTCAGTCCAGATCAGAAAAATTCTCTCTCTCTCTCTCTCTCTCTCTCTCTCTCTTCTCTCTCTCTCTCTCTCTCTCTCTCTCTCTCTCTGTGTGTGTGTGTGTAATCAAGACTTACATTTTTTTAAATGTAAATAGGTAACACTATGATTCTATTTCAAAAATCCTTTCAATCTAAGACAGGGCATGAATGGTGGAATTCATGTGCCATAGATGGGTAAGAATGGATGGTTAAAAAAAAAAAAAAGACAACCTAAGACAGGCACAGCCATCTGAGGGTCCAGGGGAAATTTAGGGGGAAAAAAAGGAGGGGAATTGTGGGAGCTCCCAGTGATTCCAGCTTATGGATTGATTCCTTCTTGACTTAAGGTCAGAGAGATCAAACTTGGTTTTGCTCCTTAAGGCTGAATAATAGGATGATTTTCCAAAGGTGTGGTTACTAGATTTTTGAGAACTAAAGAGGTGTTTATCCTTGTTTAACCTTGAAACTTAGTAAGGAAGTCTTTTCCTCCCCTTGGTTTGGATATAAGAAGGCTATGAGAAATAAATTGTGGGCTGCTGCAGTATTCACTGGGAGAAATTCTATCTTCTATCTCTTGTCTTTGTCTTTCTTAATCCTCACTCCCCTATTCAGGTACTGTTCAATAGTTTGGCTGATCCCAACAGGTTTCTAGGTGGCTAATCTTTGTGATGTACATCTGTAGTCTCTTTGCAAGAATTTATTGAGAATTTTTGAATCTTTTCCTCAGTGATATTAGTTTGTGGACCTCTTTTTGTTGTTATATCTTTACCTGTTTTTGGTGTTAGAGTGATATTGATTTCACAGAAGAATTTTGGAAGTGCTCTATCTGCTTCCAATGTTTTAAAGTTTAAGAAAGTTTACATATGGTTGTATGTATGTTTATATATATATATATATATATATATATATATATATATATATATATATATATATGTGTGTGTGTGTGTGTGTGTGTGTGTGTGTGTGTGTGTGTGTTCCTGGGCTTCTTTTAAATACAAAGATTTTTATTGCTACTTTAATCCTCTAATTTGTTATGGATCTTCCTAGGTTGCTTATTTCTTCTTGGTTCAATTTTGATGGTTTGGCTGGATATAAATATTCATTCATTTATTTTAGTGTTTTGAGCTTAGCTGAGTAAAGGTATTTACAATATTCTCTATAAAATTCTGGGGTTTTGGTGTATGTGATAGTGCTTCTGTATTCATTTCTGATTCTGTTCATTAGTGTCCCCCTTTTTTTTTTCTTTTGGTTAGTTGGGCAAAAGTTCTTCCCATCTTGTTTATCTTCACAGAGAACACCTCTTAGACCCACTAATTCTTTGTATCTTTTTTGTTTGTTTGTTTCTATTTCATTGATTTCTGCTCTGTTTTTGTTAGTTCTTATCATAAACTGGGTTTGAACTTGGTTTTTTTTTTTTTCTCCCATTTTTTTTCTAATTAAGTCATTTATTTGTGCTCTTCTGGTTTTTTTTGTTGTTGTTGTGTTTTTGTTTGTTTGTTTGTTTGTTTATATGTTGATACTTAGAGCTATTAGTTTCCTTTTGGAACTGCTTTCTATGTATCCCAGAGGTTTTGTTGTATTTTCATGTACTCTTAATTACTGTAATTTGTTTTTTGGTTGTTTGGTTGTTTGGATGGTTTTGTTTGTTTGTTTGGTTGATTGGTTGGTTTTTCGAGACAGGGTTTCTCTGTGTAGCTTTGCATGTCTCCTGGAACTCACTTTGGAGACCAGGTTGGCCTCGAACTCACAGAGATCCACCTGCCTCTGCCTCCCAAATGCTGGGATTAAAGGTGTGTGTCAACACTTCCTGGCTTTATTTATTTATTTATTTATTTATTTATTTATTTATTTATTTATTTATTTATTTTGAGACAGGGTTTCTCTGTGTAGCATTGGAGACTGTCCTGGAACTCACTCTGAAGCCCAGGCTGGCCTCAAACTCACAGAGATCCACCTGGCTCTGCTTCCCAAGTGCTGGGATTAAAGGTGTGTGCCACCACCGCCCTGTAGTTTGTCTTTATTTATTTCTTAAATTCATCATTCAGTTTTGAGCTTTTAATTTTCCTTGATTTTGTATATTTTTCAGAGTTGTTTTTGCTCTCAATTTTGAGTTTTATTACATGGTGGTCAGATAAGATATAAGAAGTGATTTCATTCCTTTTGAATTTGTAAGATTTGTTTTGTGTGATGACATAAAGTCTGCTTTAGAAAAGTTCCCATGCAATGCTGAGTAGAAGGTGTACTCTTTGGTGTTAGGGTGAAGTATTCTGTAAATATCTGGTAAGTCTACTTGAAGTATGATGCCAATTATTTTTGTTGTTTCTCTGTTTTTTTTTTTTTTTCACATGCCCAGCATAATGGAGAAACTGGGGAAATAAAATCACTCACAATTAACCAATTGCATCATTAAATCTAGTAGTATATTTTTTTCATGAAATTGGGTATATCAGAGCTTGGTGTATATGTTTAGGATGCTTCTTGGGTAATTGTTCCATTGAGTAGAATAAAATGTCATTCTTTATCTTCTTGATTAGTTTTTATTTGAAGTCTATTTTGTCAGATAGCAGGATATTAATACCTACTTTTTTCCTAGTTCTAATTTATTAAAGTATTTTTGTTCATCCTTTTATTCTTAGGTGATGTCTTAGGCTTTCTATTGTGAACAAACACCATGCACATACTAACAATTATAAGGAAATATGCAATTGGGGATGGCTTACAGTTCAGTGGTTTAATTCATTACCATCATAGCAGAAAATATGGCGGCACATGTTTGGACATGGTGCTAGAGAGGTAGCTGAGAGTTCTATACCTGTATTGGCAGGCAGTCTGAAGAGAAAGCTACACTGGGCCTCGCTTGAGCATCTGGAAAATCAAACACATCCACATGCCCAGTGACACACTTCCTTCAACAATGCCAGACATGCTCCAACACAACTCCTAATAATGCTGTTCATTATGAAACTATGGGGACCATTTTCATTCAAACTACCATATCCCATATGTTCTCCCATTGGTTTGTACCCATATCAAAACATAGAAATACATTCAATCCAACTTCAAAAGTCCCCATAGTCTATAATTGTCTCAGCTCTGTTTAAAAGTCCAAAGTCTTTTCTGAGACTCATGGCAATCTATTAACTGTAACTCTATGAAATCAAAATTAAAAAACAAAAAAAATCACATACGTCCAACATATAATTGGCATAGGATATATAATATCATACAAAAATGGAGGAAAGTAATCATAGTGAGGAATACTGGACTAAAGCAAGACCAAAAAACAACTGGGCAAACTTGAAACTCTTCATATCCATGTCTGACATCAAAATGCTCTTCAAATCTCCAACTGCTTTCTGTTTCATTCCTTGCTCAGCCTGCTCCTTTTCATTAGAGATATGCATATGGATGGCATTGGTTGTTTTGAAATCTCTTCCATGAAGGCTATTAATCCAAAAATCTTCAATTTAGCCTTAGGCAGACAAGGGAAGAGAACAACCATATTCTTCATCCACCCTATCATAAGAACAGTCTCTAGGCCACATACTAACATTATTATCCTCTGAAATAGCTTGATCCAGGACTCCACAGTACAAATAATCCTCAGCATCACGGTCTTCCATACTCCTACTAGTATGGCCATTAAGCCTCACCTAAAGCTTTCAATTACTTTTCTAATCCAAAGTCCCAAAGCCCACATTTCTCCAAACAAAAGTATGGTCAGCCTTATCACAGCAATATCACATCCATTCCTGGTATGAACTTCTGTCTCAGGGTTTCTATTGCTGTGAAGAGACACTGTGACCATAGCTACTCTTATAAGAAAATATTTAATTAGGGTTAGTTTACAGTTTCATTATCATGGTGGGAAGCATAGTGGTGCACAGACTAGCATGGTATTATTGGAGAGGTAGCTGAAGGTTCTACATCTGAATTGACAGGCAGCAGGTAGAGAGAGCCATGCTGAGCCAGCAGGAGCATCTGAGATTCCCCAAAGCCCATCTCTACAGTGAACACTTCCTCCAAAAACACCAGATGTACTCTATCAAGGCTACACCTCCTAATAGTGCCACTCCCTGTGAGCCTGTGGGGGCATTTTAATTCAAACCACCACAGGTGCTGTCTATTATTAAGATGTGTTTCTTTTAAACAACAGGTAGATGGATTTTGTTTCTTGATCCATTTAGTCAACCTGTATCTTGGAGAACTGAAGCCATTGATGTTTCAAGTTATTATTGAAGTATGTGTATAAATTTTGGTCATAGTCATATTAGTATCTGGGGTTATTTTTTGTGTACTCAGTGTATTTTATATTTTAATAATAATTTCAGTTGAATATTTTTTTCAATAGTTTCTCTGCTATACTTATTCCTCTCTTTAGTCTGAAATATTATAACCTATACTTTTTTCAGGCTTGGCTTATTTGATATAATTTTTTTTATGTTATAGAAAGTGTTTCTTTCCCCTTCAGTTGTGGCACATAGTTTTCCTGAGTGTATTAATCCATGCTGGTTGTCACAGTCTTTTAGGACTTGGTGTACATTGCTCCAAGTTCTTCTAGCTTCAGAGAATCCATTGAGAAATCAGTTTATTTTATTTAAGAAATTTTTTATTCATTTTACATACTAACCACAGATCCTCTTGTCATCCCTCCTTCTGCTCCCCCTCAGCCTCTTCCCTGGACCCATCCCCCATCCCTTCCTCCAAAAGGGTACGAGCTCCCATGGGGGAGTAAGCCTGGTAAATTCAACTGAGGCAGGACCAAGCTCCTCCTCCCTGCAGCAAGGCTGAGCAAGGCATCCCACCATAGGTTATGGGATCCAAAATGCCAGCTCATGCACCAGGGATAGATCCTGATCCCACTGCCAGGGGCCCCTCAAACAGACCAAGCTACACAACTGTCACCTGTAAGCAACAGGCCAAGTCAGGTCTCATTCAGTCTCCACCTCTGTTAGTCTAAAATATGTGAGTTTCCATGAACTTGGTTTAATTGTCTGTGTAGATTTCCCCATCATGATCTTGACCTCTTCCCTCTCTTTGATGGGACTCGTGGAGCTTGGTTTGGTGCTTGGCCGTAGATCTCTGCATCTGCTTCCATCAGTTATTGGATGAAGCCTCTATGATGACAGTTAGGGTATTCACCAACCTGATTACTGAGATATGCCAATTCAAGCATCCTCTCCACTGCTGCTAGTAGTTTAAGCTGGGGTCATATGTGTGGATTCCTCGGAATTTCCCTAGCACCAGGTTTCTCCCTAATCCCATAATGTCTCCCTCTGGCAAGATATCTCTTTCATTGCTCTCCTACTCTATCCTCCCCCCAGCTTGACCATCCAATCCCATTCCCTCATGTTCTCATCCCCTATACTCTCCCCTCACCTATATTGTCACTCCTCACCCCAAATTTACTAAGGAGACCTCACCTATTTTCCCTTCCCAGGGCAATCCATGCATTCCTCTTAGAGACCTCCTTGTTAGTTAGCATCTCTGGAGCTGTGGTTTGTAGTCAGATTATCCTTTCTTTTACATCTAGCATCCACTAATGAATGAGCACACACCATGTTTGTCTTTATGAGTCTGGGTTACCTCATTCACTCAGGACAGACATTTTCTAGTTCCATCAATTTTCCTGCAAATTTCATGATGTCATTGTTTTTTGTTTTGTTTTGTTTTACAGCTGAGTAATATGCCATTGTACATATATACCATTTTCTTTATCCATTCCTCAGTTGAGGAGCATTAAGTTGTTTCCAGGTTCTGGCTATTACAAATAATGCTGCTATGAACATAGTTGAACAAGTGTCCTTATGGTATGATTGAGCATGCCTTTGGTTTATACTCAAGAGTGGTATCAGTAGGTCTGGAGGTACATTGATTCCCAATTTTCTGAGAAGTAACCATACTTTTTTTCCAAAGTAAAACAGCTTAGTATTGGCATAAAAATGAGCATGTGGACCAATGGAATAGAGAAATCAGCTTTTAATCTGATGTAGCTTTTCTTTTTGTTTTTTGAGAATTGCATTTTATTTTCTCACAGAATTCAATATGCCTTCTTTCTTTTGTATACTTAGTGTTTTGACTGTGATAGATTACAGGGATTTTCTTCTCTGATATTGTTTATTCATTGTACTGTGAGCTTCTTGTATCTGTGTGTGTGTCATTTCTTACTTTGGGAAGTTTTATTCAATGGTCCTGCTGAAGATCTGATCAATGCCATTTATTTAGCATTCTTCTGCCTCATATGCCTATATTTTGAAGATTGTTTAAGATTTTAAGTTGTTCATACTGCTTGATTGTTGGGTCTAGAAACAGGACCTTGTCTGAGTCTTGATAGGCTATCTTCTGCTTGGGTTTGTTCTATTTCTAAGTCTTTTCTTTGAGTTTTCTGATTGAGTTCATCGGTTTTCTAACCCATCTTCAGCTTGAGTCCTCTTCAGTGTTTTGATCTCCTTATTTGGTTGACTTATATATCCCTGGGTTGTTTTCATCATTTCCATCAGCTATGTTTGTGTTTTCTCAAATACCACTTGGGTATTTATTCTCTTTAAATCTGTTGACCTAATTTCATTGAGCTGTATCTTTTTCTCTTCTTTAAAAGTTTTCAATTCATGATGATTTGTTTTTTAAATTATGAGATTTTTCTATTCATTTTACATATCAACCTCAGATTCCCTTGTCCTCCCTCCTCCTACCCTCCAAGCCTTCTCCCCCAACCCACCCCAATTGCCACCTCCTCCAAGGCAAGGTCTCCAATGGGAAGTCAGCAGAGCCTGGTACATTCAGTTGAGGCAGGTCCAAGCCCCTCCTCCCTGCACCAAGGCTATACAAAGTGTCTCATCATAGGTACTAGGTTCCAAAAAGCTGGCTCATGCACTAGGGACAGGTCCCAGTCCCATTTAGCTTTTAATTCTTTATTGGTGTGTAGATGTAACCAACCGTCTTATTAAATAAGAAACACAGAACCAATGTAAAAGAGAAAGCCAAGAGGTCAGAGCCCAGAGCTAAAATCTCTCCCTTCCTTCTGTGGTGGTCCCAGCTTCTTGAAAGAGAGCTATTTCCCTGTGTGTAAGTCATTTCATAGCCATTCTGCCTTCTCATTGGTTGTAAACCCAAACATGTGACTGCCTCATCACTGTCTGTATGTACAGCCCCCTAGGTCTTAAAGGCATATGTCTCCAATGCTGGCTGTATCCCTGAACACACAGAGATCTATGGGATTAAAGGCATGTACCACCACCACCACACTCTGTCTATGGCTCTAATAGCTCTGACCCCTGAGCAACTTTATTTATTAACATACAATCAAAATCACATTTCAGTACAATTAGATTACCACCATATTTCCCCTTTTCTATTTTAATAAAAAGAAAAAAAGGCAAAAGGTTATAACTAACAAAAGAAAAATTATATACAAAAGTACAATAACTATATACAATATATACAAGTAATAAATACCTAAATAGGTATTTGACAAATCAGAGAAAATAATTCCGTTATCTATCCTATTTTGGTAAATCCAAGATGTATCTAATGCACTTTCTATCCTAATTAATTTTCAATTATAACTAACTAATCTTCAACTATAACTAACTAATCTTCAACTCCCTCAGAGACCCAAGAAGGAAATAATATTAGCTAACAAAAATAAAAACAGGAAGTGCGTGCAAGCAACTTGCAAAAAAATTGTGAGTTGACAGAAACAGCCAGCTGCCTGGACAGTCACCTGAGGTTTCTGCAGTGTTGGGGCATCATCTTCAGCCTATAGGCTTAGTGTATCTGACAGACTCATTTGTGAAGTAGGATGTACACAAGGTCAACAGTTCAACCTCACATTGGGTGAGAGCAGTCCATGTACCAGAAACACCTGAATTCCACTAGTGTCATGTCATGATTCAGGATTTTAAATTCTGGAAATTGTTGACAGTTTTTGAATTCAGCTGTCCATTCTTCTTGGCTGTGTATATATGGCTTCATCTCAGCATCCCCTTCTTCTCCACATCCCTCTAGTAAATGCCAGTCTACTATCGAGAGGCATGAGCTTTCAGATGTTGTTCCATTGCACAACAGAAGCCATCGGCCCTCTGCCTGTTAAGCTGCCTTCGAAGAAAAGGGCACTGTACCTTTTCTGGATTGCAAAGGCCACTTCAGAGATGGGGCCATATTGACCTGGCCTCAGAAGATGCCTTTTGATAAAGCCATAACCACACTTGTTTTGACAAGAATCAGTAGTCCTTTGTTTCATGTCCTGTCTGTCCATTTTGTCCTGTTGATTCGAGGATACTTTGTTGTCCAGTGGCTAACTTTTGCCACAATGAAAGTTGACTCCATATGCAGTTTCTTCAATGCCCATATTTTCTCGGAAGTAGATTGGTACTGCCAGGAGCCGACATGTCTCAAAAAAGAAAAAATTTCTAAGTTATTTAAACATTTTAAATGCCATATTCTATAGATCTCTGAAGGGTTTGAAGATGACCTGTCTAAAACATCTCTGCTCAATTTTTAAAACATATCTAATATGACTACAAGTTCTATTGTAATGTCTAACTACTAACTTTCATTTCTTTATATCCTAATAGTTGGTAATAATAACTTTCAAGGATCAGAAAATTGCATTACATTGTTAAATGAATGGTATGAATACAATTAGAAATATACATATAGCATTTTCTAACAATATCAGTTTCAAATTTGTATACAATATAAAACAATCCAATCCAATGTAAAGTATTTAAAACTAGTAATTGTCTTTTTCTTTTCTTTCTTTCTTCCTTTCTTCCTTCCTTTCTTTCTTTCTTCCTTCCTTCCTTCCTTCCTTCCTTCCTTCCTTCCTTTCTTTCTTTCTTTCTTTCTTTCTTTTCTTTTTAACATGAACTTTAAATCTAATCTCCTTTGCTTAACCTTTTTCGTAACCCTTGACAACAACTTGTAACCAACCCCCCTAAACATTGAAAATTATCCCAGACCCAAAACCCATTAAAAAGACCAAAAAACCACCTGCCCCACACCACCTCTTTGGGAATGTGGGCGTCGTATTCTTAAAATTGCTTCCTGCTGGGTATGGGTGAAGTTTTCTTTATCCTGAAAGAAAAATTTTAGGTTAATTGTCAAATTCTAGGAAAGGTAACTATATCCTTCATTATCCAGTCTGTGTATAATGCCAAAGTTCAGGGTTTATCTCAAGTCCTTATTCAAGTAGTCTTTGAGACTGGATCATCTCAGCTAGTCATCTCAAAATTGCTCTGAGCACCTTGTAGTTCAAAGCTGATCTGCGGATGATGTTTGTCAGCTTCATGATTTTATTATTGTCCACGTGGAATTGTTGTTGTTGTGGGGCCCCATCTTCTTTCTGGAGACTTCAGTTGATGTTAGGCCTGGCCATGATTTCCTGCAGAAAACTGATAAGAGACTCAAACACAAAGACATATATATGCAGGTAATTGAAGCCTTTTTTTTTCCTAGAATTAGTACTCTATATGACCATTCATATCTTAACAAAGTTTAAAATGTATATATCTATATATCTATATATGTTAATCTTGTAAATTTTGATATAAAATTCATACTTTAAGAAAAGTTTAAAGAATCAGTATAGAATAAAAGAGTTGAGATTAGTAATAGAATAGTCCCTTAATTAATTTGGCTTTTTTCCTGTCCCATAGCAGAAGATGGCTCTTTTATTCTGGCATGATACAGGGAGTTTGCATTTTCCTTTTAACAACATGCTTGAGTTTAAAGAAGGAGAGAGCCATTCTCCAACGCCAAAGTCAGCTTTAAATTTTAAT